>NC_139348.1:77524291-77846791 GCF_055883805.1 Amblyomma maculatum
AGTGCCCGCAATACGCAGGAATCAATTTAAACATTATCCTGTGGCCTTGAAGTCATGTAGATGTAAATAGTTCGATGATGGTAAATGCCCAAGACTAGAACGCGGTGTGCTCATGAAATGTTTCAAAATTTATGCTGCAGTCTTTGAGTCCGTAAATATATGCAATTTAGAGGTGGTTCCTCGCATATGTAAGGAATAGATTCCCGAAGGGCTGCAAGTTCCGCAGAGGTTGATGTAGAATTATGCGCCATATTCAAATGGAGAGTCGTTTTCTGAGCGGGTATCTCCACAGCTGCAGTGGATGCCTCTGCTGACACAGATCCGTCCACGTATACATAAATATATTTATGATATCTAACTGGATGGGTAGCCAGAGTAAGTTGTTTGTGCCTGCTAGGTGGCACCATGGATTTTCTAGTACGCCGGTAACAGGTAGGCGCAACAAAGGTTCATACATCACCCGTTGTGGTTGGGCAGGACAGTATAGGAGTCCATAGCCGGGTAGTACTTGAGACTGATAGTAGCGGAGGGCACTTGCAAAACTGCAGTTCGGCTGTTCATTCAGAATCTTCCTCAGTGGGTAATGCGGGGTCATATAAATACTCGTAAATACACATGAAGTGGTCTAGGCCTCTATAAGCATATTTTCAGGTATGATACCCACACATTTGGCAAAAACGCACTTCCCCGAATCAGAGTTATCCTAGTTGGCGAGCTTTACTGCTACGACTAAGCACACCGGCTGCAGCATTTCTACTGCTATGAAAAAAAACGTACAGCAACTGAAGCCACTACACAACCATTCAGATGTGAGCAGTCAGTGCACAGGTAATGGGATGCAAGAGCAGAGGACTGTCAGGAGCCTGACAGATGCTGAGCGCCTGTGCATATCGCCAGCGGAAGCGGCACCTTTCCCCTGCTCCCTTTAACGTAGTAGAGCAAACAAGTTTGACTGTGGAGATGACATGGAATAATTTTTATCAAGTATGAATACAAGCGTTCCTTGCACACTGACTATCGCCATTGGCACTCTATATAGGGTTAAAGCGGACATTTGTTCACCCCGAGCACAGAAGTTCTTTTTTTTTTTACGAATGTCTTGTCAGCACATCACAACATGCATGCAATGCTCTATATTTCGTTTACTCACGGACTCTGTCATTTGAAATTACTACAGGTATAGAGACGCTGCCTGAGACAACACACCATGAATACCGCTGCCCGGGGCGACAGAATCTTCTAGTTAACTTCTGTGAAACTTCTTTGTCAACACGTTGGTTTTAAAATAATTTGAGATCTTCTGGCCTTCGCACCATCCTTCCTTTCTTTGTGAGGGTAATGCTCTATGAAGAAGCCAGCATCTTTTCCACCCTTCTATCAATATTATTATTAGCTTCACAAGTGATAAGCACCAATTCAAACCCGTGCGCCGTTTCTTCTGCCGCTCACCGAACTCTTAGCGCCAACTCTATGGACGAATTCTCGCTTGCTGAGATGTCTGCTGCGCACAAAATGAGAATAATCACTCGCTGATTTGCCCAATCAAATTTTGATTAGGGAAGGTTTTTGAGCTTTTGTTTTGGGTAGCAATGGTAGCTTGCGCCATGTTCCCTCGCTTACGTCAGGGTACAGAGCAATAACGAACTGGAGCAACAGCTTAAATAAACTTCACCAGTCTTAGCCACAATGCAAGATCCAAAAGTGCCAGGCTGGCACTCTATATCAACTCAAACTGCGGAAATAAACGCGACAATTAGCTTTTAAAACACACTAATTCAATCGAGCGTCTGTTTCAGCAGCAGTAAGAGGAGTCCCGTGATTCCACTTGCTCTCCTGCGTCGACGCTAGCGCCGTTTGCTCTAAGGATGGCGCTCGCGCCCAATAGACATTTTAGTTAGGAAACGCGGATCGTAAAGCGGATGCTATGTAAGAATGTCGAGCCCTATCTTCACGCATTTTCAAAAGCGGTATATGGAAAATCTGTAGTTATCTGATCCTCTCCAGCTGATTTCCCCCTTTTCATAGTTTCTAGTGCTTTCTTGACCTCGTCCTTCGTCACTGGTGGAACGTCTGACTGTTTTTCCCTACCACCAATCTCATTACGGTCCTGACTACTTTGGCTACTGTAGAGATCTGTATAGAACTCCTCGGCTACTTTGACTATATTGTCCATATTAGTGATGACGTTGCCCGCCTTGTCCCTTATCGCATACATCTGGTTTTCGCCTATGCCCAATTTCTTCTTTACCGCTTTGAGGCTTCCCCCGTTCTTTACAGCATGCTCAATTTTCTCCATGTTATACTTTCTTATATCGGCCACCTTGCGCTTATTGATTAGCTTTGATATGTCGGCCAATTCGATCTGGTCTGTTGGATTGGAAGCTTTCATACTCTGCCGTTTCTTAATCAAATCTTTCGTCTCCTTAGACAGCTTACCGGTATCCTCTCTAACTATCCTACCGCCTACTTCTACCGCGCACTCAGTAATGATATCTCTGAAATTATTGTTCCTTGGCTCTAGGGTAATGTCGCCATCTTCAGTTAGAGCTGAATACCTATTCTGTAGCGAGATCCTGAACTCTTCTGCCCTCCCCCTCACCACTAATTCGTTTGGGCCGGAGTTTTATGGAGCTTATCATAGGAGGTTGTGGCCAATTACTGCACCAGGGTGGCCAACTCCTGTTCTGGTGAGGGAGTGCGTTGCCGGAGGTGTTCACCGGCATCAGGTCGCACCCCAAACCTGTATATGCAATTCCATCGACACGCGGATTTTTTTTTTTTGTCATCCGGTGGAGAATTGCGCGGCACCGGGATTTGAACCCCGGTCCTCTTGCATGCGAGGCGGATGTTCTACCGCTACGCCGCCGCTGCTGAAGGACGGGGGGGATATCGTGCTAGAAAAACTGGCCACCCTGTATACGCAGTGCCTGGTGTCATCGACGGTACCGGAAGCATGGAAGAATGCAAACATTATCCTCATTCACAAGAAAGGGGACTCTAAGGACCTTAAAAATTACAGACCAATCAGCTTACTATCTGTTACGTATAAGGTATTTACTAAGGTAATCGCTAATAGAATCAGGACAACCTTAGACTGCAATCAAGCAAAGGATCAAGCAGGGCTTCGGAAACGGTACTCTACTATCGATCATATCCATACCATCAATCAGGTGCTAGAAAAATGCTCGGAATATAACCAACCCTTATACATAGCATTCATTGATTACGAAAAAGCATTTGACTAAGTTGAAACCTCGGCGGTGATGCAGGCATTGCGAAATCAGGGGGTAGACGAGCCGTACGTGAAAGTGCTGGAAGATATATATAGTGGCTGCACAGCAACCATAGTTCTGCATAAAGAAAGTAACAAAATTCCCATAAAGAAAGGTGTTAGGCAAGGAGACACAATCTCCCCAGTACTATTCACAGCTTGTTTAGAGGAAGTATTCAGAGACTTGGAATGGGAGCAGTTAGGGATAAGGGTAGATGGAGAATACCTCAGTAATCTGCGATTTGCTGATGACATTGCCTTGCTAAGCAACTCGGGAGATGAACTGCAAATAATGATTGATGACCTAGACAGGAAAAGTAGAAAGGTAGGCTTGAAAATCAATATGCAGAAGACTAAGGTAATGTTCAACAGCCTCGGGAAGGAACAGGAGTTTACATTAGGTAGCGAAATACTGGAAGTAGTAGGCGAATATATCTACTTAGGACAGGTAGTAACCGCAGATCCGGACCATGAAAAGGAAATAACAAGAAGAATAAGATTGGGATGGAGCGCATTTGGCAAGCACTCGCAGATTATGACTAGCAGCTTACCGGTATCGCTCAAGAGGAAAGTATACAACAGTTGCATCTTGCCTGTACTCACCTATGGGGCTGAAACGTGGAGGCTAACAAAGAGAGTTCTGCTTAAGTTGAGAACAACCCAGAGGGCTATGGAACGAAAAATGGTAGGGGTAACATTAAGAGATAGAAAGCGTGCAGAGTGGGTCAGAGAAATAACTCAAGTTAACGACATTCTAGTGGAAATTAAGAAGAAGAAATGGACATGGGCAGGACATGTAGTGCGAAGAGAGGATAACCGATGGTCGCTGAGGGTAACAAACTGGATTCCAAGGGAAGGAAAGCGTAGCAGGGGGCGGCAGAAAGTTAGGTGGGCGGATGAGATTAAGAAGTTCACAGGGGTCAAGTGGATGCAGCTAGCACGGAACCGGGTTAAGTGGAGAGATATGGGAGAGGCCTTCGCCCTGCAGTGGGTATAATCAGGCTGATGATGATGATGATGATGATGATGATGATGATGATGATGATGATGATGATGATGATGATGATGTGGAAAATATTTAGTGATTCCTGTCCGCATGGTAGTTTTTACTAATCCTGATTAGCATTACCTTAGTCTTCTGCATATTAATTTTCAAGCCTACCTTTCTACTTCTTCTGTCTAGGTCATCAATCATTATTTGCAGTTCATCCCCCGAGTTGCTTAGCAAGGCAATGTCATCAGCAAATCGCAGATTACTGAGGTATTCTCCATCTACCCTTATCCCTAACTGCTCCCATTCCAAGTCTCTGAATACTTCCTCTAAACAAGCTGTGAATAGTACTGGGGAGATTGTGTCTCCTTGCCTAACACCTTTCTTTATGGGAATTTTGTTGCTTTCTTTACGTAGAACTATGGTTGCTGTGCAGCCACTATATATATCTTCCAGCACTTTCACGTACGGCTCGCCTACTCCCTGATTTCGCAATGCCTGCATCACCGCCGAGGTTTCAACTGAGTCAAATGCTTTTTCGTAATCAATGAATGCTATGTATAAGGGCTGGTTATATTCCGAGCATTTTTCTATCACCTGATTGATGGTATGGATATGATCGATAGTAGAGTACCGTTTCCGAAACCCTGCTTGATCCTTTGCTTGATTGCAGTCTAAGGTTGTCCTGATTCTATTAGCGATTACCTTAGTAAATACCTTATACGTAACAGACATGTAAGCTGATTGGTCTGTAATTTTTAAGGTCCTTAGAGTCCCCTTTCTTGTGAATGAGGATAATGTTTGCATTCTTCCATGCTTCCGGTAACGTCGATGACACCAGGCACTGCGTATACAGGGTGGCCAGTTTTTCTAGCACGATATCCCCCCCGTCCTTCAGCAAATCTGTAGTTATCTGATCCTCTCCAGCTTATTTCCCCTTTTTCATAGTTTCTAGTGCTTTCTTGACCTCGTCCTTCGTCACTGGTGGAACGTCTGACTGTTTTTCCCTACCGCCAATCTCATTACGGTCCTGACTACTTTGGCTACTGTAGAGATCTGTATAGAACTCCTCGGCTACTTTGACTATCTTGTCCATATTAGTGATGACGTTGCCCGCCTTGTCCCTTATCGCATACATCTGGTTTCTGCCTATGCCCAATTTCTTCTTTACCGCTTTAAGGCTTCCCCCGTTCTTTGCAGCATGCTCAGTTTTCTCCATGTTATACTTCCTCATATCGGCCACCTTGCGCTTATTGATTAGCTTTGATATCTCGGCCAATTCGATCTGGTCTGTTGGATTAGAAGCTTTAATACTCTGCCGTTTCTTAATCAAATCTTTCGTCTCCTTAGACAGCTTTCCGGTATCCTCTCTAACTATCCTACCGCCTACTTCTACCGCGCACTCAGTAATGATATCTCTGAAATTATTGTTCATTGCCTCTAGGGTAATGTCGCCATCCTCAGTTAGAGCTGAATACCTATTCTTTAGCGAGATCCTGAACTCTTCTGCCCTCCCCCTCACCTCTAATTCGTTGATGGGTTTCTTTCTTACTAATCTATTGCGTTCCTTCTTCAGATTTAGGCTAATTCGGGACCTCACCATCCTGTGGTCACTACATCGAACTTTCCCGATTACCTCTACATCCTGCACAATGGTGGGGGTTGAACACATTATGAAGTCGATTTCATTTTTAGTCTCTCCGTTAGGACTTTTCCATGTCCATTTCCGGTTCTTCCGTTTGCTGAAGAAGGTATTCATGACTCGTAAGTTATTGCGCTCTGCAAACTCAACTAGTAACTCCCCCCTGTTATTCCTAGAACCAATGCCATAGTCACCTACTGCCTTGTCTCCTGCCTGTTTTTTCCCTACCTTGGCATTGAAGTCGCCCATTAGTACAGTATACTGCGTCTTCACTTTTCGCATTGCCGATTCTACATCTTCATAGAAGCTTTCAACTGCCTGGTCATCATAACTACATGTAGGTGCATAGGCCTGTACAACCTTCAGTTTATACCGCTTATTAAGCCTAATCACGATGCCTGCAACCCTCTCATTAATACTATAGAATTCATCTGTATTACCCGCTATATACTTATTGACAAGGAAACCCACCCGTAGTTGTCGCCTCTCTGGTAAACCTCGATAACACAGTACATGCCCATCCTTCTGTAGAGTATATGCCTCATTCGGCCTCCTAACCTCACTAAGCCCTATGACATCCCATTTCATGCCCTCTAGTTCCTCTAACAGCACTGCTAAACTAGCTTCACTAGCAAGGGTTCTAGCATTAAACGTTACCAGGGTCAGTTTTCGATGGCGGCCTGTCCAGCGGAGCCAGGCTTTCTTAGCACCCCCTGCTGCGTCACAGGTCTGACCGCCGCCGTGGTCAGTTGTTCCGCAGCCGCTGGTGACTGAGGGCCGGGGTTTTATGGAGCTTATCATAGGAGGTTGTGGCCAATTACTGCACCAGGGTGGCCAACTCCTGTTCTGGTGAGGGAGTGCGTTGCCGGAGGTGTTTACCGCCATCAGGTCGCACCCCAAACCTGTATATGCAATTCCATCGACACGCGGATTTTTTTTTTTTGTCATCCGGTGGAGAATTGCGCGGCACCGGGATTTGAACCCCGGTCCTCTTGCATGCGAGGCGGATGTTCTACCGCTACGCCACCGCTGCACTGTTCAACAGTCTCGGGAAGGAACAGCAGTTTACATTAGGTAGCGAAATATTGGAAATAGTAGGCGAATATGTCTACTTAGGACAGATAGTAACCGCAGATCCGGACCATGAAAAGGAAATATCAAGAAGAATAAGATTGGGATGGAGCGCATTTGGCAAGCACTCGCAGATTATGACTAGCAGCTTACCGGTATCGCTCAAGAGGAAAGTATACAACAGTTGCATCTTGCCTGTACTCACCTATGGGGCTGAAACGTGGAGGCTAACCAAGAGAGTTCTACTTAAGTTGAGGACAACCCAGAGGGCTATGGAACGAAAAAATGGTAGGGGTAACATTAAGAGACAGAAAGCGTGCAGAGTGGGTCAGAGAAATAACTCAAGTTACCGACATTCTAGTGGAAATTAAGAAGAAGAAATGGACATGGGCAGGACATGTAGTGCGAAGAGAGGATAACCGATGGTCGCTTAGGGTAACAAACTGGATTCCAAGGGAAGGAAAGCGTAGCAGGGGGAGGCAGAAAGTTAGGTGGGCGGATGAGATTAAGAAGTTCGCAGGGGTCAAGTGGATGCAGGTAGCACAGAACCGGGTTAAGTGGAGAAATATGGAAGAGGCCTTCGCCCTGCAGTGGGTATAATCAGGCTGATGATGATGATGATGATTAGCATTACCATTAAACGTTGTTAGGACCAGCGATTGAATCAAAGCGGCACTCAAAAGCACTAACGTCATCTCTCATCAAGCAAACAGGCTAGCTCCGTCAAGACACTACGTTACTGTATATGTCACTCCGCATAAAGGCGAGTAGAAAATTTACCCATCTTTTTGAGAGCATTGATTTGAACTTAGCGCAGAAAGTGTTTTTGGATCGCCGGAAAGATAATTGCCAGAGATACCTCGGTGCTGCTACTCAAAATACTTGTGATTTCAAGGCCAGACAGGAAGTCACTAAAAGGTTGCGTACAGCCGTAACGTCATTGCTTGCTGTGGGGGAACAGGCATTTGGTGAAGCATGTGCGAACGGCTTGAAAAAAAAAACGAAACCAAAAATTCAAGAAGAAAAATGAAAGCTAGATGAAATGTTCAGTGCAGGAAAGGTCAGAAAATTAAAGGCATATTGCCTAAGCGGCATTCTTTTCCCGGGTCTGAACCGCTCAGCTGAATACACACCTGCCCGGCCCAGCCAAAGTGTGCATGTTGTCTGAACACATGCGCGCTCTTCGCAGCGATAATCACTTGCAGTTGCTTTTTAATGCAGGTAGAGTCGTGACAGCAGGTAAAGGAAGGATTGTTAGCTGCATTTTACGCTATGCCTCCATACACGTGTGTAAGTGGCTAAGAATTACGCAACGTTTTGGGAGCTGGCTGCTGTATGTAAGTGCGGAGGATGCGACAAGGCATGGCATGGGAAGAACAAAGAGACTCCTTTATTTTAGAAAAGGCTTACGGGCATATCTAACAAAGAACTTACCACGAGCCTGATAGGCGGCATTTGCGCCAAATGCGAGACATCGCTAAGCCTTCTTCTTTTAAAGCCCGAGATGGTGCGCGATACGATGGGGCTCAGTTTTGGTCATTGCACATGGAATAGCTGTTGGGAATAAATGATATTTCGGCTTAATGAGCGCACAGCCGCCCCCTACATTGCGCCACCCATCAAGTGAGCATGCGGTGACCCTGAGTGTATTCGTAACTGTTTTATCACAATAGCGTTGAACATGCATTCTCCAAATAAATATAATTGTGATAATAGACTTTATTCCTGTAATAATTTGAAATCGGTACCGGCGCACCAGAACCACAAATGGGCTAGGGTGTCGTGCGGCAGCAGCGACAATCCATGTGCACTGCAGATTTGTTACAGAAAGAAATAAACAATATATAGACGAGTAACAACATAACGACCTATCTATAGGTGCACTAATACTTGTACTTGTACTGAAATATCCAATAGGTAACCAAAGAAACAACTGTTCGCCTGGAATAGAGAAAGAGAAAAGGCTAAAAAACGCAGCTCTGCGATCCATGAAGGGAGAAAGAAAAAAGAGAATAAACATTTTTAACCTCTTTCGGTTACAATTGTTCCCAGCGACAATAGAGCATTTCCCAGCGGAGTGAGAGAGGTCAAGGAGAAGACGAAGATAATATGTTCACAGTTCATTAAAGATAGAAGGGATGTAATAGCAAAAATAAGTGCGCATTCTTGGCGTAGCGTGTTATATGTCTCAATGGTATAGCTTTAGGTGTTTTATATTATATGCATTTTGCCTAAAGTTTTAAGAACTACTTTTTGCTCGAACAGGTTGTCAAATGAAGCAAGTCTCGTGCCTTTCAACACACTCTCCAACCATTGCTTATGGGGTTTTTTTAAGTGCACTTTTCGCAGTATTTTTAAAATGTTGTTCATTGTTTTTCCTAGCAGCGGAGCATTTATTAAACCAGCAGGTACCGTATCTTAGAACAATAAACCCCAGGGCATGCGTAATAAGCTTTCTAGCTCAGAAAGACAAGCTGTTTTACATTTTAAAGCAGATATGCTACGCTACAAAGTCTCTTACACACATAGGACATATGTGCATTCTAGGGTAAGTCAATATCAATACTAATACCAAAATATTTCCCACAATGAACGCAGGTAAAATGAGAACAAGGACAAGCTAAACAATAAAAAAAAACTGCAACATGATCGAGCTGTTTAGTGAGTGTTGTGAGAACAAACGCGCTGAGTTTTAGGAGTGTTCAATTGTACCAGTGTAGAAGGACGTCGAGAATGGCGTCAAGGTCGACGAGGAAGCGATCAAGACCAACACGATCTGCGCTACGGCAATCCCACAACTGCTTCTTCTTCGTCAGCCTGCAGCGAGAGGGCCCATCTTTTTCTTCATAATGCCCCCCAGGTAGAAAAGAAAGCCATCCTGGGACTTAAGGAGACGAAGGTACAATGGGGTCGTAGAACGGCTTATGGCGCTGCATATAAGCTGTCTCACGGCAACGGCGTCGCAAATCGGAAGATGGCGTAAGCGGCTAAACAGTGTAGTTCACTGGTGAAGTGCGCTCAACGACACGGTAAGGCTCACGATACTTTGATCTCAGTTTTGTTGAGAGGCCGGGGCTGCCGGATGGAACCCATAGCCACACGAGTGAGCCGGGCTCGAAGTGGGATGCATTCTATTGATCGGTATCATGGCGATGTTTTGGCGCCACTGAGAGTCGTTCGTGAATGTCCGTGCAATTTGGCGGAATTTTCGGCATGCTGTGCAGCTTCGGTCACTGTGGTACATTCTGATACGTCGGGGTTGTATGGGGACTTGCGTCTGCATGCACTTTGGTAGGCGCCTCAGCGTCAAAATGGCGCAGTGTAGGTGATGTGAGTAGGCGGCGCAATGTGTTGTAGACGTCGTAGCATGCTGGTGACCACAGCAATATCTAAGGTATTGCCGAGGAGCTGAGTCGGCGGAGCGACAATGACACTAAAGTTTCGTATAAAATGCCGAAAGTATGAACACAGGCCCAAGAAACTCCTTAGTTGCTTAATAGAAGTAGGTTTCGGAAAAGCAGTCACAGCTTGAACTTTGGCAAGATCCGGACGGATGCCCTCCTTAGACACAACGCGGCCTAAAATGGCCAGCTTATGAGCAGCGAAACGACATTTCTTTACATTTAGTTGCATACCGGCGTTCGCAAGATATGTCAAGACCTGCTTCAGGCGAGAGAGGGGGGATAAGTCCGGCGAGAACACCACGATGTCGTGAAGGTAACAGAGGCACGTCTTCCACTTCAGGTCACACAGACTCGTATTCATCATACGCTCGAATGTAGCATAGGCATTACAGAGACCAAAAAGTATGACTGTAAATTCAAAGAGGTCATCGGAATGACAAGTGCGGTTTTAGGGCGATTTTCCGCAGCTATGGGCACCTGACAGTAGCGGGATCGCAAATCTAGCGAAGAAACTTGTTCAGCACCTTGTAAGCAGTAAAATGCAACATCTATATGCGGAAGAGGGTAGACGTCTTTCCTCGTGATTAGGTTTAGGTGATGGCAGTTGACACAGAAGCGAATGAAACCGTCTTTCTCACCAGGACCGCAGAGGAGGACCTGTTGAGAGGCTGAATCACGACATTCTGAAGCATAGTATGAACTTGGGCTTCAATAACTCGGCGCTCAGTGGCAGACACTCGGTAGGGGCGCTGGCGCAGAGGAGCATGGGAACCGGTGTCAATGTGGTGGGCAACAGTTGATGTGCGGCTCATAGGAAGCTGATGAGAATCAAATGAAGAACGAAACTGATGAAGCAGTGCAAGATGTTCAGAGCTTTCAGGCCCAGGAAGACTGGCATCACCGGTGCGGAGCAGAACGTCGGCAGAAGTGTGGTTCAGCGCAAGAACAGATGCTATGATTGCTGCCAAGACAGCGGAGCGCGTTGATGCCAGCGGATAAAGAAAGTGAGGCCTACGACGGGGGAAGGCTTTTGCGGTTTAGGAAGATGGACGATGGTATGAAAAGGACATCAGCACTGCGCGGGAACCTGCACAAGTGGTGGGCACCAGAATGGAGGAGCACGCAGGGAGATCAATATCTTCAGCAACGACCACTTTAGGAAAAGGAACGTCCAGCTACGGTTCGTTAAGCGCAAAAAACTCCAGTTCGGCTCGAGCGCAGTTTATCACCGCATTATGACGCGACAGAAAATCCCAGCCCAAGATAAGATCATGCCAGAAAGAAGTGAATACGAAGAACTCTATTACGCACACAACTTCCTGAATAATGACTCGTGCTGTGCACACCTCTATAGGCTCTAATGACTGGGCATTTGCCATGCATAGCGAGAATACTATAATAGGTGTCATCACTTTGCTCAATGAACGGCAGAGACTTGCAGCTATGGCAGAAACGCAGCGCCGGAGTCGGCCATAGCCAGTACTACCAAGCCTTCAACAGAAACTTCAAGTAAATTTGCTGGAGATAGGTGACACCTTTGTCAGGCTGCTCGTTTCGTCGTTCTCGCCTCAGGAACAGCGGCATTCAGTTTGCCTCTTGCGCAATAGCGGGACGCTGTCGCAGAGGAGATAGGGAGCTGCGACGCGGCGAGGTTGAGCGGAGAGGAGAAAAGGTATCACGGCCACACGGTCATTCGTGACGGAACTTGCACATGGTTTGGCGGCTGCGTACTGACTTCGGCGCGGCTGCTAAGAAGACTGGCATTCGACGCAGTAGAAAATCGTCGGGAGTGCGATTTCGGCAGTATCGGGAAATGTGGCAAGAATCCGCAAGAATAACAGATTGGACGTTATCACTTGCTCGCAGTGGATTGAGGCGCTGCGGCCGAGGAACCAAAGGCTGTGGCGCCTGAAGAAATTCCTGTACAGGTCCTGAAGGCGTAGCGTATGCCACAAGGTAGCTAGGTGGCCGTGGTCGGGCTGCGACGGCAGCGTATTTCAGCGGTGCGACAGGAGCGGGGGCGCGTGTCATTAGTGGAGCTACAGGGACGTCGGCCTATGTGAGGGGCTCAACGGCTGGTGTGGATTGAGGCATGGGCGCTGGTGGAGCGACAGAGGGAAGGGCCTCCGCCATGCGGTCAGCGATGACCTGTTAAAGGGGTGCCAAATTTTGCGACAGCTCGCAGATCGTGGGCAGGGAGGATTTCTGGCGAGCAACTTTCTCCCAGATAAAATCTTTGAGCTGCTGCAGCAGCGTGGAGCTCCTAGATGTAGAGGAGAGACCACAAAGTTATTCGACAGGCGTGAGAGGCGGTCGAGCGACGAAGCGCGGCTTGCGCAACACATCGTAGCACTGGAAGAGGTTGAGAACTTGGGCAATTAAAGCCAAATCGCGGGATGTTACCATTTGAAAGGCGTCGTGATCTGTGCCCTTCAAGATGTGTTTCATCTTGTCTTTCTCAGACATCTGCGCGTTGACGCGACTGCACAGATGGACCACATCTTCACTGTATCTTGTAAATGTTTCACCAAGCCGCTGTGATCGATCGTGCAGGCGTTGTTCGGCGCGGAGTTTTCGCGCACCAGGATGACCAGAAGACCAAAGACCAAAGGTTACTATTGAATGAGTTCCAAGTCGTGATATCGGCTTCGGGGTTACGAAATCTCAAGTTGGCAACGCCGGTCAAATAAAATATGATGTTAACTTCGTGGCGTCGTCCCAATCATTACACGAACTCACTCGATCGTACGAAGCAGGCCAGTCACAGTCAGTTTCGTCAGTCCAGCTGAAGAGCGCAGGTCTCGCAGGCGTACGGCGCCAGAGCAGACAAGCGGCGGGGTCATCGGTGCGGCCGGTGGGTGTTCATCGTCAGCCATACGAGTAACTGGGGCCTGCGGAGGCGAAGCTCCAGCGTGAGGCAAGGATATTAGGCGGCACCTCCACCGAATGTAGACGGACGTCGAGGACGGCTTCGAGGTCGGCGAGGAAGCGGGGCGATCCAGACCACCACGATCTGCACGAGGGCAATTCCACAACTGCTTCTTCTTCGTCAGCCTCCACGAAGGGGCCCATCTTCTCCTTCACACCAGATTGGATTTACACCAATGATATATTGCCGCGAAACCTGCAAAACAGTATTTGTTGTTTTTTAACAGCCGCCGGCATACAGGCTTATCACTCTGATTCTGGACCGCGTATCAGTTCTGTAATCTTTGTTTGTTACTGCTCGATGTCGCGAGTCACACCTTTATCAGTTTTGTCGTAGCGCAAGACGCACCGAGATCTGTCTGGAAGGTTCCGGCCACTCGGGTGTCTTTCCACAATGTTCCAGCCCGTGCTGGTAGCTGTTTGCGACGTTATCTAGATTGTTCTGTGCAGCCTTTAAATTGAGCGTTGCCGAGTGTGACGAGCATTCTTTGTTCGACGATCGACGAGCACGTTTGTTTCTATCGCCGCCGCCGAGTTGCTTAGTTCTTTTGCGGGCGCAAGTCAGCCCAAATAAAGAGTTTCTTTAGTGCAATTATCGACCCCTTCATTTGTGTCGTCGACCTCGTCACTACTACGTGACATCTGGAGGAGGTGCTGCCTTTGATCCTTCAAGCGAAGACCCAAGCCGTGTTCCTGTCGCCCTGGAAAACCATCCTACAGGTCAACGAGCCAGCCGCCGACTTCAAGGCCTACAACCCGAACACGGTCTGCTGCCTGACCCCACTCGATCTCGGAAGACATCGACGCTCACAATGGCCCAGCCTACAGCACCGGTTGTTTTCGTTCAACCCCGTGAGCCCCCCTGCTTCCATGGACGACCGGATGAAGATGCAGAAGACTGGGTGGACCTTTTCGACCGTGTGGCAGAATTCAATGGCTGGAACGACGCCACGAAACTCAGGCAAGTCTACTTCGTTCTTCAAGGACATGCCCGAGTTTGGTTCGAAAATCATGAGGCAGCTATGAAGGACTGGGACATTTTTAAGGAAGCGTTTTTGACTGCCTTTTCAAGCGTCGTCCGAAAAGAAAGAGCCCAGGACCTCCTTCAGTCGAGACTTCAACTTCCTAACGAACCTGTGCTGGCGTACGTTGAAGAGATGAAGCGCCTCTTTCGCCGCGCTAACCCTAACATGACTGAAGCTGAGAAAGTCAAATTTTTAATGCGAGGCGTCAAAGAATCGCTTTTTGTAAATCTTGTCCGAAATCCGCCAACAACAGTGGCGGAATTTGAAACGGAAGCGTCTGCCATCGAGAAGACGTTGTACACCCGGATGCGCCACTACGAGCGACCACTTCAACCAGACTACTCATGCCACTACCCCAGCGCATCTGCAAGCGGAGAGAACCTTCGGGACATCATCCGGGAGATCGTGCGAGAAGAGCTCCGCAGAATGCAGCCATCATCGCAACAACCCCAGGTGGCGACACTCGCGGACGTCGTCCGTGAAGAAGTCCAGCAGGCGCTGGGCATTCCTGAAGCGACGGCTGCGACTTTTCCAGCACAAGAGGCAATAGCGATGAACTACGCTGGTGCATTACGTCGCCCTCCGCCCCGACGTGATGACTTTCCGAGCCCTCGCCGCTACCGGCCTTTTCCTGAAACCCGTCCCTTGGCTCCCGCCCGCCAAGCCTACCAACGACCAACAAGCCCCAGGAAGTGCGACGCATGGAGGACAGCGTACAACCGCCCATTATGCTTCCACTGCGGTGAGGCCGGCCACATTCTGCGGCACTGCCCGTACCGACGAATCGGTCGCCGCGGATTTGCAGTCGACGCTCCACGACCACGCCCAGGTGAACGACCGCAAGAAATCGACAACTATCTGCGTAGCGGTGAGATCGTGCCACCAAGCCGTCGATTCAGGTCTCCATCGCCGTACAGGGCACGCTTTGCGTCGCCAGGACGTAACTATGATGGTAGTGTGCGCGGAAGGTCCCCAAGCCCCCGTAGGGGAAACTAAAGGCAGCAACCTTTGGAGGTAAGGTTGCTCAACGGCGAAAAGAAGAAGATCCTCCGCCGCCGACGACCACTAACGACGACGCAACCATTTCATCGCCGCTCCACACGACGACATCGCCGACAACACGACCAGAGTGCAAGCAGACACCGCCGCCCAGCGAAGTAACAACGGTATGCCCCGGCCATGACCTGAAGAAACGACGAAGCCGAGATCGGACACTAAGGCCCACGTGCAATGCGAGGACGCGAACAAGTGACCTTGAAGTTGATATCGACGGTCGCAGAGTCACTGCCCTAGTAGACACCGGAGCTGACTATTCAGTCATTAGTGGACCGTTAGCCTCTCAGCTCAGAAAAGTTACCACCGCTTGGAATGGCCCGCTGATTCGCACCGCAGGTGGCAACCTGATTACTCCATCGGGACGATGCACTGCAAGAATAACCGTAAATGGGCGTACTTACCCCACCAGCTTTGTGGTCTTGCAGCAGTGCTCCCGCGACGTGATTTTAGGTATAGACTTCCTAAATGAACATAGGGCTATCATCGACCTGCGATCCAAGCTCATCAAGCTCTCTGCAGACAAAGCCATTCCTGCTACGACGACGTCGATGCAACACATCGCTCTAAACGTCCTCGATGAAGAATTGACCGTCCCGCCCCGATCAAGCATCGCAGTCTGCGTAGGTAGCGCAAACATTGAAACCGCTGAAGGCATCGTCGAAGGAAATATCCAATTGCTCTTAGAACGAGGTGTCGGCATCGCAAGAGGCATCGCGAAATTCCGGAGAGGTCAAGCTCAGGTGCTGGTAACAAACTTCACCGAAGAATACCGGCATCTCAACAAGGGCACGACGATCGCTTTTCTCGACGAATTAGCCGACCTCAAAGATGTATTCTCCCTCCACGACCAAACGCTGGAAGACGCACCGGACCTATTCCGTCAGCCCACATTTGACATCCACCCGGCATTGACCCACAACAGGAAAGACCAGATTCTCAGTCTGCTTCGAAGCTGCGGGGAGTGCTTCTCATCGTCATCGAAGGTACGACAAACACCACTGGCCAAGCATCGCATAATAACGGACGCACACGCCCGACCTCTGCGCCAAAGCCCTTATCGTGTATCGCCGCGAGAACGCCAGGCCATTCGCGATCAAGTTGAGGAAATGCTGCGTGATGACGTAATCCAGCCATCGAACAGCCCCTGGGCGGCACCAGTCGTTTTGGTCAAGAAGAAAGACAGCACACTTCGCTTCTGCGTTGATTATCGCCGCTTGAATAGCATAACGAAGAAGGATGTCTACCCGCTTCCCCGCATCGACGACACTCTCGACCGGCTCTGCAATGCAAGGTACTTCTCATCGATGGACCTGAAGAGCGGATATTGGCAAATTGAGGTCGACGAAAGAGATCGCGAAAAGACCGCATTCATCACACCGGACGGCCTTTATGAGTTCAAGGTGATGCCATTTGGGCTCTGCTCCGCACCAGCCACGTTTCAACGAGTAATGGACACAGTCCTGGCAGGCTTGAAGTGGCAAATTTGTTTCGTGTATTTGGACGACGTTGTTGTCTTCTCGTCAAACTTTGAAGACCACCTAAAACGACTACAGACAGTGCTGGAAGCCATCAAGTCACCGGGACTAACGCTAAAAGCAGAGAAGTGTCACTTCGCCTACGAAGAACTCCGGTTCCTAGGTCACGTCGTTAGCAAGGACGGTATTCGCCCAGACCCGGAGAAAACAGCTGCAATCGCACGATTCCCACCGCCTGCCGACAAGAAAGCTGTGCGCCGATTCCTTGGGCTGTGCGCTTATTATCGACGATTTGTCAGAAACTTTTCGCGGATCGCCGAACCGTTGACGCAGCTTACAAAGGCTGACGTACCTTTTAAATGGGAAGCGCCGCAAGGAGAAGCCTTCAACGAACTTAAGCGCCACCTGCAATGCCCTCCTGTACTTGGCCACTTTGATGAAAACGCCGAGACCGAAATTCACACCGACGCGAGCAGTGTAGGCCTAGGAGCCATTCTCGTCCAGAAGACTGCCGGACAGGAAAAAGTAATCACCTACGCTAGCAGGTCTCTCACAAAAGCCGAAGTCAATTACTCGACGACCGAGAAGGAGTGCCTTGCGATCATCTGGGCTACTTCTAAGTTTCGTCCATACCTATACGGCCGACCATTCAAGGTGGTAAGCGACCATCACGCGCTCTGCTGGCTGGCTAATTTGAAAGATCCTTCCGGCCGCCTTGCCAGATGGAGCCTACGACTTCAAGAATTTGACATGACTGTAGTCTATAAGTCGGGCAGGAAGCATTCCGACGCAGACTGCTTATCCCGCGCTCCCGTCGATTCTCCCCCGAAGGACGATGACGATGACGCCTTTTTGGGACCGGTAAGTGCCAACAGTTTCGCAGAACAACAGCGATCAGACCCTGAGCTGAAAGCGCTAGCCGATTACTTGGAAGGAAAGACCGCTTCCCCTCCTGGTGTGTTCAGACGACATTTATCATCCTTCACGTTAAGCAATGGCCTCCTCGTGAAGAAGAACTTCGCACCTAACAAGACCGCGCAGCTTCTCGTAGTGCCTAAAACCCTTCGGAAAGAAATTCTGCAGGCGTTGCACGATGAGCCAACAGCAGGCCACCTCGGATTTGCGCGCACGTTGCGTCGAATCCAGGAGAAGTATTACTGGCCGCGACTGCCTGCCGAAGTTGCCCACTACGTGAAGACGTGTCGTGAGTGCCAACGACGCAAGACGCCGCCGAACAGACCAGCAGGACTACTAAACCCGATTCCGCCCCCAATCCTGCCCTTTCAACAAATTGGGATGGATCTCCTCGGCCCCTTTCCATCTTCGTCTATGGGTAACAAGTGGATCATCGTGGCCACTGACTACCTTACCCGTTACGCCGAAGCAAGAGCACTACCAAATGGTACCGCGGCAGAAGTCGCCAAATTTTTTGTCGAACAAATTCTCTTGCGACACGGCGCCCCAGAAGTGCTCATCACGGACAGGGGAACGGCGTTTACGGCAGAGTTGACGCAAGCCATCCTGGAATACAGTCACACAAGCCATCGACGAACAACTGCGTACCATCCCCAGACCAATGGCCTTACGGAGCGCCTGAACAAAACGATCGCGGACATGATAGCTATGTACGTCGACGCTGAACACAAGACCTGGGACGCCATCCTGCCGTACGTGATCTTCGCGTATAACACGGCAGTCCAGGAGACGACCAGAGCGACCCCGTTTAAGCTTGTGTACGGCAGGGAGCCCACGACGACGCTCGACGCAATGCTGCCGCACGTAACCAGCGAGGACAACCTTGACGTCGCCGCCTACCTGCAGCGTGCAGAGGAAGCCCGACGACTCGCACGGCTGCGTATTAACGACCAACAGCGCACCGACAGCCGACGATACAATTTACGACGACGCCACGCAGAGTACAATCCAGGAGACCAAGTGTGGGTTTGGACACCAATTCGCCGTCGCGGATTAAGTGAAAAGTTGTTGCGTCGATACTTTGGGCCATATAAAATCCTTCGCCGCGTCGGACCCCTGGACTATGAAGTCATTCCCGACGGAACATCAGCATCACAACGGCGACGCGCACGCCCAGAAATTGTACATGTTGTACGGCTGAAGCCATATCACGCGCGTTAAAGAATCTGTGGTGTTTATACTTTGCAGTGTTTATGTTTAAGTTTCTTTGTTTTGAAACATCGAGGCGATGTTTTTTTTAAGGGGGGAGTAATGCCGCGAAACCTGCAAAACAGTATTTGTTGTTTTTTAACAGCCGCCGGCATACAGGCTTATCACTCTGATTCTGGACCGCGTATCAGTTCTGTAATCTTTGTTTGTTACTGCTCGAAGTCGCGAGTCACACCTTTATCAGTTTTGTCGTAGCGCAAGACGCACCGAGATCTGTCTGGAAGGTTCCGGCCACTCGGGTGTCTTTCCACAATGTTCCAGCCCGTGCTGGTAGCTGTTTGCGACGTTATCTAGATTGTTCTGTGCAGCCTTTAAATTGAGCGTTGCCGAGTGTGACGAGCATTCTTTGTTCGACGATCGACGAGCACGTTTGTTTCTATCGCCGCCGCCGAGTTGCTTAGTTCTTTTGCGGGCGCAAGTCAGCCCAAATAAAGAGTTTCTTTAGTGCAATTATCGACCCCTTCATTTGTGTTGTCGACCTCGTCACTACTACGTGACAATATATACGGACAGCATAATCTCGAGTTCATAAAGGGCTGCAATATAATATAGATCATTTCAAACAAGTAATATATCATCCGCGTATTGAAACTGTTAAGAAGAGGTGATAACGGTACAGCCATCATTAACGTAAATGTTATAAAGAAGAGGAGCTAAAATTGAGCCTTGTTGGACTCCAACATTGAAGGCTGACCGAATTCCTTGAACTGATATTGGCGTAACTATTTATAACCGTTCAAAGAGTTATCTTTGGGAAAACAAACGAAAGGGACCTCTAAAATTGTAAGAATGTAACTTATTGGTCATTGTTTCATACTTTACTTTATTAAAAGCCCTCTTGACACAGAGAAACAGCTAATATGCAACTTCATTTTTATGAAGACTATCATGGAGAAAATCCGACCGTTTTTCCAGCAGAGCTTGTGTATCAGCGGCAGATATGAATCCATATTACTGTACACTCAATACATTGAGCTTCATTATAAATGAATTCATAATGCCCATCATGTTTTTCCATTCTTTGCGATTTGCAGAACACGATGGAATTTGGATGGTAGTTTGAAGTTTTCTTTTTGGATCCAGCTTCGTGAAGAGGAATGACGCGACCTTGCTTCAGGAAGCGTAGTCATATGCCACTTTACAATATTCCGTTCACTATGTACAGCAGAACATGTTTTAGTGATCGAGATTTCCTCTAATGCTCAACAGTATATAAGCCACTCATCCCCACGCTTTTGTTCGGCTTGAGGCTGATGATAATGGTTTAAAGGCGTGGTTCCGTTAACATAGAAGACGGCAGATGGTAATACCTGAAAGATGTAAAGGGGTGCATATGCTCGCCCCTTTAATGCGCTGTTCTTAAGAAAAATAATTGGTAAATTATCTGCTAATTACGGCTTTATAAACTAAAATTGCGCTCAATTGATACATTTGTACAAGAATGCTGTTTTCCACGCAGCTCATCAACTAGAGACCATGTTTTGCCCACACTGCTTCATCATTCACGAAGTAAGTTAGGATAGAATTTCAGTTTTGACAAGCGAAATATTGCGTTTATCCTCTTTCTTAGCATACGCAATTCCACTCAAATATTAATATTGTTCAGCGATTCACGGCATTTTTTCCATAGTACTTCCTTCTCTTTTATCGTTGTTGGCACGTCTGCTGTCCGCTACTGATAAGCAATGTTGCATCTTTTGATGATAACTTCCTTTTGACAATCATCTTTGAAGTTCTTCATTATACGACTAAGTTATAAGTTTTGTGGTTACTGTTTTGACCTACGTGAGAGTCCCAGTCGAATAAAACTAATCTTTTTTCAAGTAGGTTCTTATCCAAAATCGCAATCTCATGATTAGTAGACCCGACTTCATGATCGCCGTCCTTTGTCATACGGCATAGAATAAAGTAGTGAACTTTGTTTTCTTTATTCACAGCACCTGCAACAGATGAATGATTAGATGCACGACTATTGACGTGGTTGATACGTGTACTCGTTATATTGGCATTCATAAATTCTTCTCTAGTTAGTTCATGGATAAGGGCTTCAATGCTGCAACCTGGCAGCATGCTGAGGTTTATTTTCAGATGCAAATCGCTCTCGCCTAAGTACATCAATTTCTTCGCTTCTTCTCATACACATGTTACCAGCGTGGCATCCCGTAAGCTTGTAACATACGCGGGCACACTCTTCGGTAGTGGGCAGTAATCTACGAGCAAATGGATCGATGTATTCCTACGTGTGACTCCAAATGCCAAAACTTCTGCGGCAGTAAAATATACTTAGGCCACAAAAAAAGAAAGGATTGTTAAAATAAACGCCGATGGCGCCAACTTTCGAACCTCCGCGCGGAGGAGATGTAGCGAGAATCCAGGAATAATGAAAATATTCATGAGATCATCAGTAACATAAGTTTTAGTAAATGCAATGATATCAATTGTGTTTACGAGTTTCTGACAGATTATTTTAAACTAATCCCAGTGTTCTCTATTTCTACGAATATTAATGTGTAAAATGCCAATTGATTCGCTTGAAATGTATTGAAATGTCTGAGCTAAGAATTCGACATCTGAAAAGGACGCCAACTTGAAATACACAGCTCATGTCATGTTATGAATATCTGATGGTGAGAATACTTTCAGCCCTGCAGCACCTTCCGTCTTTCTTTTGTATATCCGGCCATTTCGAATCGAGAAAAATTTAAAGGATTTTTCTTTAGCCCTAATTCTGGCTCTCCAGAACAAATTACTGCTAGCACGTGTCAGATTCTCATTGAAAAAACTTATTTTCCATATTTTGCGTTCTGAGATCTTTCAGTTTGTACTTTGCTTGGAATCATTCTTCACGTACCAACCTAAAGGAAACCTGAACCAGCACGATTCAGGTTTCTTTTGCCAAGGTGGGAGACGATGAGTGGCTGTTATTTCATTCACAGAATGGTCAGGAATGTCAAGCTTGTCACCCACGTCCGCAAATGTAAAAAGCAGGTTTTAGTTCGTCAAGACTGGTATACCACTAATTTTTATATTGAAGGACCTACTCTATTGTTCGAGGGCATTCATGTCAGATTGCATGCACTTGATCTCTGCTGCTTGTTGAGGTACTGTTACTTACAGGCATGCAATCTTTCTGTACTGCTCTTTTGCTACTCGTGAGGTCTTGCATATTTCAAGCAGCGTCAGGGCACTCGCTTGCATGAATTCAACATAATTCTGTAATTCTGTTATTTTAGTCCAAAGACACTGTACGTATAGCTTAAGCGTTTCCACTTGCGCAGACAGCAAAAGAAGGCTCTCAATGCTTGTATTGAGTTCCAACCGAAACATGAGCTTCGCCCCAAAAGCAGCCAGCCTAACAATTATTTCAGACGAGTCGGCCTGTGAGCGGCCATCACTGGCAGATGACTAACAGTGTGTCGCCACGACGTGGCCGGCAAGGCCACTTTTCCGGACCGATGGGCACAAATGTATTTTTCACAATACCGAAACAAGCAAGACCAAGTTGAAATGACATGCAACATTCATAATACACCATGCCATCATATGAAATGACATCGTTACAAAAGCCACAGGGTACCGAAGACATTACTGAGATAAAAGAAAACTGCCAAGCAATAGGGCACTTTAAAAAGGGCATACGGCGTTTGGGACAGGCCAGATATTCTAAACTTTACATCAGGCACATCTGCAAGGAACACATATAAAACCTGTTCACGTTTAAGAACTGCCTCGACTACGAAGGCGTTTGAAGAATGTATAGGTGCATAGCAGCAGCATTATTCTTGACCATTTCTTATGTCGAGCAAGGCTCAGCTAATTGCAGCTGTACCCAGAAGGTCGACGTCACCTCCACTTCAGGACTGCCGCACAATGTTCAAATCAAGCTGCTGAAGAGGCGCTCAATAATTTCCGGTACCTGCCAAGGAACACATATAAAGTCAGTGCACTGCGAAGATTTGCCGCCGAATTTCTCGGCATTTTTTGGCATTTTGCCCCATTTGTCCCGGCATCAGGTAAAATATACAACTAGACCTAAAGTCGTCCTTGGCATCGGCAAAAATAACCAGCACAACCCTCACAACATCACGTGACGACATGAAATAGTTGAGTGGCTGGTGAATAATACTAATAGTGTTATGCACATGGACAGTGAGATGGGACTCGATCACTCATGTATTCCTAAATTCCGTGCCTGATATGCAATCCAAAACCGCGCAGGAGTGGTTAAAAGGCCGGTTTATGCAGGGCCTAATATCTTCTTGTCATGCTCTCTTTCAGTTCTAATAAGAGAATATTCGTTTATGCCTGTAGGTATGTTTCGGCATTTAGTGTCGCCAATTCAGGAATTAGTGCGCTAGCACTAGTTTTCTAAGTGGCATCCAAACGTTTACAGCTCGCAGTTTGCACACGCCAGGTGTTGGCGGAAACTGGGCGGTGACTCGGAATGACTTTCATGAAAAAACATGGTTCGGCAGTGTTCCTCGGCATTGCACAGTACGCTAACATGGTCTTCTGGCTGCAAACTGAAAATTCGAACAATGCTCCATTGTCGTCTCAGTTCGCAAAGAAAATCACAGCGAACACACAATTATTGAAGCCCTCTGTGTATTTTCGAATGTTGGTGCAAGTGTTTTCATTTGGTTATATATATCTGCAATGACGGCAGCTGTGCACTGTAGTCTTCCGATTGAGCGTATTTCACCTGTGGTGGTTTTCTTAGTGCTTTATTTAACAGTGTTGTTGCCTTGCTTCTTGCACAATTGGCGAAGTTAGGGAAGTTGCCAACTTTCACGGAAACTCACATGAAAATCTAAACGCCGTTTCTTGTACAACTTGATAGTGTCATACGGGATATACGAAAGACGTACTCGGGATCAGAATCACCAGGAGTTGAGATTTTATGTAAGAACGAATAAAACGTTCATTCACTTCATCGAGATGAATAATTGGGGAAGTGTGCACATTGGTTATATACCTGCGGGAGGAAGCAGCAGTTGCTGAGTGGGAGGGAAAGAGCTTGAAGCGAGGCTTCTAAACAAGAAGCAATATATGTGATTTAGCAATGTGTTAATCAAGGATGCACAGAAGAATTAGCATAACAAAGTTGTCCCATGGTCATGAAAATACCGAGCAGCGAAAGAGAGGACTCATAAATTCATCATTTGGCGCACCTGCGCTCGCAAAAGAACGAAGCGAATCAGTGGTGGCGATAGTAGCATCATCCTATACTGTTGTCGATCAACGAATGGCCGTAAAATTCGGGCCGAATAGATGGCCGCGGAAATGCATCTAAATTATCGGCCTAAGAAACCTGGAAACATCTCAAAATATGCGGAAACACTCGTGTTTCTCTGCCATCTCTCAGGAAAAATCTCGGCTCATGTCGCGTATGAAAAATGTGATAAAGCGGCGTCTCGTGACAAGGCACAGGCACACACATTATCTCTCCATGGAGTACGATCATAGTCATAAGGGCGCTGCTGCCAGCTGCTGAAACCAGCAAATAAAGATTTCAATAAATCGCCGCATTGCTCCTCATTAATCAATATATCGGTGTTTTATTAGTCATTGAGGCGTACGACATGCATAAACTCGGTTTTCGCTCACCGCAACTGGGACTCCATCGCACCATCAGGAATGACCTTGGCCAAAGGACGGCGTCCAGTACCAGTTGCTCGCATCATGGAGGTTTGGAAGACCTCGCTGGAACACGGGATGGCGTAACGCTTCAGCGTAGTTCAACCCTGTAGGAGCTTACATTGAAGCCTTCATAGATATATCTTGAGGAACTTCCAGTGCCGGCTGTACCTCAAGAATGGACGTCCCTGAGTAATGCCATTTGAGGTTGCGGTGATTATGCCAAGAGTCGGTAACTGTGTCGCCAACGACTGCATAGATAATAAGATGGAGATTATCTTCGCTTGTAGCTAAACCGTTATAGCGGCTTGTAGAGGGCGGTTCAAGAGGCCAATTTTACTGCCGAGTTCGGGCTTCCAAGGTTTTTTTCCGATTATTAATGCTTCTTTCGATAGCTCTGCCCCTTTATTGATGGTTGTCGTGGGAGACGGCGAAAATCTTGGTCTGTTACACTGTGCAGCAGGAAAGGGACCTGGCTCCACTCAGTCATGTTTGTACTGGGGTGGCTTACCCGACGCTTTATCTCTTCACCATAAGTAGGAAAGATTCATTAGGGAGTCGAATTCCTAATTGAAGGCTTTCCTGGGCTCTTTCTTTTCGCACACTTGTAAAGGCCGTTAGAAGCTCCAGCTTGAGTGCCTGCCTACCCTTCAAAGTTCCTTTTTCAGTTTTGGAGAAGATTTTGGTAGAACCTAGAAGCGCAAAGTAGACTTGTTTCATTTTTGCAGCACCGTCCCAGGCCTTGAGATTTCTCAAACGGTCCAAGACGTCAAACCAGGCTTCCGGATTCTTCACACGCTGTCCATGGAATGGGGGACGCACACGGGGCTGGACAATACCAAGAAACAATGCCCGCCCGGCTGTCTTCATATTCAGGAGCATGGCACCTTAAAAGAGATTCTGCACCTCCACAGAATTTACGTGGTCTTGGCAATACCTAACGCCGGAAATGGGGGCACTGGAGTTCGCTCAAACAAAATATTTATTCGGTTGGCTTCCGTACCGAAAAGAACTAAGTGAATCAGCTGCAGGGATAGGGGCAAGCCTGCTCAATGGTCGTTCGATGCAAGAAAGCCCGCTGACGTCGGCACCTCTCGATTTACATACGTCAACAAAGCATCTCAATAACCGGCGAAGGGAAGCTGCAAACCACCTGGAACAATATGGAAACAGTCGTGTTTCGCTGTGATCCCTCGAGAAAAACTTCGACTCTTCCTACCCTATTAAAAAAGTTATAAAGCCGCATCTCCCTCGATAAGGAACAGGCGCATGATAGTTCCATGCGTTACAATAACAGCGATAAGGCCGCCCGTTGACAGCTGTTAAAAACGACAATTAAAGGTTTCAATAATCGGTCCCCCCCGCCCTCTACACCCCCTATAAATAAATAAATGTCTTAGTGTGCAAAAAAAGAGACAAGATTGAACACAAACGTAGGAAATAAACATGAAAGGCCTACAGCGCGTAAAATAGGGCTTGAGATGTACATGCACAAATGCTGGGTGCGCTCGGCTCAGCTAACAAATTGTGTCATTTAAGCTTGACATTGCCTTGCTAAGCAACTCGGGGGATGAACTGCAAATAATGATTGATGCCTAGACAGGAAAAGTAGAAAGGTAGGCTTGAAAATCAATATGCAGAAGACTAAGGTAATGTTCAACAGCCTCGGGAAGGAACAGCAGTTTACATTAGGTAGTGAAATACTGGAAGTAGTAGGCGAATATGTCTACTTAGGACAGGTAGTAACTGCAGATCCGGACCATGAAAAGGAAATAACAAGGAGAATAAGATTGGGATGGAGCGCATTTGGCAAGCACTCGCAGAATATGACTAGCAGCTTACCGGTATCGCTCAAGAGGAAAGTATACCACAGTTGCATCTTGCCTGTACTCACCTATGGGGCTGAAACGTGGAGGTTAACCAAGAGAGTTCTACTTAAGTTGAGGAAAACCCAGAGGGCTATGGAAAGAAAAATGTTAGGGGTGACATTAAGAGATAGAAAGCGTGCAGAGTGGGTCAGAGAAATAGCTCAGGTTACCGACATTCTAGTAGAAATTAAGAAGAAGAAATGGACGTGGGCAGGACATGTAGTGCGAAGAGAGGATAACCGATGGTCGCAGAGGGTAACAAACTGGATTCCAAGGGAAGGAAAGCATAGCAGGGGACGGCAGAAAGTTAGGTGGGCGGATGAGATTAAGAAGTTCGCAGGGGTCAAGTGAATGCAGCTAGCACAGAACCGGGTTAAGTGGAGAAATATGGGAGAGGCCTTCGCCCTGCAGTGGGTATAATCAGGCTGATGATGATGATGATGAAAGGTCTACGTGCCACATAATAGGCACAGGAGTAACTTTAATGAGACTATAATGTTCCTTGGAACACATTTATTTCTGCTTTTTCACTATGTTCTAATGTTATCAAATTGTAATGCCAAAATAAATAAATGTCGCAGTGTTCAAAATAAAGAGATAAGATTGGACACAAACGCAGGAAATAAACATGATAGGCCTACAGCGCGTATAATAGGGCTTGAGGTGTACATGCACAAATGCTGGGTGCGCTCGGCTCAGCTAACAAATTGTGTCGTTCAAGTTGTATATAAAGGTGTACGTGCCACATTATAGGCACAGGAGTCACTTTTAAGAGACTATAATGTTCCTTTCAACACATTTATTTCTGTTTTTTTTTTATTTTCTAATGTTATGGATTCGTAATGCCTGCTTATGTGTTCTGTTCCATAATGTTTAGCGTCTTACTGGAAAATAAATTAGATATTATTTCTGTCAAAATCCTGGGCATTCTGATTGGATATTTGGGAAAGTGCTTTTGCGAAGTTTTTGCCTCTGTAGCCAGCCGGTCTATAGCTGAAGCACACCGAACGCTGAGGAAGTCGAAGTCGAGCTTGCCATCAATTACGATTACGCCACCGAACAAAAAATTCAATCTTGAGCGACTCGCAGCAAGCCTGCAAGGCATACCTCAGTGGGGAACTATGCCAAGCGGCCGCTCACATCATGAGAAGT
This sequence comes from Amblyomma maculatum, assembly GCF_055883805.1. Lineage (NCBI taxonomy): Eukaryota > Metazoa > Arthropoda > Arachnida > Ixodida > Ixodidae > Amblyomma > Amblyomma maculatum. The sequence continues at coordinate 77,551,996 of NC_139348.1, forward strand.
CACAATCCTGGTACACTCACCCGCCAGAGTATTCTGTGGATCCCGGCACACGAAGGCATAGAGGGGAAGGAGGCGGCTGCCTGGATAGCCCGAGGTCATACAATCCGAGCCCCGATGCCGTCCACCTCTCAACCTTAATCTCCCCCGCGGTGGAAGAAAGAGAGGTGCTCCAACGGCGCGGCCGCGCCATAGAGAAAGAGATTGGTAAAGAGCGGACACTCGGCGAAAACTGGCCCCAGGAAAGGACGCGCGACTTTTTGTGCTGCCGCCGATTGATGGATGGCGGCACCAGCGTGCACGCGTGCGCGGCGGCACTCGCTTCAGCAGGTAACCCGCCGGAGCAGACGACATAAAGTTGTTGAAGGGGCTGGTTATCTGCGCGTGCCTCTTCTGTGCGGCACAGATGACATATTTTTATCTCTCGTTGGCTGCTTCGCGGAACAACTGTGGTTTGGAATGACGGTAAGGTGAGCAAAGTTTTTTGCAGAACTGCGCTGTATTTCGAGCAGTTTACGCTGACCACGCTGGCCGGTGCCGATTAAGTTTCGCAGCTCGTGAACAGGCGCGCGGGCTCTTCAGGCACATTTCGTGACGCTCCGGCAGTTTTCAACCGCGGCGAGGTGTAATGTGTTATGTTGCTGCGAAACTGAGCTGCTTGTCGAACAGTTTAGCTCAGCACGCTGGACAAAGTGGCATGAGAAGGCACCGAGGCACGCCATTGCGTCAACATGACGTATTCGCCGGCCGGTGCGGCCAGGCCTGACGCAGTTTGCCGAATGGCTAGTTTTGCTTAACGTAGCGTTTAACAGGGCAACCGCAAAGTGAGAAATGTTTCATTCTTGTCAAACTGCGCGGCATTTCAGGCAGTTTAGCTCAGCATGGAGGTCTGGGCTTCACAAAGTCTCGTATGAAGGGCAAGTCAACATGGCATGCTCGCCGGCCGCGGTGAGGCCAGGCCGCGATGGCCACGACTGACGCGGTTTTGCGAACGGCTAGTTTTGCGTGGTGTCGCGTTGTATTTAACGGGACAACGTTAAAGTGAGAAATGCTTCATTATGTTGCTAGCTTCATTGCTTCAGCTGTTCAGTTCGTTTGAGGAACATTGCTAGTTTGGTGGCTGTTATTTCACTCACTATAAAAATACATTTTCAGATAGATTCGGTTAGCCTGCATTTCCTGGCCTGTACGTTGCGAGAGTAGCTTTTGTACCAATTTTACGAATTACAGTTTTCTCTTCTGGACCATAACTGCTGCTCACCAAGCTTCAGTGCGCACCCACATGCACAAATGTGTGCGCGATGTAGTGGCCTTACAGTTCACTGCAACCTTCTGAATTATGTTCATACCTTTTCCAACAGCGCTGCATGAACAACGGACTGCAGCCGAAACACGGCAGATGCGACGAGTGAGCGGTGTGGCCCTCCTCCAAGCGTCAGTACTCCTCTCTGCCCTGAACATTACAAGTTACTCTTGCTAAGTTAGCCGCGACTGTGACTGTGTAGTTTAGGTATAATGCCTGTTTTGTTACATATCATTAGCCACAATTCGGAAATCAACGTCATGCTATATTTTTGTCTCTACTTAAGTGTCGTTTCTCGCCTTGTGTATTTTTAATTTTCTGTACTGTGCACATCGCGTAATATGTGCTAAGTTTTGTCAATGCCTCCGCCTATGTGTGTTGCATCTCTTACGTGTTTATATGCAGCAAAATCAATGTTTATTTCACAAAGAACTTGGCATCTTTTCTGCAATACTGCTTTGCAAAGGCTGTGGCGCAGCTGCGTTGATGGCCACGTTAGAGCACTGGGAATCTATTTTTCATGTTGATGTTGTTATGCATGCTGAAAATAAATACAAACACTAGCCGATCATGCAAAACTAAAATAATGCGGCAAAAGTGCAGGGCAGGGCGCAGCTCATGTTAGAATTAAAATCGCGCACCTTTCTCAAAGACCGGAAGTAGTTGCCGCCGACCGCTTGGTGCGCTGCTGTCAAATGGGCTGCTGGGTCCTATGGGAGTGTCCGTTCTTTACCAATCTCTTTCTCTATGGCCGCGCTTCAGCGAGCGTGCGGCCGCTTAGTGTGACCGGAAGAGAGGGCCGCTGCCAGGGGCAGCACATGCTCTGGGGTCTATTCTCTCCGCTGTTTACGCTGGCGTGCCAAGGGAGCACTGGTGTGCGCGCTGATGATTTTCCACTTAAGTCACAAATAAAAGGCCCAGCTCTTAGATATTTCTTTCTCGATATTTACACTCGGACTTCTGAGCAGGTAGAAACTTTCGCAACGCTAACTAAACAAACCATTTACAATGGCAACATCAGATTGACTCGATTTGCACGAAGATTGCATCGGGTTGCTATGCTCTGCATCAAGTTCGCCAATATTTTGATGTCAATATTCTGAGAGTCCTTTACATCACATTAGTACATACTCACCTTTCGTATTGCATTGAGTCGTGGGGTTGGACATATAATACTTACCTAGAACCCATTCAGTTTCAGTTTAGTCGTTCAGTCGTGTCCGACTCTTCGTGACCCTATGGACCATGTCACGCCACGCTTTCCGGTCTCTCACTATCTTCCTAACATCACATAACTTCATCTGCAGTGCCTCGAGGATGCCATCTAACCAACGCGTTCGCTGCCTACCCCTTCTTCGGCGACCCTCAACCTTTCCCAACATCAAATCTTTCTCCAGCGACTCCTCTCTTCTCATCAGATGACCAAAGTAGCTGAGCTTTAACTTTAAAATTTGACCCTCCAATGAGCAGTCAGGGTTTATGGTCGACAATATCGCCTGATTTGATCTTCTGGCAGTCCAAGGAACTCTCAAGAGTCTTCGCCAGCACCACAATTCAAACGCGTCAGTTCTTCGGCGGTCAGCCTTTTTCACAGTCCAACTCTCGCATCCATACATCACAACTGGAAAGACCATAGCACGAGTTATACGGATCTTGGTTGGCAGACTAATGTCTCTGCTCTTTACTAGGCGGTCAAGGCTAACCATTGCTCTCTTTCCCAGAAGCAGGCGTCTCCTAATTTCATGGCTGCAGTCTCCTTCCGAGGTAATCTTGGAGCCGAAGAACAGAAAATTTGTCACAGCTTCCACTTCTTGTCCATTGATGCTCCAGGACTTGATAGGGCAGGACGCCATGATCTTTGTCTTTTTATTGTTCAGTTTAAGCCCAAACTTCTAACTCTCTTCTTGTACGCGGATCAGAAGTCTCTTGAGTTCCACTTCACTTTCTGCCATTAAAGTGGTATCATCCGCATATCTAAGGTTGTTGATACGTTTTCCAGCAATCTTCACTCCATCTGAAGACTCGTCCAGACCGGCCTTCCTCATGATGCACTCTGCATATAGGTTAAATAGGCAGGGCGGCAGTATGCAGCCTTGCCTCACTCCTTTCTCGATCGGAAACCAATCAGTAAGACCATGCCCAGTTCTGACTGTGGCCTCTTGCCCTTCATACAGGTTGCTGAGGAGACAGATGAGGTGAATTGGAACTCCCATCTCTTGGAGAGCATGCCACAATCTGCTGTGATCTACGCAGTCAAACGCTTTCGCATAATCAATAAAGCAGAAGTAGATGGGTTTCTGGAACTCTCTTGCTTTTTCCTTGATCCAGCGAAGGTTAGAAATTTGGTCTCTAGTTCCTCTGCCCTTGCGAAACCCAGCTTGCACGTCCGGAAGCTCCCGATCCACACACTGCTGCAGCCTACCTTGGAGGATTTTCAACATCACCTTGCTAGCATGCGAAATAAGCGCGATCGTGCGGTAGTTGGAACAATCTTTGGCACTGCCTTTCTTTGGAATGGGATATAAACTGACCTCCTCCAATCCTCTGGCCACTGCAGGGTTGTCCAGATCTTCTGAAATAATGTATGCAGAATGTTAACAGCGTCATGGTTGAGGTTTTGAAGCAACTCAGCTGGAATGCCATCAATTCCGCTAGCTTTGTTCTTAGCAAGGCTGGTTAAGGCCCATTGAACTTCACTCTTCAGGATGCCCGGCTCGAGATCAGTAATCACAACTGTCTTATGTTGGGTTTGCACATTCGGGTCCTTCTTTTACAGTTCTTCTGTGTATTCCTGCCACCTCTTCTTTATCTCTGAGGCTTCAGTGAGGTCCTTGCCTTGTTCGTCCTTTATCACGCCCAGCTTAGCACAGAAGCTTCCTTTGATATCTTTGATTGTCTTATACAGAGCTCCAGTGTTCCTTAATTGGCTGTTGTCCTCAACTGCTTGGCACTGTATGTTCAGGAAGGCATTCTTATCTCTCCTTGCTATTTTCTGAAAATCAGCACTGAGAACATCTTTCTCTTTCCCCCATAACTTTTGCCATCCTCCTTTCCTCAGCTATTTGCAAAGCCTCTTCAGATAACCAGTTTGCTTTCTTGCATTTCTTTTGCTTTGGAACTACCTTAGTAGCAACTTCTTGTATTATATCACGAACATCAGTCCACATCTCTTCGGGCTCTCTGTCTTCCAGATCTAATTCTTGAAATCGATTTCTCACTTCCACAGCATATTCTATTGGAATTTGATCCAGATTATACCTGAAAGTCCTTCTAGTTTTCTGCGTTTTCCTCAATCGAAGCTTAATTTTGGCAACAAGAATCTGATGATCGGTGCCACAATCGGCCCCAGGCCTTGTTTTTACTGCTTGTATAGCGCTTCTCCATCTCTGCCGGCAAAGAATATAATCGATCTGTTCCTGTACAGACCATCCGGTGAAGTCCATGTGTACAGGCGCCTCTTGGGCTGTTGAAAATGAGTATTCGCTATGGTCAGGTTGTTTTCTTGACAAAACTCTACTAGCCTCTGCCCAGCTTCATTTGGCTCGCCAAGACCGAACTTGCCTATAATTCCGAATATTTCTTCACTCCCGACCTTAGCATTCCAGTCTCCTATGAGAAAAACGACGTCTGAGGATGGGGTGCGGTCTAAAAGGCATTGTAGGTCCGCATAAAATCTCTCAACATCAGCTTCTTCAGCAGCAGTGGTCGGTGCATAGACTTGGATAACTGTTATGTTGAAAGGATGACCTTGGATCCGAAGTGAAATCATTCGGTCGTTTTTTGGGTTGTACCCTAGCACTGCTTTGCCCATTCTTCTGTTTACTATGAGAGCGACCCCATTCCTTCTCTTGGATTCGTGCCCCTAAAAAAAGACATAATGGTCGCCGGAGTTAAATTCTCCCATTCCGGTCCACTTAAGCTCGCTGATACCCAAGATATGAATGTTCAATCTGTCCATTTCTCGCTTGACGACATCCAGTTTACCTTGCGTCATAGATCTTACATTCCATGTTGCTATGTGATATATCTCCTTGCAACATCGGACTTTCCGGTCGCTTCCCGACACATCCACAACTGAGCGTCCTTTTGGCTTTAGCCCAGCCGCTTCATTCGTCCTGGAGCTACTAGGAATCGCCTTTTGTTCATCCCCAGTAACATGTTGGACGCCTTCCAACCTGGGGGGCTCATCTTCCGGCGCCATATCATTAATGGTATTGTGACCGGCCATAGGGTTTTCTTGGCAGGAAATACTGGAGTGGGTTGCCATTACCTTCTCCAGTGAATCACATTTTGTGAGAACTCTCTGCCGTGACCTGTCTATCTTGGGTGGCCCTACACAGCAGAGCTCACGACTTCATCGAGTTTCGCAAGCCCCTCCGCCACGACAAGGCAGTGATCCATTAGACGTTCACAAAAGCGAGCACTTAGAATAATCTCGTTTTCCGACTACTCTAGACCAAGCCAACCACTATTTATTAAACTACGCTTGCTGCCTTTTGACCTGCTTCGTCAGAAAAGCACTGCTGAATGTATTCACAAAATAGTAAGTAACAACCTCCCCTTTTATATATCTATAACATCCCGTCACGTGCAACCCGAAGCCACACTTACGGAAATTTTAATTTACCCATAAAAAGAAACGTTTATGATGAGCGTATGCTGCAGCTTACGGGCATAAAAATCTGGAATTCTCTACCCTATGACGTAAAGCTTGCCATGAACTTTTCCACTGGAATAAAAGAATACTACCTTAAAATGAATGAAACACTTTGAGTCCAAAGTTGCACTTGCCTACTGTAACTCTTTATTGTTTGCCTGGTATTAACCATTAACCCCTACATATATCTGTATTTTATCTGATGCGTTATTTCTCTGCTACATGTGACATTATGTATTGTTATTGTGTGATGACATCATGCACTCATCTTTCGTTGCTTTAATTCTTGTATAAGTTCTACGCGCTTTTGTTTGATTTGTGAGGTTTTAGTTTGTATTTTCTTCTCTTCATTGGTAGTTTTACGAATGTATAAGCGATAACTAACTCTTTTCACTTTTATTGTAAAGTTACTTCTTCTATGTCTGTAAATTTGACGATTGCGTGCCTGCAACCTGTGTACTTTTTCCACTGGACCCTTTACTAGCCGCTGGCTATGGGTCCAAGCAGTGTCTGCTTATTTTCCTGTAGCGCACCAAAAAACAATAAAAAGAAAAAAAAATCTCGCGTTCAAGGCGGACAACACGGGAAAAAAAACTTCATTTCCGCGCCAACAGATACGCGTCGTCTGCTCGAGCAGACGGCACCGCCGCTCCGAGCGCATACCGGGCGCGCTTCTAGCGTTGTTGCCTCGTGTGGCCAATTAAAGAGCAGTGCCATGGCCGGTGTAATGCCTCTTGGGTAGCTGTTGAACGTATGTGCAATGGAGCTTCGCTATTCTATCCGTCCCTTATTCGCACGGGAACTAGACGCCGATAACACGGCGGTGAAAGAAGCAAGATCAAAGCGCCGTCGCAGAGGTTTGAGCGCCAGCTTTACCTTCGCGGGTGCGGCAGCCTTGCCACATGAGAAACTGCGCTGCGACAGATGATATCAGAATGAACTCCAGTGGCAAAGTAAAGTATCAAATACAAAGAACAGCAAAGCTATCTGCAACGAGATGCGCGTGCCCACCTCAGATGATGGCATCCACACGGTCAGACTGGGTATTTTGCCGCGCGTTCGATCTGCGGTTCACACTTCATGCCGGCACGCAGAGCCTGGACTGCATGAAAGGAATCAAGAAACTGCACAGGAATGAAGGTGATGTGCGTCGTCGAATGATGGAAAAAAGAACAATTGCAACCAAGAAACATTCTATAATAATGAGGCAGTTCTCCATGACCTTTACAATTTCTACATTTCGCTAATAATATTTGGAGTACGTTGCTTGCTCATTGAACTTTATCGTCTTTTTATGCATTCCGTGGTTTCCAAATTCCGTGTTTTCGAAATCCGTGTTTTCATAATTCGAAAAACATATCTGTGCTGCCCGATGCCACAAGCGCATCAAGAAGGCCACGCATACAAATTTCCGAATCATTCACTACGGTGTCTGCCAGCTAATTTGCAACGTGGAGACATAAATGACCAAATAAAATATTATGCCACAGTTGGAAAACAGTGTGCGATTCACAAATGTCATAGACTCTTGAAATCAGCGTCGGGCGCTGAGAATTGCGCAACGGCGTTATTTGAGTGGCCGTAAATAATATCACATCAAAATTGTGCGATATGTTTTCAATAAATTTGAAAGCTGAAATAAAGAAGAATAAATTGACAGAGTTTAAATATATAAAAAAAAGATTAGTTGTCTTTAGAAGTTTTCATTGTTTGTTGTTTTCTTGAAATTATTGCGATCATGAGTCTGTATTGAAACTTTATATAAATATAAGCTTTCGCAGTTCGATAGATAAATATGCTGAGAACATAGTGTGGAAGTATTGCCGCTCTACCACAAACTTCTTTTGAGATAAATGACTGCAAAATAGACAAAACTTCATTTCCTTGGCTGATATGGCCCCGCCAAAGTGTTGTAGGGGTTAAGATGCCTGACCACTATGCCTTAGTACCAGGGTTCGATTCCGACCGCCGGCGGACGCGATTCGATGGACGCGAAAAAAAGAGGCGTCCGTGTGCTGTGCGATGTCAGTGCATGTTAAAAGATCCACGGGTGGTCGAAATTACTCCTTGCCCGACACTATGGCATCCCTTTCTCTATTTCCGCTTTTACACCCACCTTCCTTCCTTCCCTTAAGGTGCGGGTCAGGTGTCCACAGAACATTTGTGAAAGAAACTGCGCCTTCCCTTTCCTGTGAACCGATTATAAAGGTTTAAGAAATATTCGCTCTGGCGATCTCGGAGGCCGAGTGTCGCACCGTGCTCAGCGACTCGAGGAACGCTGTGCGCAACTTTGCCAAGGGGCGAGTGTGCGCGCCGGCGGCCGCCATCATCAGTAAGCTCCAGCTTCAAGACCGCGGCAACACTATCCGCATCAAGTGGTTCCCGGCGCACGCGGGAGATTGTGCATCCTCACCGAATCACAACGAGACGGCCCATTCGGCGGCGCGAGCGCTTACCTTCCGCGCCCCCGAGAAGGACCGTTCCGAATGGTGGTTCGAAACAAAAGACAGAATGACCAGTTACGAGGAAGTGACAAAATTTTACCGCCTAGCTCGACGGACAATGCCGCCGCCTCACCCGGCACTTAGTCGGGAGGAGGCGGTCATCCTAAGGCAAATGCAAACCGGGTCACTCCTAGCCCCGGCAATGCTACACGTCCTCCACCCAGACATCTACACGAGTGATATGTGCAGTGTATGTCAAGTGGGTCCGGCGGACCAATGGCACATCATGTGGGACTGTGCCAGGTTCCCGACAGAAGCTGCATCCAGGACATACCCGCCGGAACTTCAAGATGCTGTGCAGAATACAGACAAGGACATGCAACTATGGGCCGTCCAGCAGGCCCGGGGTGCGCTCGAAAAGCACAAGCCTCACACCCACCACAAACGGGTCAAATGAGGTAGTGCAGAGTAGGGCTTAACCCCGGGTAGACGCTTGGCCAGCGTCACGACGCGTTAACCCGTCGTTTGCCGGCTCCCTAATAAAGTTATACATACATACATACATATTACAAAAACAGGCCATGTGTTTCTTATAAATTTTGTGGGAAGGAGTAGCCGGAACCGCTATGCGGCACTAACCTCTACTTTAGTGTTCATGTAAACAATAAGGACTACACTTCCCAAAAACCCAAAATTTACTGAATACAAACAAAATGTGCATATTTTTAGTCAGACAATTTTAAGCTACCTAACTTAATTATACTTTCTGTAATCAATAATCAAAGTTCTCAACAACATAACCACGGCACTCCACTCCTCCGTTATTATTAATTTCCTGGCAGCAAAACCAATTGCAGATATCGTCTTTGCAGTAATCGGTCAACAATATATTAAATTCTAAAATCAATTTATGAGGTTGGTTGACCATCATTTGTTTGATCTTACATGGACTCGCCCTATAGCTTCGCACCTTCAAATTGCGCTTTTATGCACGACACGCACATGTGCATGGTAATGAAAAGAAATGCGAGCAAAGGCGCGCATGTGGGTTCCGCTGTTTAAATTCTTTGCGTGCGTTTACATTTGGGTCGCAGCAAAAGCCTTCTACAATTGTCCGTAATGCAATAATGCAGGACAGCGTTTTTTGTTATCAACCGGAAAAAGAACGGCGATAAGAAATTCAAACATCGGATTGCGCGAACGTAACGTTTTTCGTTTGTTTGTTTTTTCAGGCTCGACAGTACCTGAAACTTTCCACATGTTGGCAGCTATGAAGGCTTTGATTAATTGATTGATTTATAGGAAGGGAACAGCGCGGTAACTGTCTCACTTGTTTTCTGTGAACACCTCAACCACGCCGTAAAGGAAGGAAGGTGGAAGTTAAAGTGAAAAAACAGAAAGAGGAGCCGTAGTGGAGGGCTACGGAGTAATTTCGACCACCTGGAGATCTTTAACGTGCGCTGACATCGCACAATACACGGACGCCTCTTCGCTTCGCCTCCATCGAAACGCAGCCGCCTAGGTCGGGTTCGAACCCGAGTACTCCGGCACAGTAGTCGAGCGTCTTACCACTGCACCACCCCGGCGGGATTACGTGGTCATCTTGCACTCCTCTGGATGCTTATTACACGCCACTTACAGGAGTGCTTTCAGGAGTTTTCTATTACTCGTGTTGCCGTAAACCGCAAAGCTGCATATCTGTAAAGAAATCATTCATGCGGCCCCGAGTCGAATTATAACCCTTAAATTTGGCAGAAAAATAAAGGTACATTTTCAAAAAAAAAAATACCGACGATTACGTTACTTCCTAATGCGAAATTTGAGCGCAGCAAATAAGCTGTTTCACCTTCTCGATAGATTGAGGCAAAGAGATCGAGCAACACATGTATGCGCTATCACAGAATTTTTTTTTTATTTTTCACACGTATTCCTTTAACAAAGACTCCACTAACAGTTCTTGACAGTCATGAAGGAAGCTTTGTGGTCGGAGAAATAGACTGATATATGTTCGACTTGGTACACCAATGCTTGATTCTCAAACACGAGATCTATACAAGTGCCTCGCGAGGTTGTCGCAGCCGTGGGACGCGTTACGAGCGAGAGCAACGGGATGTTCTCCCGCATAAGTGTGCAGAAATTCCTGTTTGTCTTTATGTCTACATTCGCCTCGCTCATGGCTCAGAAAGAACTGGCAGATAATTTCGTAGTGGCGAACGGCAGCGGCAATTTCGGCTCGGGCGGTGCACATATACAGATCCGCCGCCACCGATCTGGCTCTCTGATTGCCACCGCACAGGGGTTGCATTGGAGGAGGAGCGAAGAAAGGAATTAAGTTCGAGTCGGCGCTTTAACCGGAGTCTCGCAGGAAGAGGGGGGAGGGGGGCGGCGTGCACACCCCGCGGCAAACGATGGGGGCAGAAGCGCGCGCAGCAAGCGGACAATGCGATAAAGGGAGGAGGGAAGAGATAGCAGCGACTGACTGATGCTGCTGACGCCGATAGTGAGTCAACCCCTGCTGCGGAGTTGGTTTCAGGGACAACGCCGCCGATGCCGACGCAAACAATATGATACCCTCGCTTCCGCAGCGCCAAGAACCAGGTCTAGCCGTGGGAAGGTGGTCACGTATTCGTCGACGTGCCGGGGCCTACGTGAAATAACCGGCGCGTCGGCAACTGAAGAGCACCCTATCCGCCACACAGGAACAGGGGGGGGGGGGGACCCTCCCTTCCTCTTTCTGCATGGCGGCGACGGTGTTCTATGCAGTCACGTTATCTTGACTCTCTTGCGGCGTCAGCGGCATCCAGCGGTATCAGTCGGTCGCTGCTAGCGCTGGGGGGATGAAAGGGGGCGGAGCTGGTTACGAGGCCGACGCCGACGCGAAACCCAGGAACGGACGCCAAAGAGCTGCGCTCTAAAATTGTTTCAAGCCAGCAAACGCCCTTATGCGTCAAAATCAAGCGCCCGTCCCAGGCGCGCCCATAGAAACGCAAGCGAAACGAGCGACGAGATAGGGCCCCAGTACCGGTGCTGCCCCTGGCGGCCGCGTCATGCGTAAAAGTCACACTAAGCGGCTGCTCCTATCGGCGCCGTCGGAGCACCTCTCTTTCTTCCACCGTGATCTCCACTAACATACAATTAAATAATAAACTACCACCGCAGAAAATACGCAGATCCTCATAGAGACTTCCCTCGTCAGAAGCACTATATGGCAGCATATACAAGCCCGCACACTAACAAACCCAAAACGACAATATATTATTTGGCCCTCGCGGTACATATCCGGCCAGTGGAGAGTTGTCCGTCATTTCCACATGATTTGGAACTGCCTCATACACTGTAAATCACACGGTTTACAGAAACTTAGCCATGAGCACTGGGAGGCGGAACAGGCTCAAAAAGAGTTCCCTCTTCAGCGCCAGTGGATCGGCCAGGCTTGGAGGGCCGTATTCGGCAATGGTTTTCCGGACCTGGGTGAACCACCCACGTAATTATTTAATACAAATAAAATTTATTCACTTACTCTCTCTGTCCGATGACCATTTGCCTTCTGTTTGACCGTCATGCCTCTGATGTGTTATCAATAGCAGAGTTATCATTCTAAAATGCAGATGACGTTGAGTCATGCGCAATTGAAGCGTGATTTGTGCAAACATTTATTACTTACATTAATCCTCACCGGGACTATTAAACCGTAGACTTCAGACGAACGAAAGGTCGTTGCCAAAATTTGGATGCGCAGACGTTCATATAAAATGTGCAAATATCCATGGAACGTACCACGGATATGCTTGGTATGATCCCTTACAAAATAATTTTTAAGGGGGCCCCATGGTTTTCTGCACCGGATATTAAAACATCTGATGCAAGGACAGAATCGCACCTATCCATAACGAAATCCAACGACATGTTCATAATACAGCCATTATGCGGCTGCCCGAGCGTTCCTCCCCCGGGGTTCCGCTCAATCCTCCGGTTCTACCGAGGCAACCCATACCAATCCCGCTCATAACTTATGCGGACATTACAAATTATTTACGCTTCTGCAGGAGGGCACTCCCGGGACCCGCCAAAGGTGTCGACAGATCTGACGAGTGCCACCTTAGAAGGCTCCAAACCGGGTGTTTTCTATAATCCCGCCATACTACAACACGTGGACCGGGCATTCACGGGTAGGTGCAAATTCTGCGGGCAGTATGGTGACCTCACGTCCCCATACAGCCACCAGCTATACATAAAAAAATATTTGAGATTCTGTAACGTGCACATACAAAGAAATTGCGTTTCTAGACAGAGTGACCAAGTGCATTCACGAATCCGCTACACCCGCACGTTAGGCAACATTAGAGGGCAGTTTATTCTTGTGCTGAATAGCATCCGGAAAAATGAGCAGCGAAAGACGTTAGTTAGGATCGAGTATTGCCGAATCGCTTTCTGATGATTAAGGCGGGAGCACAGTCTACCGGAGGCTTTGGATATGTTCTCAATTAATGTTAATTTTAACGCGAATGATTTGATACAGTATTTTCATTCTCTGCTTTGTTGATCTTCTTTCTAACGCCCCTAGATGGCGTAAGTTTAACATCTCTGTTACAGAATCTGTTTTCTGCATTTTGAACAAATGAGTCCCGCCACAAGTCTCTGAATCTTTTCAATTTAAGTTTAAGGCATATTCTGGGGGAGGGCTCATATGATAAACGCGTATTCAAGCGAATGCCATATGATAGATTTATATGGTAAAAGTGTCGCGTCTTTCGTTGCTCTTCCCAACTTTGCTATGTGCCACTGAACATATTATTCCACGTGACTGCTCCAACTTAGATCGTGAAAAACTGACACCCCAAGATACTTCAGTTCACTGACGTCACCCAAACTATGAGCTTAACACTTTACAAGAAATATTTATACTTAACTTACTAATTATGTAAGCATATCTTATCTTATTGAAGTTCATTTTCATTTTCCATTTCTCACACCAAAGGGAAAACACCTGCCGGTTTTAGTTATTTTAGCCTGATATCCTTCACATGTGATAAGTACATAAATGAGGCAATGCTCCACAAGTACTTTTCATTTAACTGAATTTCCCACAAAAGCTGCTGTGTCATCGATGTAAAGTAGAAAAGCACTGGCCCCAGCAAAAAACATATGCCACACCACAATACATATCCAAAAAGACAGGCTCATAAATTTCAGCACTTACCGCCTGTTTGAAGTTAGCTAAGCTTTCTTCAATCCATTTCAGGACATCTTCCGCAATACTACACCATTGCAGTTTAGGTGTAATTATTATGATGAGTCTTAACGCAAATTGCATCAATGTGCCCCTGTATATGTAAAGCTTTTGGAAAGTCATGTATTCTGTCATTTATCTGTGTCACTGTTTTGCAACTCTGAAAACAACCCGTACTAACATTGATAAATCCAGTCCGATTGTTTTTTCAAATTTGATCATGTGCTTCGCGACAGCATGTTGCATAGGCTATAAGCATACTGAAGTAAAGCACAGGCCGATAGTTGTTCACGTGAGAACAAATGTCAATTTAAATACCGTTATCACAATGCCACAGTACCAGTATTAGGCACAGACTGATTTACCGGTGATTTTACAAATATATTTACCAAATAGAAGGCCACTAATAATGCATGCCTTTTCACGCAGGATGTGGGTATTCCATCCCGACCTATGGCTTTCTTTTCGACTAATTGTGCCTGCTGCTAAAGCAAGCCGGCACTGGTAAAGCGGACAGTGTCGACAGAAATTTCACAAGAATGACCTTCATCGCATGTGTTGCTTTGGCAGATTTTTTCTGTAAATACCAATTGAAAATATTTATTGAAGTGGTCTGCTATATCCGATTTATCTGTATAATGTTCAGCTCCTACTGTCACCTTTTCTACTGTTTGCTCTCTTTTATCAAGATTATGTCAAAATGTTTCTCGGATATTTTAGAAAATCAGTACGGATACAATTCCAAAAAATTCTTTCTGACGGATTGTTAATTGTTTCTTTATGAATGTCTGTAGTTTGAAACGAAATTTCTTGTACGCAATCTTTCTAGCCTGCGTTTCACGTGAATGATATCTCTGGTGATCCGTAGGTTGCGCCGATATCTTTGCCTAAGTATAGTTGGAACGTACCTGTCGAGGCAAGTTCTGATAATAACTTCAAAACGCTATCATAACCAATAAACTAAATAATTTTCGGAGGCAGTTTGAAATTAATCAAAGTATGTTTCCAGTAATTTCAGAATGGATGTGCCATCAACCTTCCCATAATCCGTAATTTCTACAAGAGCAACAGGTCCTACAGGAACATCTTGATTAGTAATCACATCCTTTAAAATAATTTTATCATGCACATACAATCTTTGATATATGTTTGAAAATCGCCAACATTGATTGAAGTGAACACCAAGTCTAGGCAGGTACTCATTTAGAGAATATCCCTCTAAATTGTCGATTTTTGTCGAGTCGTAAAAGAAATTATTGCACTGTAATTTTTTTGCGGCAGACTATTCTACATACCCACCTGTATTCAACCCCCAATATAGTGACACGTTCTGATCGCAAGTAAATGTCTAGCAGGAGAACATATTTACAAGGCTCAACAGGAACTTATCTAACTTATCGAGAAAGTAGGCTGAACTATTGGCTTGCCTGTAAGGTGCTCCTGAGAAGTACGCAGCACCAGGAAACACTTTTGCACCACACCAACTACGGCATTTCGCAGGTAGACGAAGAAATTGAGAGCCAAGTTCTGCAATAAATTGCCACACCAACCCCAAGGAGCTTTCTATCCCATCTCAGCATTGTCCACCAAGGAGGACTACAATCAGAAGACACAGCAGCACTCAGCCATGTTTCTGTCGGGCAAACTACATTCGGGGGCTCCGACTGCAATCAAAATTCCAATTCGGCGAGTTTATTAAAAAGGATGCAAGAATGCAGCAAAACTATCCTGAGCTATAGAGTTTCCCCTTCAGGTGGCCAGGTGAAGAAACACTTCAAGATATAGATGTTAATAAATTGAAGATTCAGACTCACAACGATCACGTTACTTGATGGCACTACAGAAAAATTAGCTATTTATTTACATATAAATAAAACACGTAGACACAAGCAAGGAGAAAACTATTTACATGACTGACCCGTTGGTCGGACGAAATCATCCCTGGTTTAAACCAGAGCGCTCACTTTTAAGCCATCTGTCTCCGCCCTTGGCGGGGACTACAACCAATAAGCAATAACACAATCTTCTCACCAATCAAAGACTGGGCAAAGGTTATTAACTAAACCCTTGGGAAAGGAGAGGTCCCAACCAAACATACGAACACCACTGACGTCACCACATTCCAAACCTCTGCTTTCCCTTGTTTTCCTTTCGCACACGTGCTTGCGGGACGAACGTATGCCGCGTGAACAGCTGAAATACTTTATAAAAAAAAACGGAAAGCTGTCAGTGAGGGGCCAAACGCCACCTGGAAATTCCAAATTGAGCAAGCGCTTCTTCTGCGCTCCTGTGGCTCAATGACCCGTTGCGCCTCATCGCGCACTGGTCAGCCACCGCCCACCTGCTACCCCAGAAAGGTTGTATGCACATGCGTCGAGGGAAAGACGCGCGCGTAGCAATACGCGAATACATACAAAAGAAAACGTACACTGGTCCCCGATATGACTTTCAACACTGTACACTGCACAAAGGGAAGGAGCCCTCTGCACTGGCGACAATAGAGCTGCCACCGCGCCTCCGTCGTGCGTCCCGTGGTTCCACCAATTTGGTAACCCTTCGACCGGGGACAGCAGCACATCTCAAAATATTTACCTCGGTTCTTACGCTCTGTGCGAGAAACCGAATGGCGCGAAAGTTCACCGAACTTCACAGCTATTTTTCAGTTTCACTTTTGGAAGACGATTCATTATGTCACTCATCTTTTGTCGCTGACTCGTTATTGTTGTTCCGGCCACCCTTACGTTCAGTCCGGCAGAGCGAATGCTTCTTTCAAAATCTGTCTTAAAGAGCCACTGTCCAGAATATGACTTTTTTAAGCAAAGGAGCGCAATGCTTCGACAAGGTACCGAAGATAGTCTTTGCAAATCGCTACAACGATACGTGCGCCGCAAAGCAGCAAAAATACAAATTAAAGCTGTCTCATCCTCCCCTTCGAGAAACCTGCTTCCCCGTTCTCTACGAGCCACTATGCTGACGTTGGTGTAGCGACGACATCCGATTGGTGTGCCTCGGTGACTGGCAGGTGAAGGATGGGCGTGCATGACTAATTGTATACGCCGCTTGCTGCGCCCTTTTCCCTCGCCATGGCCGGACTGAATGCAATGAATGCAGCGGAACGCGCTCTCTCGTCCGTTTCCTTTTCGCGAAATCAGAATGCCATGCCCTACCTCCCACCAAACTCGGAGGAGGAAGGGGAATTTGGCTTGAGGAGGCTAGACGACCGACCAGGAGAGTGAAAAACTCTGAGAAGGAATGGGAACAGAGAAACACGACAGAATCGGGTGATCGCGGTGGCTGTGACTGCGTTTTAGTTACTTTTTTCAAAAACGTCTTATCGGCCTTCCGTTCTGTGGACAAAGCCTTGGTGACGGGGGAAGAAAACATTTTCTGCCAGAGGGTGGGCAGGGGCCCTTTAAGATTACAAAAGAACTTCTATTTTCAGCTTATCATGAAGAAACGATAGCTTTTGTTTGTTAGAACTTTCGACTTCAGCGGACTCTCATAATTCTCTTCGAACTAGTACAATATTTTTTCCGTGGTCACTGCTGACGCTAACATATGTGCCTTTCGGTTTCTAGCAGTTAAGAACACAGTCTCTTTTACTGAATTCGTCAGCTTTTATAATTACTTCTCTAGTGGCGCTTCTTTTCTTATTCCACGTAAAGTGAATTCTTTGTATTGAAGTAACTTGATCATTGAGATCCTTGTGTTTATTGTCGATGACAGATATCCTCAAATCCGACTTAGACTCACTGGCTTTTACAGGCACGCAAGAACCTAGATGTCGGTTATGCCGGCCACAGCTCTCATCCAATAAATTCAACCTTGCCCCTAGATGATTGACTCAATGTTATCAATTCTTCTGAACATTTACTTGGATGGCACAAAAAATTCTGATAACCCTGCCCTCCTTGCATTCAGTTCATCGATTTGGTCCGGAAAACCTTTACATTTTACTATTCATTACCACCTGATTGCTCGTAATCGTCAGCACGTATTCCTTGTTTGTAAGCCCTGGAGTCGTTTTTATATCGCCTGAAGTCTACACCACTAACACCTCTGCCCAGCAATCACACAAAATTGCCTGCTACATGAAAATATGCGTAATAATTTACTTGTAAGTTGCCTTTGCAGTTTTAGATAGTAAAGTTTCAATTTATGCATTACTCTGATACTTCTCAAAAATATTCCCGAAATAGTTCACACTTAGTTCGAGCAAAATGCTGCGCATGCAGATAGGACGCGCTTTTTGCAAGCGCTTATCATGCGGACCGATCCCTCGACTCTCAAATCTACGCACTTTGTCAAAAATATACGGCCCAAGGGGTTCGCTTCTAAGCACTCTAAGCCCCTGAAAACAATACTGGAATATGCAGGTAAGCATAGAGAAGAATGGGGACTAGATTTGTCGTCTACTAGATTTCGAACGGCGCAGATGCGTAATGAGCCCCGTTACGGGGCTTAGAAGTAAAACCCTCGGGCTGTATATTTTTTACCTAAGCAATGCGATTGATGACAGCCTTCATGTAGCCGCCATCGTGCACGAGCTCTGGTGTTTTTTCGGAGCAGGGACTGATTTGATGAAGTCTTGTCATTCTACCTGAGATGTTAAGTTGCCATCGGTGCACGTTCTGGGGCCTGCCCACACCGTTGTGAGGTCAATGCGTGCACATCGTTAGGTGCTCATCAACGCATGGAAAGTGCGCCCCGACAGGTGACGTTCTGCTCTAATGCCTACAACATGGGTCAGACTGCTCACACATGAACGCAGGCGGCAAGCTCGCGCTTACTCGCGATAAAAACGCCATATGTCGGGCGAGCGCGGCCCGGGCACTTCGCGTAGCGCGGGCGTCCAGCGTAGGTTTTTGGTATGTAGGTATTTGTACCGCGCAGCAAATACCTACATGGCGCGTAGGTATCTAGGTGCTTGCTTTGCATATTTGCTCAGTTTCTCTGTTACAACAGCAATTTGCAGCGCGCTGTTCCTTCGTTAATGCGGCATCCGTGAGTACTGTACCATACAGGTTACGAGCTGGAAATCAACGTTTATAGACAGATATGCTCTTGCGTTTTGTTTTCCTGTCGCTGCCCTTCGCCTCTAATAATTGCAGATTTTTTAATGTTTGGCTTTTTGCATGAGGATGTGTATATGTTTTCTGACTCATACCCATGAGAGGTGTAACGGGAGGCGGAGAAAGAAGCTGTTCAAATTGTTGCGACCACATTCTTAAAGAAGAGCACACGTGTCGCGCAATTTTTATTGTATTAACTTGATTCAATTGGCGCATTCCTCTATTGCCCAGACTTTTGAAAGTTTGCTAGCTCGTCTCTCCTTCACAGGCCTTCTTTTATACGCGCTTAAGCTTTATTGCAAATGATTATCACGCTATACCACTGGACAGCTTGTGAATGTTCACATCAGGCCATTTGTGTCAATAATATTTATACCTCTTCATGAAGGTGCCTGAAACGTGATCGCTAGCTGACTAGGGAAATCAGACGTCATTGTTGGCACAATATAAGAAATACATTTTCTAGAGCAAGGTCTGCTTTTGGAGACTTTTAAGTGCCAGTTTCCCAGCTGGTTGTTCCTAAAGCAAGTAAAGTGAAGTTTAATTCTGTCATCCCACTGATCAGACGATAGAAAGTTTTTGTGCAGACATTTATTGTATACTTGTGTACTTTCCGCTTGCCCGTCATATATGTGGAAATGAATACAACCGTCGTCGACGCTGTCGGCCAGCATGTTTACTTCATCGAGAGCACTTTAATTAGACTGTGCATTATTGACACACTTTTTGTTTTTACTTAGTGATCAATATTTAACCCGGCGGACGCTGACCATGCAGAAGCAGCAGTCGTCCGTGAGAAATATTCAGGCTTGGGTGTCATTTTCTTTTTTGTCTAGTGAAATATTCATGCCCGTTCTGAAGCTCTTTATCTTCCTTTGTAAAGGGGAAGCACGGGGCCTGACCTGTCAACGTGTCTCAATACTCTACAGAGCCTTGGCTGCTCCATAATATCAGACTGTTTCTTAGTACGATTGACACAAAACATATGAGGCCTTATGTTGTTTGGAAAAGTCTGTACTTCGCGCGAAAATAAACAAAGGCAGACGTTTGATTTTACCGAGGGTCGTTTAGAAAATATTCTTCAATAAAATGAACGTAATTTAAACATTACACCACAATTTGTTCAAATCTGACTGACCCAGTTTAGTTCAAAATACCTCGACAGAAGCAACACAACGGCGAAACACTTCGCCATTTCAGTCATTTTCAATATTCCAATATTCCTGCACGCTAGTACGATATGAATACACAGCACTTTACGGTGCATCATTTATACAGTCGGGATTTTCATGAATCACCCATATAGAATCTTCAGCAAGCATTTACATCAAAAACTAGCGATTGTGTTGCTGTCATTTTCCTCATTCTCCTAATGCGATAATATGTGGGTTAATATTGACGCGTGTATTTGAGGTAGAAGCAGGAGGGACGCAATCTGTAGAACTAGACGGCTTTGAAACGTAGGCCCGTTCCTGGCGCCCTCGTTGCTTGGTTCAACTTCAGCCAGCGGTGTAATAGAAGGCTCGTAGAATGCAGCTGGAGAGATTGTAATTCCTCCCTGACGATTGGCCTGAATAAATGACTTGTAAGAGCCACCTCGCCGTTTAGAAGCACAGAAAAAACAGCGGGCCCAGGTGTGCTTAAATTCCATTTGTATTCCCGGGCTCATAGCAGAAGCGTCATCTCCATGATGGTCGCCTCAGTGAGGAATTCAGCAACAGTATGCTCTGTACTCCGCACTAGACCTGCGAAAAGCTCCTGCTTCACTCCGCGCATTAGGTGGCGAAGCTTCTTATCCTCTGCTATGGAGGGGTCGGCACGCTTAAAAGGAGGCACGTCATGTACTCAAAAAATGCGAATGATTTCGTTGGTCCTCTGGATTACGGGAGTAGAGCGCGGTTTCAGCTTTCTCTCGGTGGCCTGCGCTGAGGATTGTAGCTGGACAAGTTTGGTGAAATGTCTCCCAGGTGGACAGGGTGATTTTTTTCCTGGTTCTCGAACGCTAGTCCTAGCTGATATGTCAGGCGCAAACTACACCTTATGGAGCTCACAGTCGCTTCAGCCGTTGTAGCGGGCGACCCGCTTTAAGGAGTCCAGAAGATCAGCGACGCCATGATCCGCAACTTCAGCAAGGCACAGATCAGCGACCTCACCAAGTATCTCAACGACGCGCTGTGGGAGAAGAATGAAATTCCCTGTGAGTGGAAGCACTCGGAGATAATCGTAATTCCGAACCCGGGCAAGAAGCCGGCGGTCGAAACGCTACGACCCATGTCACTCACCTCGTTCCTGGGCAAGCTCTAAGAGAGAGTCATCCAGACGCGACTTCAACA
Organism: Amblyomma maculatum; assembly: GCF_055883805.1. Taxonomy (NCBI): domain Eukaryota; kingdom Metazoa; phylum Arthropoda; class Arachnida; order Ixodida; family Ixodidae; genus Amblyomma; species Amblyomma maculatum. Next base: position 77,573,032 of record NC_139348.1, read on the forward strand.
CTACATGGACGATAACGGCCTCTACCATCCATCCATGATCGGCTTAAGATCGGGCCTGTCCACTCAAGATGCTTTCCTTCTCTTCAAGGAGGAAGTACTTTCCAACATTCCGAGAGGAGGTGAATACCTCATTATGGCGAGAGATCTCAAAGGCGCGTTTGATAACGTGTCACACGAGGCAATCCTCTCCGAGCGCGATAACCTAAACTGTGGCGAACGCACATTCCGATACGTCAAGAACGTTTTGTCTAACTGAACGGCAACGATAGGAATGGGTGACAAGAGATCGAATCTTCAAGACGTGCCAAACAAGGCCACGCCACAGGGATCAGTCATCTCACCGCTCCTCTTCAAATCGCCATGATTAGAGTCGCAAGGGCTCTGCAACAGGTCTCGAACATCGGATACATCCTGTATGCTGATGACATTACGATCTGGACAGCCACTGGCTCTCTAGTTTAGAAAAAACACTTCAAGCAGCAGCAGCCTGCGTGGAAACAGAGGCCTTTCGATGCCGGCTCCGATCCCCCCCCCCAAAAAAAAAATAAAATAATTCGAAGTCATCCGCATACATGAACACTACTATAGATCACCAGGCAACCTTAGCAGCCTCCTGCATGGGGTCCCAATCTCGGAAGTGCCACTCATCCGGATCCTGGGTCTCTGGCTCCAAAGCGGTAGAAAAATATACCATGTGCTCCACCTCCTCAAGACAACACTCAGCTCTCTAAAATGATCCGCCGGATGGCCAGAAACAGAAAAGGCATGCGGAGAGAAGACACGATCCATCTGGTGGAGGCGCTGGTCATTAGTCGCCTCTCCTATGGACTACCTTACCTCACCCTGCTCCAAAGAAATGTCAACAAAGTAAATGCAATGATACGTGCAGCTTAGAAGGACACGTTAGGCCTCCCACGATACACCTACAATGTCAAATTGGAAGCTCTTGGACTGCGCAACACATTTGAAGAGATTCAACACGCTGCTCTCCTGTCCCAGAGGGAACGCCTGCTGTCAACTGAGACAGGCCGGCTTATTCTCGAGCGCGTTGCCTATCCTTCGGACCTACAACCTATCCAGTCAACTACTGACATTCCTGTTCCGTACCGGGCAGGAGTACATGTGGCCCCACTCGCTAAGAACATGTCTCCAGTCCACAACGAAGGCAGAAGACACGCCCGAGTGAATTATCTTAAGCGTGCAGTGGAACGCAGTTCGAAAACTGTCTATGTGGATGCCGCTCTATACAAGCATACATCGAACGCAGCAGCAGCCGTGGTGGTAGGCTTTTCTTACACAGGTTTCCAGCATGTCCATCCCGCACTCTACTATCACAGAAGCGGAAGTGGCGGCGATCGTGTTGGCCATTACCTACGGAGACGCGACCAATAGACCAATAATTGGCTCCCAAGCGGCGTGTCGGTTCCTTCTTACAGGCAGAATACCTACAAAATTACCTCGCTTCACAACTAACCCATTGACTACAAATTTGATGTTCAAACATCAGATCACTTCGGTCCCGGGGCACTAAGGGTTGGAAGGTAATCAGGTCGCGGATAGGCTAGCTCGAGATCACGCAAACTGAGCGGCCACCATCCCCGATCTCACAACTAGCATTCCCGTCCCGCGGCTTAAGGCGCGCGACTTAAGTACCCTACGAGAACAACATAGGGTTTATCCCCCTCCCCACAAAGGGCTAAATGTACAGGAAACGCGGAAATGGAGACAGCTCTAAACCAACACTTACCCCAACCTACAACAATGCAGTATCATTTTCCCAGAGCAATACACAGGCATACGCCCTTGGTGCAACGACCAGCCAACCGCCTACCACGTCAACGTTGCACGGGCCCCAATCCTGCAGACATAAACTTACACTTTTCGGAGGCGCAGTGGGAGGCCAGCCTGATATGCTCTTATCTAGCCACCGAGCGTAAGCTGGTAACTCAGGCAAAAGCGGCAGCCTTGGCGACTGGGGTTAGCCAGTCTTTCGCATCTTCGTACACGTCGCCGAGGAAATATGGCGGTAATCGCGGTGTGTGGCGGAGCATGAGCTCCTGCGACCTGGCATCTATGGCCATTTTCAGTAGGACCGTCAGTAAAGGCTATGTTGTCCTAGTCGGGGTGGCAAAAAACCCGAATTCAAGTGACTGATTGCGGAGGCGACAGCTTGGGCGCTGATGGATCGGCGTGAGATCCGGGTTTGTATCTCGTAGGTGGAGGTAGGTCGGGAAGCGCGCATAGCACCTCCACCAGATGTTTAACAGCAGGTACACTGAAGAACTACTGCAGTGGCTGAACGAGGTTGTCCTCTACTTCTACTGATTGCGCTCTTTCATCTTCTACCTCTACTACACGTGCCAATATGTGTTTTAGACGTCTAGAGTCATGTTCAAGTGCGTATGTGTTAATGTTAAAATGGGGTGGTGCATGTAAGTTGCTGATGTCAGCGCTAAATCCTAAATGCGATGATTCGGTATGAAACAGTGGAAACCTGCACACTGCTTAGATTTATGCAATTAGTTGGAAATAGTAAAGAGCATGCCCCATAACTTGCTTAAATAAAATAGGCCGCTCAAGTTAGTACGAAAATGTGCTTTTTCAGGGTTTACTGCTGCTAACTTCATAGCCAAACGGTACTATCATTAAAATGTTCCCTCTATTGCGATATAACCGGAATGTTCACCTGGCTATTTGCATAGCTCTTTTCATTTCTTGCTGAATGTGTGTGGCTGCGCCATTAAGTCCTTACATAAGTAGAAGAGGACAGCTGCCAGGTTTCGTCAAGTGTGGTGCACTGAGGGCGCAGCTGCAGCGAAAGCAAGAGAAATAAAGGGAGGACAAGAGTAAAAACGGAAACGAAAATTGTGTGTGTGCAAGCAATTAATTCTCTGCACTCTTTCTTTAAATACGACGCATAGACTGTAGCTGGATCAGGTGCATTTAGAGTCGACGCTGCTCGAAGGCGCTCGCTGTCAAAGAAATGCCCACCATGTCCATGTCCTACTCAGCCGCACTACTCAGCCTTGTCCTCTTTATTTTGTGCTCAGCGCTTACTCGGACGGATGCCGGTGAGAAATTGTTTCACTTACTACAAGTTCCAACGCTGATGCAAAAGCATCGCTACCAAAAATAAAGCGCGCAATACTTCAATATGAATGAATTATGTTGCTTTAGTAAGGTTAGAATATTGCGAATATTCTCATACGTGATCCACAATTGTTTTCAAACAGACGGTTTGTTAATATTTATCATACCATGAATTTATTGCAATGTAGTAATAAATATAGTATAACATTTCTTAACGATAAATCGAAGTATTTCCACAATTACGAACTTACTGATAGAAAAAAGAATGAGAATCGGATATGATTTTGTTTAAGGCCCCTAAGGCTATGACAGACGTTTCAGTCAATACGTCCAGAAATTTCGACCCTCCTGTGATTCCTCAATGTCCATTGATATCGCACGGTACACGGGCGTCATGCATTCCGCCCGAATTGAAAACCGACCACCGTCACCGGGAATTAGTCCCACACCGTTGCGTGCAGCAGACCCGGGAGCAAATCACTGTACCAATGCGGCGGAAGGAATGGAATATACAGGGATTACTATGCGTGGGCAATGTTGCAGACCTAATGATAGAATGTAGGATAAATTTCAAGGTACGCCATGTGCAGGACAGGGCTCTGAAGGTGAGGTGGGTAGATGTGATTATGATGCTGTGGGCATTAAGCGTCGACCCCTTAGACTGGACCGGGATGAGGAGGAAGATATTGAATATCCTTCTGGCCTCGTTTAAGCGAAGGCAAGCATCGGTTAACCCAAACCCTCGAAAGGCCCTTGTTCAGATTTTACTTGCAGTAATATTTTAATGCAATGAATCCATAGAGATGGTCTGCATATGTAATAAAGTAAAATATAAAAGCATAGATGCTTTTTGCAGATTACACCTTATCGTATGGAGCCCCGACGTTTGGCCGGAAGTACGAACATAGCATTCACAATCAAGGCAAAACATTTTAGGAAACCAACGCGATTCTTCATTGTAGAATGCAGAGTATGATATAGACATTTTCTTGCCCGCGTTGCTCCTGGAGCAGTTTGCGATTTTGGTTACACAATTTGCAGCAACGAAAACGTTTTTAATAAGTGTCCTCAACGTAAGTTGCATGCGCTTAATATGTGAAAAATAATGCGCGACTAAAGTTTATTGTGTGAGCAGCATGGCTCCAAAGTTGCACCCGTTTGAATTGGCAAAAACGACGTTCTTGACCTACAGTGATATATGATGTTTTTCTGAGATCACTACTGTACATCTTGCTAAATTATTGATTCCTTTATGTCGCGACATTTGCCCACCAAATACACACTTTCACTTGAAACAAAACGAGGGTCATGAGACCTCGATTTCTGTTTTTATCGGAACACGATGATGTATCCATCCATCATGGATATCTCCAAGGATATATACTGCATAATTTGAGATCCAAAATTCTGGGTTTTCCTTCTAATAGAGGAGCTACTCGAGTTGACACCTCCTTCCTATTCGATCAGGAATTGTGGTCCCGCGATGGCAGACAAGCAACTGAATGAAATGTGTCCGAACAGATCCCAGATCCCAGCCAGGTATAATATTCCAGGCACATATTCACAATTATTCCCCAATACCATTTTTGCGGGAATTAGGAGAATGAAGCTTTTAACGATATTCCTGCACACTGCTGTACACAGCTGCATTCCAATCACATTGCCTCTCGTTCCTTTTCATTTTATGTAACTGTCATTTTTGTGGTAGTTGGTGGACCTTAAAGGCTAACATGATGACCTCATTTTGTGTATTTTCATCAATGTAATAAGAACAATTCAAAAAACAAGTGTTCAAACTGTCATGAAAGGGTTAGCGAGGATCTACAATAATGATGATTCAGGATTTTTTTGATCCAACCAAAGAGTGATCCACAAAGCAGAGGATCATACCTTCATGTAAAAAACATAAGTCTCTGTTATTTAAGGAACGAAAAGGTGGTCATAGCACCCCTATTACTGTCCTTGTACGATCCCAGCCATATCATTAAATTTTTCTATTCTCGGTTTCGATAACATAACCATTTTGTATCGAACCACACAAAGAAAACAACCCATACTAGAGGAAAAGCTAGAGCTTGTCTTTATCGCGAACATATGTATATCAATTTCCTTGAGTTTGCGTAGGTATCAATTCTGATAAAATAATTAGTAGCCCATACAGATTTTAGAAATTAAATCAATTTGTAATCAGCTTCTAGAACCTGGTCACGACACCGGAAGGGCAACGCCAGTGACTTCCTCCCGCCATTATTAGAAACATTTTGATTAAATATGCCATAGGACTTGACGTACGGTATAGCCCAATCTTGAAAGCTAACTCTGTTGAGAATTTTTGTTAGGGCAACATACGTGAGGGGTTTTCTCATTCTAAGCGCTTGTGCTTAGTCATCCGCTGGGACAGACGCTACATTTTTTTGTAATAAGGCCTTAATGCAGCCATTATTACCTCCCCCGCCACCAATGCTTGAGAATGCTCAAGAGAACCAGAACTGATTTCTTTTAACAGTACTGTTTCATGATAAGAATATTCGAGCATATCAATGACACAGTCTCAATCTGCGCATGAGAAAGTGCAACGAATTCTAGTCTTCAACCTGCAGAAGCAGCCGCGCACATTGGGGGTATATTAATTCAAGACAGTTTTGTTCCTCTGTATCAATATTTCGCTGAAAGTATTATAATAGGAACAATAAAAAGAAGCCTGCTTTATATACTCTACCGTTAAGTTAACAACAAAATGGTAAATCTTGGTATCTTACACGTACTTACTACCAGGCATTCGAGCCTCGCATGGCCAACATCCTCAAGAGACACGATGTTCTTCTATTACTTCATGGGGCTTGAGATGAAACCTGAATTCGTTACATTATACTAGGATAAGCAAGTATGGAGTTGTTTTCATTGATAAGGCTGCATATCTTAGTAGGTTTCTCCACCATTAACTAAGGTGTATTTTCGGTGCGCCTGGACGTGGCGTCAAGCAATGAATTATTTTTTTGTTGCTTACTTCGATCTCCATTGCTTTTTCTTTCAGAATCGCAGGTCCTGCCATCTGAAAACGAAGCATCAAGAGATTATCAAAACACAGATTATTTACCGATTGATGAAAAGTATGGTCATCAATTGAGTCAGGTTCAGGGCCTAATAAGTAGCAGTGAACTGGGAAATCTGATCAACAGCTCATCACCTTGGCCTTTCGGGAAGTGATATGCATGCACATCATTCTCTTCAACGATTATGGTCCTTTTTAATTTTTTTCATCATGCTACTCTCAAGCAAGGCTGGCAACGCAATAAAGGCGTAAAACACACATATTTAAACTCTAGCGGCATCTGGTGATATTCGTTGGAGCCATGGAAAATTATACGCATTACGCCCTGTATTCAGTAATTATACAAGTATATTTATTTTCCTAAAGTACATCCCAAGTCATTGACTTACCTATTGCGACAATATACAACAAATATTTTTTTTAGATTGATTACTTAATAATGCATATGTAGAGTCGATGTCACCTCGAATGCGGCAATCACACCACTTGCGCCAACTACAAAAATAATATGTTTCTGCGTTTGCCTTCTCTGATTGAATTTCGAAGCACACGCTTCGACACGGCGGCCATCAGAATAGCCATAGGCTGAAGAAACAAAGCATTTGGCGCTGTTAGTGTAGATGAACAGCTCTTTCAATATCATTCCTGATTATGAATTATTGAAGTGTCGGGAATGGCGCTTGCGATGACGAATATACACTGCCGCTTCTGAATTAGTGCAATTGTCTTCCAATACCTTCTTTAGTATGTTTTTCGTTCCTCGTTTTCGGCCAGTCAGCCGTCGCTTAATCCGCAGCCTGCAGTTAGCGCCATTTAGTCTACATCTGGCAAGTGTGATGCTGGTGTGGTCCGCTGCATTGACGGCAGTATAACTCATTTCGACAAACGGCACTGACATATGGAATCGTATTGCGTTTGTTGCACTGAAGATGCTTTGGAGCATACATCCGCCGGACTGGATGTCTGACATACCCCAATTTAACGTGAGATGGGAGAGATTCAGTTCGAGACTAGTTTAACACACTTTAAGCAGCTGAAACGATTAACATCGGCAATTCGCGCAGTAGACTTTATAACCGAGCAGAGATCGTTTTTTGGTATCGCTGGGTCAACATCTGTAATTACACACACATGCAGTAGTATTTTCCTCATGAGCAAGAAAGGAATGAACGGGCATGTTGCCTACTGCACCAATTCTTTTCTGCTTGTCCACTGTATAGCCTGGTATTTGACATTCACGTTGAGGATACTCTTCTAGGGATTACATCTGACCCCTCGACTAGGATGGGAACCAGCTGATTGAAAACTGGGTCAGGTGCCGTCTGTTTATGGCATTCAGATTATCCATCGTTGTTATGGTACGGAGGCTAAGGAGAAGTTGCCTTGCTTGTCTTCGATCTGTTTTGATAATTCACTCTGTCACAAACCCCCGCCTTTACGGTCACAAGAGGTGCGGGATCCTCTTTACGATTACTCGTCGTTCCTCTATGAGGGTTGTGAACACATTTAAAAGTTAGGCCGGTCAACCCGTGAAGCACGTGTGTCGGTGTGTGATTGAGGAATAAGTACAAATAGGTCACTTTCTTTTACAAACAATTGAAGGTTTATAAATAGCAGACCAAAATTACACTGATAATAATAGAGTACAATGAAAGAGAATACAACGCCACGACAAGATATCGATAAAGACGAAGAAATAAATAATAAGAGAAAAAAAAATAACCCGACAATGAACAAAACACTGTGATAAAAATATGAAGACTATAAAGATAATAAAGCAGGTATTTCAGATATTATAAGTATGAGCAAAAGTTACATAAGAACACAGCGTAAAATACTACTAAGTCAGGTCAAAAGTTAACAAAGCGAAAATAATGTTCGATTGAACAACAGTCCGAAGTTCTCACGTCTTTCTTGTTTGCTAAGGCGTCGAAGGCTGTGTTGCTCGGTAGCGGCGGCCGTACAGGTGCAGAGGACGATGCGTCGATCGCGGGCCCGAAGAACACAATACGCTTTCGGAGCACCGCGGAGTGGCCGGAAGTTTGAATCTTCCCAAACGCACTGGTGAGGGCGTTCTGCTGTCGGTTATTTTATACCCTCGGCCGACTACGCAGCAGCCGCGTCAAGGACAGGCGGTCACTGCCCCATCGGCTTGTCGAATCTTGTCCAGAGGAGCGACGGAGTCCCGTGAATTTCGCTCTATATTCCAGCCATAAGCTCCCGCATCTTCCGCTGTATAATAGGTGAGGCAGCTTGTGACACTGCCCCCCACTGAAGAATATTGCCTCGGAATATTCTAGAACTCCACAAGCGCCGAGAACGATGTTATTACGCCCCTATAGAGGGGTGCAGTAGATTGGGTCCGTTCAGTGCACTGAAGATCGTTCGTCACTCACTACCGTTCATGACGCGCACCATATACGCACTGATCTGAACCCGCACACACCACAACACTGTAGTTCTTCAGTCATGTCTTGCGCACATGTCACAAGTCACGGATCACTGATAACAATCAAGTGCACATATATACAGGCACATCGTGTACGATTTTCCTTACACAATCAACACAATGCAGCTATGCAGTAGTGCAAGCTTAACAACTATTCCAGCCGGCTCATGTAATCTGCTCCCACGTTCTCGCTGCCTTTAATATACTCGACACGGAAGTTGTATTCCTGAAGCTTAATACTCCAGCGAAGAACGCGGCTGTTTGCAGATTTTGTTTCTTTTATGAACTTCAAAGGCTGGTGATCCGTCTGGACGAGAAACCTTCTCCCGTAGAGGCAGACTTGAAATTTCTCGATTCCCCAAACGAGCGCTAAAGCCTCTTTCTCAGTGGTTGAATAGGCTACCTCTCGAGGGAGCAACTTGCGGCTCGCATAGGAAACTGGGTGCAGGATTCCGTCATGCGATTGAAGCAGAACGGCTCCAACACCTCTATCAGAAGCATCTGTTCGCAGGACGAATTCCCGGTCAAAGTCTGGCAATTTCAGAATTGGTGCCTCAGCCAGTTTTTCCCGCAAGTTCTTGAAAGCCCGTTCTTGCTCGGGGCCCCAGCTCACGACTGAAGGTTGACCTTTCCGTGTTAGATCTGACAGAGGACAGGTTAGGTCAGCATAGTTTGGGATGAAATCACGGTAGTAACCCGTGAGTCCTAAGAAGGATCGGACCTGCTTCTTTGTTGTCGGCCGTGAAGCTTCTTGTATCTTCTGTAGGGTCTTGGTGAGGGGTGACAATTCTCCGGACGCAATTTGGTGGCCCAGGAATGCGACGGTTTCCATTCCGATCTCGCATTTCAGCGGTTTGATGGTGAGACCAGCCGCTTCAATTCGAGCAAAGACCTCGTACAATGTTTGGAGATGCTGTTCCCATGTCGCGCTGGCAATGAGAACATCGTCGAAGCAGTACGCCACGTCGGGAATATCGGCCAAGATGTTCCGCATCAGCTTCGTAAAAATGGCTGGCGCCGTCTTAATACCGAAGGGCATATATCGGAATTGAAAGCGCCCCGTGCCAACCGTGAAAGCAGTCATCGCCTTTGAATCGGGTGACAACGGTACTTGCCAATATCCCTTGGATAAGTCCAGCTTGGAAAAGAATTTCTTGCGGCCTACCGAGGCGATAAGGTCGTCCGCACGTGGTAAGGGCTCGGCGTCGTCTGCGATGACTTCGTTTAACTTCCGAAAGTCAATGCATAGCCGATGCGTCCCGTCGGGCTTGCGTACGGCGATCACAGGGGAATTGTAGGGCGACTCCGATGGCTCAATGATGTCTAATCGGAGTAAGTCGTCCACTTCTGATGCAATTGCCTGTCTCAAAGCGTACGGTAGCGGATATTGTTTTACATTTATCGGCCGGTCGCTCTGTAACTTCAGTTGGCACTTGATTAGCGTGGTCTTTCCCGGAAGGTCCGAAAATATACCTTCGTACTGTTGCAGAAGTTTCTTGGCTTCATTCTGCTGTACGTGGCTCAATCTTTCGGAAATGTGTACATCCCCGATAGACTGTGTCTGGGAGGGCTTAGGAAGCTCAATCTCTCCAGCGTCTGTGTCTTCTTCTGCCGATATTACTGCACCGACAGCTGCAACAATGGGGTCGTCTTTCCTTTGCTGGTATCTCTTCAGCATATTGATGTGGAATATTTTTGTGGCATGGCCCAAATCCACTTCATAGTCGACATCGCCCCTGCGGCTGATGACCGAAAAGGGACCCTTCCATTGCATGAGCAGCTTATTGTGTTCTGTGGGAAGAAGAATAAGAACCTTCTCTCCCGGTTTGAGTGAGCGTTTGCGGCTCTTGATGTTGTAGTAGCGGCTGTAACGCTCTCCTGCGCGCTCTAGCTCTTCGTGGGCAAGTTTACAGGTATTTTCCAGTCTGTCCCGTTAGCAAGCACATACTCGTACGTCGTTCGCAACTCGTTAGGGATGGTTGCATTCGTCCAAAGCTCTCTAAGTACAGCCAGGGGTCCACGCACATTTCGCCCATATAACAGTTCGAATGGGGAAAAGCCGAGGCTTTCTTGGGGCACTTCCCTGTATGCAAACAAAAGTGGAGCCAGGTAGCGATCCCAATCGGTTGGTCTCTCTTGACACATGCGCTTGAGCATTTGCTTAAGCGTGCCGTTAAACCGTTCGACTAGGCCGTTCGCTATCGGGTGGTAGGGAGAGGTATGCAGCTGTTTTACTGACAACAGACGGCTAACCTCCTTCATTACTTCGGACGTAAAATTCGTGCCCCTGTCACTGAGGACCTCTCTGGGCACTCCTACACGGGAAAACATTTCGACAAGTGCTTCGGCTACCCTTTCGGTCTCGACGCTAGGAAGTGCGACTGCATCAGGGTACCGAGTGGCATAGTCCACCATGGTCAGGATGTACCGATTGCCTTGAGCGGACTTCGGGTTGAGTGGACCAACGATGTCGATCGCCACCCTTTGAAACGGTGTCTCAATGACGGGCACTCGAACCAAAGGCGCTCGTGTGGTGTGACCCTTCGGAGTTGTGCGTTGGCACAGATCGCAAGAGGCAACGAACCGCTTAGCGTCAGCCTGCATTGCTGGCCAGAAGAATTCTGTCTGAAGCTTCAGTAGGGTTTTCTTCGCGCCTTGGTGGCCTCCCATCAACCCATCATGTGCCAGCTTGAGAATTGCTGATCTGTACTTTTGGGGCACAACAACTTGAGTGTACTCCCCGCCCGACTCGGCGACGTATTTCCTTTGAAGGACGCCGTTAGCAATGAAAAACTGGTGGCTACCCTTTCCTTTCTTCGCTTGCGGCGGGCCTACGCGATCGAAACACGAGCGTAGGGTCGCGTCATTCTCTTGCTCTTGAACCAACTCTTCGCGGCATACACTAGGGAGGCCTTGCAGGACTTTAAGCTTTTTCAGCGTTTTATCCCTGCACGCCTGCGCTCTAGTCACTACCGGACAAGCTTCAACGGCATCCGAAATGGGTGCGGGGCTCTCGGTGTCAGGCGCTAGCTCTTCAACTTTTACTGCAGTGGACTTCGTAGTCTCGCTTTCTGTTGTCTTGTGCCAGTTCGGATCGGGGTCGTCTGCTGGCCTAGCACCTTCCACATTTCCCAGCACCAAATCGTACAAGGGATTCTCCATACACTTAGCGAGAAGTCGTCCCTGAAAGTACGGGGTGTCGACATCGACCCAAGCTTCTGGGAGCATTAGGACTGAGCGGTCAAGTAGGTAAACTGGAGACTTCGTATCGGTGATATCTTCTTTCCGTACTAAGTCCTTTCTTACCACCACCGTGTTGCAGCCTGTGTCTCTCAGGACTCGGACTGTCTGGCCTCCGATCATGCCGGCTACGACAGGTAAGCATTCCCTGACGGCGCATTCTTTACTGGTGAACCCAGCGTTGATGACGAGGATCTTCCCTCCATCCTTAAGTTCGAGGTATTCGTTCTCAACACATACTGCAGCGGACTCCCGATTTTCTTCTCTCTGTTTCGGGGCCCCATTTGCCCAGCATCTCCAGCTTGGATGACCTGGTTTTCCGCATTTGTGGCATTTCTTGGGCGGTCCCGATCCGTCGGATGGGGCGGCCCGGCAATTTTCGGGGCGGTGTCCCGTGCGTGAACAAATAAAACATTTCTTTTCATCGCTGCTCTTCGCATCCGATGATTGAAGCAAAGTTTCCCTTCTCTCGGTCGTCTTGGAGACGGCGTTTTCTGCCTTATTCTTCGGGGTGCTTCGCTTTCCGAAGTTTGACCAGCCATGGGCCTCCATATACTTTTCCGCCCTTGCTACTGTTTCAGAGAAGGATGTGTCCTTCTTTTCTTTCAAAAACATTTGTAGCGGAGTGGCGCAGTTAGAAAGGAACTGTTCCTTTAGAATCAGGTCAAAGAGATCTGCGTACTCTTTCTTTGTGTCCGACAGCTCTATCCATCTGTCTAGGAAGTTCTGAAGACGCGTCACGAACTGTGAACACGTTTCCTCGTTCCGGGGACTAGCAGACCTGAATTTTTCTCTGAACCCTTCCTCTGTCATACGGAAGCGAATCATGAGTGCCTGCCGGAGCTTGTTGTAGTCCAAGCACTCGGACGCAGACATGCGACTAAAAACGCTGAGCGCTTCGCCGCTTAAACATAGACTAAGGGCTGTAGCCCACTGGTCGCGAGGCCAATTCTGACTCTCAGCGACGCGCTCGAAACGCATGAGGTAAGCGTCAAGGTCGTCCCTGCCCTCATTAAAAACCGTTATCAGCTTGTGCGGGCTTATGCGTTCGGGCCGAACAGCTTGACTCTCCCCCGTTTCTGACCTTGACTCTCCGGTGCTGTTAGCGTCAGTTGCCGGATTATTAGGTAGGTCTCGTCGGAGCATCAGTAACTCCTTTTCTTTCTCCATCTCCGCCATCCGGAGTTTAGATTCTAGTTCTGCCTCCTCTTTCCGCCGCGTACGTTCCTCATTGCGTTCTTCTCTGCGACGAGCTCGCTCCTGATCTACCCATTTGAGCAGCTCTTGACCCTCAAAGCCAAAAGTTCGGCCATACTCAACAAGCCGTTCTAACTCTGCATCAGCCATGTTAGGTGGAAAGCGTTATGCAGTGCTAGGATACAACACTAAAAAAATTGCACCTACTCCTCTCTCCTTCACCGACACTTGGTTGACCAGTCCTGTTCGCGGACGCCAATTATGTCACAAACCCCCGCCTTTACGGTCACAAGAGGTGCGGGATCCTCTTTACGATTACTCGTCGTTCCTCTATGAGGGTTGTGAACACATTTAAAAGTTAGGCCGGTCAACCCGTGAAGCACGTGTGTCGGTGTGTGATTGAGGAATAAGTACAAATAGGTCACTTTCTTTTACAAACAATTGAAGGTTTATAAATAGCAGACCGAAATTACACTGATAATAATAGAGTACAATGAAAGAGAATACAACGCCACGACAAGATATTGATAAAGACGAAGAAATAAATAATAAGAGAAAAAAAAATAACCCGACAATGAACAAAACACTGTGATAAAAATATGAAGACTATAAAGATAATAAAGCAGGTATTTCAGATATTATAAGTATGAGCAAAAGTTACATAAGAACACAGCGTAAAATACTACTAAGTCAGGTCAAAAGTTAACAAAGCGAAAATAATGTTCGATTGAACAACAGTCCGAAGTTCTCACGTCTTTCTTGTTTGCTAAGGCGTCGAAGGCTGTGTTGCTCGGTAGCGGCGGCCGTACAGGTGCAGAGGACGATGCGTCGATCGCGGGCCCGAAGAACACAATACGCTTTCGGAGCACCGCGGAGTGGCCGGAAGTTTGAATCTTCCCAAACGCACTGGTGAGGGCGTTCTGCTGTCGGTTATTTTATACCCTCGGCCGACTACGCAGCAGCCGCGTCAAGGACAGGCGGTCACTGCCCCATCGGCTTGTCGAATCTTGTCCAGAGGAGCGACGGAGTCCCGTGAATTTCGCTCTATATTCCAGCCATAAGCTCCCGCATCTTCCGCTGTATAATAGGTGAGGCAGCTTGTGACACACTCATTGTTGTTGTAATGCTCAGCTTGCTTTTCAGGTGGCGCGACTGACCAGACGTGTAGCTACTGCTGTCACTGTGGAGTCATTCGCTTAATGTGAAATCTCCACGTCCGCTATGTTGGGGTAACTCGCCGAGTATGACGACCCCGGCTAGACAGCGGCGGGTGGGCGCGGGGATCGAGACACACAATTACCTTACAGAGATGACAATTACCTTACAAAGATTACAGTTACTTTACAGAGATGACAATTACCTTACACAGATAAACAATCAAGAAAAGTAGGAGAACGCCCGAAAGAGACTTTCCGAAACCTTCAATGCTTCTTTTAAGTGGTCAGATTTCAGCTCTCGTTGCGGTTGTAGGAACTCACATATTCATTCTCCCAAACACATTAATATAAAGCTCTCAAGCCTTATTACCAAAGAGGATTTAGGTCGTGAGGTGAAGTTTGTTTGAAGTGTGCCGTTATCAGAACAGCACTTCAAGATAGGTAATATTCGTTTTTATTTCGCAGTCTCTATCATTACAGCGTTGCATAAATTATTTCAGTTTTCGAATTTTTCACAATATATAGCCGAGACATTCTGCAGCAAGATTGTTATAGTTGGTCAATTTTGCTTACTCTGCCTAGTCTGTTCTTAAAACTGAAAACCTACCCTCAAAAATGCACTATTGGAGTTGAGCGCTCAGTCAATTTGATAGCACTAAGAGAGCTTCGCGCTCTTTGAAATTCTTCACAAGCCAATCTCTGTGCCTTGATTGTCCTGGTCGCGGGCACAGCATTGGTAATTAACAGCTAACCAAATAGAAATAAAATGCCAGACTTGGCTTTTAATGCAGGAATCCATTCAACCGCTACAGGTTCAGCTCCCATTGTCCGTTACGGTTCCGTCCACAAAGGAAGATCGACCTCGGCATGTCGACAGGTTACTATCAAAAATTGGTAATACACTTGCGAAAATTTTTGCTTTAAAATGATGGCAGGCAAAAAAATGGCAATGTGCGAAGTTTTTTTAATTAACTACCGGCAATAATGCATTGGAGTGGTACAAGATTTCAAAAATTTTCTAGCCTAGTGCGAAAAGTTGACTATTGGCGGCACCTGGCACAGTAATCTACACCGCAGTTTTGTATGCATTGCGTCATATCTAAAAGATGGCGCCAAGTGTCCACAATTGACGATTACACGTGTAGAACGATATTATTTTTTGCATACCCCACCATTAGTCCGCCGCCTGCTTTTATAAAAAGCTATGAACTTGCATAACGGCGTCATAATCGACCGAAATTTCCACAGACGTTGCTGCCGATCGCCAAGAAAGTACTCGACAAGACCTCCACCGCTTTAGGGAGCGACGGGCGTGAACGCTAACCATGAAAGAGGACAGGACGCTCCTCGTGCTTCCAGACGCTCGTTCTTGCATTGTTTGCGGTGGTTTGCAGTTCTTCCATGCTTTGCAGAATTGCAAGGAATTTAGGGGCTTGTTGGCTGTCTCTGGCTTGTTCGGGCCGGATATTGAGTTTAGCAGAACTATCGCCACCGCTTGCCGTATCATGTCCTCCGGACAACCAATATACACCCCTGATCATTTGGTGGAAAGAGTTTTGGTACGTCTCATGCACAATCACCGTGGAGCTCCGCAGCCGCAAGATATCCATGATGACAAACGAAGAAGGCCAAGAGCCAGTACCGACCTGTCGCAGTCCATCTCATTCTCCGGTGCCGCTCGGCAGCGACACCCCACCTTTTTCAGCGGGCAGAGCGACCAGCACGTATAAGGCTGTTTGGCCTTTTCCGTGTGGGGGACCTGTCATTAGAACTGTAAGGACCGCATGAAGATCAAAAACGTCATATACCTGAGCGATGTTGCTAACGTGTGGTATCGGAATCATATGGCCGAGATGCAAACTTGGGCCGCCTTCAACGCAACATTCGCGGATGTGTTGGACTGTACCACAGAGCGGAAACTACGCAATTGACAATCCTTGTGGGTGCGTGCTCAGCTTGAAGGTAGAACCTTCACTAACTACATTAAGGATGTCAATTGGTGCAAGCGCGTCGTTTCATCTTTGAACGAGGAAGAAAAGATAAAGTCCTTAATGAACATGCTGTTGTCAAAGAGCTCCACCACAGTGGCCTCCGTCTACAACCTCTGTAAGAAATTCGCCGAGATACTCAAGCAACGCATCTGTACTCGTCACCTTCCTGCACCTCCCGTGTCCATCTCTGGCCTGGTTGTGAGTAGTGACCGTTTGTCAAATTTTAAGATTTCGTCCACGACGAGGCCGCTCGGCAGCTTTGCCTGCTGTCTCGGCCACCCCCATCGCCCACAGCCTATTTGCTTTACACCATCCGACACAACACCAGGCAGGAGGTTGCCAACGCACTTTCTAGTTACCGGCAGCGGGCGCCCGTGGCACCTCATGTCGTTCGTGTTTCACTCTACCCCACACAAGACACAATCAACTGTCTTGTCTCTAGCCTCCGTCCTGTGTCTGCTGCGGTTTTATTTTCCTTATGTCTCACCAACTGGCCTACACATCTACCCTGCTAAGTTATGATAAGGTCTGCTCTGCAGCAATGTCTTTCATGCTGTGCAACAGTCACGAGTGGCTGGTTCTTAACTGTAACATCACAGCCTTACAATATATAGTACCACATCATATCTGTGACCTTAGCCGTTCGGTGTGTGGCTTATGTGTCAGGCCAATTTAAGAACCTGCTCTCATTTTCTTTACCTAAAGCTTCACGGCAGCTGGGAAAACGCTGTTGTGTACCGCGAGATCTAGCCGAAGGTATCAAATTCTCAGATCTTTCTTGTGTCAGCCATCTGCTTTTCCTTAGTTCAAGCATAAAGAATGCTGCGCCATCTGGTTAACCTGATGCTAGGCTCAAGTTGTTCCACAAAATGGCCCTTGCCATAAAAGCCACACTGCCCATTGGCACATACGAAAATTTCAGATTCGGCTGCTAGTAAAAAAAAATACAGGTTATATGGGTGCCCGACCACCACGGGGTGGAGGGGAATGAGACCGCTTAAGTGGCTGGCCGAGCGTTCCTCTTCGGGGATCCGCTGAATCCTCCGGTTACACTGAGGCAACCATACCAATCCCACTCATAACTTATGCGGACATTATAAATTATTCACGCCTCTGTAGGAGGGCACTCTCGGGATCAGCTAAAGGTCTCGACAGGTCTGAGGAATGCCACCTTAGATGGCTTCAAACCGGATGTTTTCTAAACCCCGCCATACTAAAACGCATAGACCCAACATTCACGGGTAGGTGCAAAATCTGCGGGCAGTATGCTGACCTATACCACATGGTGTGGGCCTGCTAGCGAAATACAAAGCTAAAAGCAGTAAAACAGCCAACTAGAGAGAGCTGAGAGGCAGCCCTGTCCAGCTCGGACTTGGAGGCCCAGCGTGTCCTGGTCCAGAGAGCTCGGGCAGCGGCGGCGGCCATTGGCGTCCCGGAATAGGGTCTGCCACTCCGCACCACAACCACACGCACCTCCCTTCCCAAATGAAATCATCGTAAATAAATGTTTTCTCCTCCTCTTCCTCCCACGTATGTCGAAGAGAACGAGCGACCATCGCCGCAAGAGCCATTTCGTACGTCATGTTTATGCCGCCGCCGTCTGTAGCTCCACAGCTCCGGTCAACGCCAATTCCGCACAATCCTTGGAGCACTAGCGGCTAAGGCGTTATGTTATGCCTGCTGTATTCTATGCCACGTCGGCCGCCCCTGTGTCGCCATGCTGTGTGCGCTACCTCGGCCCCTACTAAACCTGATTACTCCTATTTGTGCCGCACCTTGCGCCCACCTTTTGTGGCATCTCCAAAGCCAGCCCAGAACTCGCCAGGCAGCCAGCACACTCATTCCACCGCTCGCCCCCCTCGCTCTCGTTCCTTGTCGCCAATGCGGCGTTACAGCATGACCTAAGACTCGGAAAAATAGCAGCCGTAGTTCCTGGGACACAGTGTGCACCATTCGCCTACAAGTCCTCGTCTGTCTCGGCCGAAGCTTCTCGAAGTTTTTGTTGACAGTGTTTGTTCGCATGCGCTTGTCGATACCGGTGATAATCTTTCTGTCATTAGCGAAACGTTGCGCCGCTGCTACATAATGTCACTACCCCGCCTTCTGGACTATCTTCCCACCGCTAGCGCCGATCCTATTTGTTCTGATGGTCTTATACATATTGTCGAATTTTAGTTGCTTGCCTCCATCATGCTCGAATAACCTATTTCTTGGCTAATATTTTCTTTCCAGCCACCATGCTGTTATTCACTGCGCTCTTGCCCACGCCGCCTTCTCTGCGCTCTTTAGTGTGGTTCTCAAGGACGCGCTTTCGTTTTATTGCGCCAAACCAATATTCCTCCCAACTGCACTCTGTGTGACCTCTTCTTTCGACACGACTGTTTTCTGCGCCTTCTCCCGTGCTCGCCACCACCTTCTCCTTCCCTTTGCCGTAATCGACATGAACCGCGGAGCCGCCAACGTTATTGTTGCAAATGCTGCTTCCGCTTCAAGTCCCATTACTTCGTAGTGAATGCTTTGGCCATAGTTGAAGCTGCTGACCTCAACTCGCCATTCGATGCTGGTGCGTATTCCCCATAAAGTGGCCACTAAGCTTCTCTCTCGCCGATTACCGTTTCTTCCGATATGCTGAGTTTGGACCTTTATCAGTCTTTCGTGGCCAGTAACCTCGCCCCGATTCACCGGGAGCAACAGCTAGCTCGCCTCAACCAGTTTCGTTCTTCGTTTGACATTCGGGCGACTTCCTGGGGCCAGGCGACCGCGGTAGCTCATCCCATTGACAGCGGTAATCACACGCCTCTTCGTCTGCGTCCTTACCGTCTGTCGCTTCCAAGGAGCCATGTCATTGCTGAACAGGTAGACGACATGCTGTAACGGGGTGTAATTCAGCCTTCTTCTAATCCGTGGTCATCTACCGTGGTACTTGTGAAAAAGGATGGCTCCAGAATATTTTGTTTTGAGTACTACCATCTGAACGAAATTAACAGTAAAGACACACTTTCCCGCATTGGCGACGTCATCGATTGTTTACAAAGCGCCGAGCTCTTTTCGTCCTTTGATATCCGTTCCCACGATTGGCAAGTGCCTACTGCAGAATCCGACCGACCCAACACTGCCTTTGTCGCCCCTGATGGACTGTATGAGTTCACCGTGACGCCATTCGGCCTTGCAATTCTTCTGCTACGTTTGAGCGAATTATGGGCAATATGTTACAGGCATCAGTGGAACAGTTGCCTGTGTTTTTTAGACGATGTCTTTGTTTTCTCAACCGATTTTTGGCGCGCTTCGTACGCTCACACTAGTACTCAGCCGTCTCTCGTACACTGGTCTCTAACTCAACCTCATGAGATGCCGCTTTGGCGCTCGCAAGCTGACCATATTGGTCCATGTCGCGTCCAAAGATGGCGTCCTGCCCAATCATCATAATCTGCATGAGGTAACTGGCTTCCCCAATTCGACTTCAGTTAAAAAGGTGCGCAACGTCGAATGCCTGTGCTCATATTTTTGCCGTTTTGTCTGCAACTGCGCAAATTACTGTATCGCTTTCGATATTGCTGAATAGTACCTCGAACTTGCCTACCTGGACCTGAGCCTGTGACTTTACCTACGCTCCGACGTCTACACACTTCAACGCCAATTCTCCGCACTTACCACCCCTCCGACCCAACTGAGATGCACATTGACCACCCCCAGACAAACCTTTGTCCGCAGCTATATTCGCCCTTGTACTGTTTGTCTGCAGCGAAAGTAGTCTCCACAACGCTCCCCCGGCTCGTTACAGCCAATTCTTCGTCCACATCTGCCATTAGATTGTGTCGGAATCGACCTGTACGGCCCCCTTATATCATCAAATTCAGGCAACCACTGGATAATCGTCGGGAACCTCTTTCGCAACGCGAAGACTGCAACCTTAACTTCAGCTAGGGCTCGCAAAGTCCCCTCCCTCATCCTACATCACTTGCACTTTGTAACGGGGCTTCTCGGTAAATCTTCAGTGACGGTGGCCGCGTCTTATCACAAGTATTCCACGAGCTATTGGATGTTTGCCACGCAATACATCGAACCATCACAAATTGCCGCCCTCAAACCAACGGAATTACAGGAAGGTTTAACCGGACTTTTGGCGACATGTTCAGCATTACGTTTCTTCTGACACCTATATTTGCAATCAGTGCGCCCCGCAGCGGTGGTGCAGTGGGTAAGATGACCGACTAATGTGCTGAAGTACCCGGGTTCGATCCCGGCCGCCCGTGGCTGAGTTTCGATGGAGGCGAGAAAAGAGGCTTATGTGTACTGTGTGATGTCTGCGCACGTTATAGATCTCCAGGTGGTCGAAATTACTCCGTAGCCCTCCACTACGGCTCCCCTTTCTCTCTTTACATTTTCACTCCCACGTTCCTCTCTTCCCTTACGGGGCGGTTGAGGTGTTCACCGAAAATAAGCGAGCCAGTTACCGCGCCTTTCCCTTCCTATAAATCAATCAATCAGTGGCTCAGCTACAGAGCCAGTAGCAGCCCCGTGCATTCTCTTTTCCATCTTCCTACAGCCACAACTACAACAATATAACTGTTCAAAACACACATCTGCACAGATTGAACAAGATGGGCAGGAAGTCATTCAGGCAAGATTAATGTTATGAATTGTTGTGAAATATATGTTATGGTTGTTTCGAAAGGGCAGATATGTATAAAATAATACTTTATGGCCTGTAAATATTGATTGGGAGAACTTGGACTAAGTCTTGCCGCCAATTATCTGCGTCGAACCCCTTTGCAAAAAAATGTATCTACCACCTCCTACCCCACCCACCCCTCCCTAGATAAAATTAAAGAGCACTGCATAATCTGCATTGGAGTAATGCGAAAGCACGGATGCTGCTGTTGGTTGCTTCTGGTTGCTTCTAGTTGCTTCTAGTTGCTTAATTCACTTCTTGGTTGCCCATTTAACTCTTTGGTACTTGCGAATTGCGCGCCAAGTCCTTCCTATACACTTTTTCGCCCATACTTTCGGTTGCATGACGTCACGTCCTTAATATCATATACACTAGGGCCCCGCTTTCTCTTTTTCCGCTTTCACTCCCACCTTCCTTCCTTCCCTTACGCGCGTGTCAGGTGTCCAGAGAACAAGTGTGTCAGATACAGCACCTTTCCTTTCCTGTGAACTAGTTATTCTAATTAATTACCTAATTACCTCATTGGCCTAATTATTTTTTGGCAACAACATTACGTCCCCTTATATCGATTGACACCACTTATTAACCTCTACCACTTCTCAATTACAACCGCTGCGGACACGGTTTTGCGGACCCGTTCTGCGGACAGTGTCTGCGGACACGGCCTGCTGACACCATCTGCAGACGCGGCCTGGGGACAGAAATCTGTGGAGATAGCGAAGTAATGGACAGTGTCTGCGGACACGGCCTGCTGACACCATCTGCAGACACGGCCTGGGGACAGAAATCTGTGGAGATAGCGAAGTAATGCTTCCTCAGTAATAAAGTGGGCAAGTGCTGCTTGCTCTATAGAACCCGCATCGGACCTATGTCATTATCTCGGGGGCGGCCGACTAGAGCTTCCCATTAATTATCTGCCTCAGATCCCTATGGGAATAATGTGGGCAAGCCCGAGGTCGGCTTGCGCTATAGAACCCCCATCGGTATTATGTCATTATTTGAGGGCCTGACCGACTAGGGCTTCCATCAATTATCTGCGTTGGACCCCTATGAAAATAATGTCGGCAAGCCTAAGTGCTGCTCGCGCTATAGAACCGTCATTGGTCCTATGTCCTTATCTGAGGGACTGACAAAATAATAAAAATAAATGTTCATCTAGAGCATCTGGCTGAATCTGGTCAAAGTAGGGTCATTGGGGGGAGTTGGCGAGATGGGCACTTTTGGCAATACGGGAAACATTGGGGCAGCCCCGCAAGGGCTGCTGCATCTTTCCCAAGTGCGGCCCATCGGGGATTTGTCGACAGCCGTTTTCAGGCCTACGTCAGCCCCCCTTGCAGCACCCACATTGAGCCTACCGGAGCTGTCCTGCATTGCCTCCATCGGACCCACCGGGGCCCCTTTTCATGGCCAACTCTGTGCTACCTGGACTGGTTCAGAGAGATTGGGGCACGGCGGCAGCAAATGGCGTCCAGAAATAGTGTCTGCCACCCAGTGCCACAACCACATGCATCTTTATTTCGCAAAGTATTTTAGTGTAAATAATGTTTTCTTCTCCTCCTATGCCTGCAACACTGCGCCTCAGGCAACAACTAGATCTGCCCTCTCCTTTCTGCTAAACGGTCGGTATCCTTCTTGTCTACTAGACACCATACTTCCCTACCATCCAGACAGCAGAAATACATCTCTCTTCCTGATGTTGCCCGTAATGCTGAGCAGTGTCGCCAGCTGCCTCACTCATTTACGTCCGACGTTGAAGATCTTCGCCAACATGCGAGCGATCACGGTAAGCCAGCTTCTGCTTTCCTACCAACACTCTCGTTTAGCTGTCTATTCCGGCTAATTCGACATTCTAAACAGAGTATTATGGCCCTTGCCATGTATTAGAAGGTACATTTCCAATCAACTATAAAGTCGAACCGGCAACGCCTTCGGACCACTATCGCCGCGGGCAAGAAGTTGTTCACGTCAGTCGCCTGTACTACGCTCCCCTTGTCGGCCCATCGCCTTTAGTCGCAAGAATTACTCTCTTTCCGCTTGCGCAATTGTAAAGAAGACATTGAACCGATACAAACGATGATGAAGGCGTCTGGGTTCTTCGCCAGTAGGTGTTGCGCTCGCATGCAGCTCGAGCTGCCTTGTTTGGACCATATATTGTATGTGGCAGCACGATCGCCTTGCACCACCAGTCGCCATTTCAAGTCCATGACAATGAGTAATTACTACCTTATTAGACATCTACTCCACCTTGGGGGTTTCTCCTAACTATCGCAAAACATAATTCTTTGTCATAAAATAACACGCATGCGCAATAAACCTATTTCAGTCAATACTACGCGCGCATGCTAAAGTATGTTGCTCTTAGTTTCTGGTGTTCTGTTGGCAAGAGTTTGTTTAAACTAGCTTTTTAAAGGCGTTGCTTTACACAAATTCTATTGTTACTAATATTTTACTTATATTTTTCTAGTAATCTTCAATAACGCCCAACGTGCTAGATTCAACCTCATTAATAAATAATACAGCCAGGTTCTAGTGTTTTTGCAGCAACACAATCTGAGAAACGTCGAAGCATCCTTATAGTATAAACGGGTACAATCGCCCCATACAATTTATTGTTTTTCATATATAAGTGATATTGTGCTTTACGATAATGCTAGTGAACCTTAGATGATTTCAAAAATTGCGGTTTATTTATTTTCCATACAACCACATTTTCATATGCAAGACGCCACAGCGAAATAAAATTTAGCGGAAATCTAGCAATACAACGCTGTCGCAGGGAACGGACAGCAAAGCAGAAAAACAAAGCTTTGACATTTTGATATACTGGACCCTTTTAGGAGATTAAGTATTTAGAGAAAAAATTCGCGCTTTTCCCTAATTTTTTCAAGCAGCATAAAGAACAGCAAATAAAATAGTTCTGCAACCTTCGGTGTGGTATCTGGGGGTAGTATAGACCAGCGCCTTTCCTTCCAACCCGCAGCGACCAAGGCCTGCCTGCAGATAAAGGGAACCACTTCCGCCGTACACAGGATCACTGCTCGAGGCCAGGGCATCTTCCAGCAAGCTTCGTTACGGCAGTACAACTCCGCGGCTGGAGGGGCGCGCTACCGCTCGTCACGCTGCGGAAACCATGCTGGAAGAAGCTGGAGGTGGAGCATCGCAAG
The DNA here is from genome assembly GCF_055883805.1 of Amblyomma maculatum. Lineage (NCBI taxonomy): Eukaryota > Metazoa > Arthropoda > Arachnida > Ixodida > Ixodidae > Amblyomma > Amblyomma maculatum. Next base: position 77,597,044 of record NC_139348.1, read on the forward strand.
GCGCTTCGCATTTGCGCCGGCTTTCCTCCGAAATCTCAGTGCGCAGCTACTTTGGCCGAGGGAGGCTCGTGGCCATTACAACTTCAGGCCACGCGGCGGGCGCTCCGACACATCAATCGCCTACAGTGCGCAGCGGACGGCGGCCCGCTATTACAACGACTGTGACATCATCGCCACTCGCGCATGAGAGCTGCGCTGCTCGAGTACGAGCAGCTCACCAATGCAACGCCCTCTGCTACCTCTTTTCGCCCTGGCCCGCTGCTACGGAGGTTCTGCGAGAGATTGTCGGAATCGCGGGGAAACGCACTACACCGCTCTGTGCAGTGCAGCAGCTGACCGGAGCCGTCATCTACGAGGCACTAAAACACCTCCTCCTTGTTTACGCCGACTGTTCCATGGGCAGAGACAGTTGCTCGCTATCAGCGGCGGCTACCATCCCCGCCCTGCAACTGCACAGACAGCTGCACCTGTCATTCCTAGGTTCTTCCACCACAGCGGAGCTGCTGGACCTACACCTATGGCTGGATCTACTGCTTGAACTGACTCCACCGCCACCCAGTTGTGCCGTGCTATGCGACTCCCGCGCTGCCCTCAGCCGCCTTCAAACCACCGGCCGGGGAACTCCGCTGCTGTGTCAGATTCGCGCGCGTCTCAAGCGCTTGGCGGAGCGCGGCGCGGTACGGTCGTTTTTAGAGGCGCTGCGACCATCCGCCTTCCTCCAGCTAAAGCCCCTCAATAAACCGTTTCCTCTTCACGGTGGATCTCGATCGTCTGCTATAACAATATTTCGCACCCTAGCTGTAGAGTTGTTGAGCCCCGCATATACAACACAAACAGTATGAACTGAGCATTAGTAAAGCGACTAAGTCACCGGCGATGCGATCGTCCAGCAACAGCGTAGACGTACGCATGCAGCAGCGACGCCTGCGTTCGCCTTCTACTTGGTGTGTTTATGTTAATATGAGGAGAAGATGGCACGAAATTTTTCAAGTGCTCCCGTACATATAGATTGAAAGGTAAAGTGTATATATTCATCGCTCCCCTGCCTGTGTTCACGCGTTCACTTCGGTATAGCACTCGCGGCAAAGATGCAGGAGCTGGTCATATAATGTTTTCATCCGAAATTACAGCCTAAACGCATTTTAAAACGAGCCTGTATTACTGTGAGAAAATAGATCGCAAAGCATAACCAAACATGCACATCATTTGTAACATGTACAGAAGAACTACTTGCCGGTTCTCCCTGGTGGTAGCAATGTCTTAGTAACGTACATTTCGCAACGTAATCCTCATTTCTGGCTGCAACGTACAGCTGTGGTTTTGCATATGGGATGCCTTTGCACGCAGAAAGTGTGTTGAGGTTCATGACAGTAACAAACCTTCGAACGTATACATGGAATCATTTGCTATGGTATTCATGCCATGGCAAATGATTCAAACAGTGCATGTTCACATTATCGTTAAAATTCGATATGTTTGCTTCTTCAATGACATTTAAAATAGCTGCTCGACCAGTTTATTTGTATTCAGTTTGGTTTTCAGCACTATTCATATTTGGTTCAGCAGCAAGACTATGCTATTCATAATAACTTCGGTTGGCAAAACTACAGTTTGCATGCCCTCCAGTAGGTAATACCCGTTTCTCCATCTGTGTGCTCAGTGCTGCCTATAGACCGTTTTACCGAGAGCGAGCAGGAGAGGAAGAAAATACTCTCTAACCAGATTCCTTGCGCCGGCCCATTGTTGCCAATACCGAGTGGGCTGTGCATTCGCACGCTTCATGCATAGCAGAGCGGCCTTGCACCTCGGCATATTGTCATCTCAGAGACCTAAATACCTTTATTAGCGCCCCTTTTAGTGGTAATGTCATCGGGACAGCAATGCGTGATCGTGGACTGCGCAAAGAATACAAAAAATCGAAGCATGATTAGCGAGAGTGTATGCGCGAAGCATGCATCGACAGTCCGAGTTCGATTGTGCTATGATTCTGCTTCACCGCTTTCCAGTCTAACCTTATTTAATTCGCTTATGAACGTTTTATGTCAGCCAGATAAACTTAGTACCAATGACGGACTCACGAATATGATGCCCACTTCACTTCCTCCGCCGTAGTAGCCACGCACGCCGGGCAGGCCGTGCCTTCTGCAAGCCATCCGCGCCAACGATACGGTGGATCTTTTCCTCCAACTCAAGGGCGTGCTAAAATCTGTTCTTCACTTAAACAATAAGCCAACAGCAAAAAAAATATTTCTTGCGTGAGCCATACCGTGTTATTGATAATTGCAATACAAATAAGTTACGCAACACATTACCACTGGTGCGGCTCGCGGCTCATCGTCTGCACGCTGGTTCCGCCGCTAAGGCGTCACCGAAATTTACATCTTTCTTTTACTAATACTATGGGATCGGCAGTAAGGCAGTTCCATGAGAGACTGAGCAGTTACAAAGCGTCGTCGGTTGTGCCTTCGATGCGAAACAATTTAGGCCTAGCGACGACTAGAGAGTAGCGCTCGACGAGAGGGCCGTAGTACGCTGCACCAGCGGGCGGCGCCGCTTTCGTAAGCGGTGTTGTATGTGCTGTGAATTTGTCGTTTTCTTTGATGGTGCCGCTGAGAGCGCACGTTTTTCGACGTTTTGCTCAACAATACGTCGTGCAAACGATGCTGCTACGACGTACGGGACGGGGGTATACGATGTTATCTCGCCGCAGGACGAACACCAAGGCTTTATAAAAACGTCGAAGGATGATACTTTAGACCCTACTTCTTTTAAGTACTAGTCTTGAGCTCTAGTTTAACTTGAAAGTACACATTGTTTAAGCAGGACAGCTCGATCGTATATCAAAATGGGTCGCACTTCATGTTAAATCATAACTGGAAAGCATCTTTCGCAGTATCTGCATTCCGAATTCGGTAGGTGCCCATACGGTTCATTCGCTGTGAGTTTTTGTGTGCAGTTACCATTGCGGTAATAAAATATAATTGAAAATACATGTATCGTGAAAGATATAACAAATATATCCTCACTGCGGAAGTGGAGCGCAGTCTTTCGCAGCCACCCCGGCCGCTGTGCTGTTTCCAACAGCAGCCGCTATGTCAAACAGATGGTATACGGTTTCCTGGCGTGCTCAAAGAAAGCACAAATAGCACCAAGGTGTCGGATAGCTTTCACGAGCACCGCGAAACAGCACTTTTGCACTACCGCACCGCAGCATCAACACGCACAGCACAGCCCAAGATGGCGTCAAGAGGCGCCGGAGCGGACGTTCCGCAGTTTGGCTCATACGGGGCGTCACCATCAAACTAAGATGGCTGCACCCAGGCATCCAAACTAAAAAGGTCTATATTATTGAGTGCCTTCATCTAAAGTGCAGCATAAGCTTTCTTTTCTTGGCCTATGCCATTTGGTCTTCCTAGCTTTCATGTGTGTGCACTGCTTTTGTCATTTCAGATACTGAAAGTAGCAAATGAAATCTCGTGATTGAGTGTTAACATTCAACACAGGTCAAGCTACTCGGCTGTGCCATGTAATGAAAAGAAACGTTACCAATTGAGACAGCCTCTATCAGCCAAATTTCAAGTGAAACATTTGTGCAGTTAGTGTTGAGCACAAATAAACAAGAATTATGGCACAACTGTACTGCTGCTGAGGAGGAGTCCATAAAGTTTTCGAAACATTGCATCATATGCAATGACTATTCTAAGTACAAATATGTAAATATTTGATGTTTTGTGTGGAATAAGTATTTTATTCTTCTGATGTAGTTTTATTTCAGTCTTTCTAATCCTTAAAAACAATCCAGCTAAGAGTAAGCGCTGAAAAGTGTGCGACACTGCACGACAGAATAATAGTGCACGGCCGGAGTGGTCAGTTGGCACCACAAAACACTAAGCCCCCACTGCCTTGCATCAGCTAAGGATTTCAACTTGCAGAGGAAAACTGTCTAGGGGTTAATTGTAAAACAGAGACCAAATGTAATGGCATGTCACTTAGTTGCCAGGCAAGCATACAGACTTGATGCAATTTTTACTTGACTGTGAACATTAGATACTATACTTCTGACTTGTGTACTTACCTACCCGAGTCATTTGCTTCGTTTACATAACTATACTACAAGCCCATACATCAAGTTCATTGTGGAGTAAATATGCAGATCCTCAATACAATTCAAAGAACAGACACCAGTTGTAGTGGCATGTAAGCAGAGTGCAGTTCTCCAAAACAGTCATGACAAAACTGCACCTTGTGATATCAAATAAAATATCTCCTCTGAGAATTCAATACTCCTCTGAAAAAGAAAACTGTGCTTGGAATTCTGAACTGCCAAATAAAAGAAAAATGGAGGAAAGCGGGTGTGTGTGGATGTTAGTAGTTCTTGCCAGAGGTTTTTTACTCAGTGGCTCGGGTAGCAAGTAACGAATGCTAAGATATGGAGGCAAACAAAGCAGCACTGAACTTCAAGAGGTCTACAAGGTCAATATTATAATTCCCTATGATGAGAAAGCTGCTGGATAATCTTGTCAATCCAAGAAAAATGCTTTTATTGACTGTTTACAATCACCTGGCCTTTTTAAGACCGATTAAAAAATTTTCGCGATGCACCATCAAACCGTTTCAAATTATGGTTGCATTTTGTACTTACACTTGTTCTCTTTTTCAACAGAAACAGGCACTGCTTTTTTTTACTCAATGCCATCTATGCTTAAAAAGCCATCTAATGTAGCTTTCTGTTTTGGATTGCTCATCTCAATGAATTTTGTGTATTTACGGGCACATATGGAGGCTTCTGGGTCAGTTTACGATATCTCCAAGCTGCAGGTGTACCGTAAAGAACACATTTCATGCTATGGCCAACCGCTGCAAGATCCTTCGTCAGGGAGTCTGTCTCTACAAAAGCATTGAATGTAAATGTATGGACCAGTGAGGCTTTGCATAACTCCCAATGGACGCATGCATATGTAATAGTCATTTGGAACTCATCCATATCTGCCATTTAGTAACTCAAACAGCATCTGCCTCGCAATGGAAATACACCGCTAGCAGGCTACACGTGCTGACTATCTTATGCTTATAGAAGTAATTGCTGTAGGGCTAGTTGGTTCACACTGACCAATGGAGCGGCGCAAGGACAAGATCACAGGAAAAGAAGATGGAAAAAAAGAGCGCCTTTCAATCCCTCTTTTTTTCCTGTGATCGTGTTCTTGTGTTGTTTTTTTGCTCATCTGATAATGGGTTATCATTTCTTGAATGCGTAACAGCGCCATCGCTTCACTGTCACTGGAAGGTTCTAGTCTATGCCTGGTTAAACAACCCTGGGTTTAGACCGCCCCACAAGATTCTGCTAGCTTGTAGAGCTCATGCTGCATAATATGCCATCCTGTCACGTTTTAGATGCGTGTAGGTTTCTATATGCATTCCAGATTGTATTCTTTTTTTTCTTTTGCCTGCGTTTCAAAGTTTCAATGTCACTTTTAAGATGATTCTAGGATCATGCACAAATTCCTGTGAAGCATTGTGGACGCATTGTTACCTGCGCTGTAGTGTTCATTTCCTTCTCTGCCATTGTCATTCTTGCACTTGTCATTTCCCTTCATTCACTCTCCAGGCTTTTGGGCTGCGTCAAATAGAACTGGCCAGCGCTACTGTTTCTTGTGCGCCTTGTTTTGGTGCTTTTCGTTCCCACTTTGTTCCCCTTAAACTGGATAAAAACTAGTTTATGCAGTTTCACACTTGTGAGAACCTGTCTGCTTTACTGCATAGTCCCCAAGTAGACGAGGGGGGGGGGGGGGTACTGTTGTAGGTCAGCAGTGATACACAGTGATATGCACAACATATAATAGTGATAGCTGCATCTTGTAAACTAGCAGACAATGCTGTTTCCCCTTTGAGAAGTGTGGATGACCATATTGCAGGGTTCTTTTCTATCACAAATTAAATAAATAGATATGTTGAAAAAGCGCTACTCTTGCTCATTCATTGCAATTGTTTTTTTCACGCATGCAGCCCTGTACAGTAGTCTCCCTTCACACTTGTGCATGTTGCATGTGAAGACAGGCTCTGTGGAGTTTTCCATGCAAAGGGTGCATGCAGTGATAGCTTCATTTCGGGGGACATTATAGAAATAGGCCAGTGAGCTGAACAGGGAAAGAGAAGTACATTGCTCTGAGAGGACACATGACATATTGTAAGGGGCTGTGTTCCGGAGTCGTGAAGCGCATTAAGCTTTCGGTCAGTCACGAGATTGCTAATTAGGTACATGCTGATGCAACTGTATGAATTGTTATTTGACAACCATATCTGTGGAGTAGTTAGAAGGACTCCAGTGACTTTATGCATGTGTAACATGGCTTTTCTCAAAGTATAGGCTGTTTCTGTTGCATGATAGTAATGCTGCACTGCTCTCGTTAAAGCCAGAAACTTCAACAAGGCAAAGGATAATTATCCACATTTCTGCATGCTATACCATGAACAAAAAATGACTATTGCCTGTCTGTAGCAGCAAGCTTAAGCTGTTGTAATTATATCCCCAGTTGCATCTTATAGCATTTTGTATCTGTGCTACCAGTATAGTGATCTTTGAAGCCAGAAAAGAAAATGTTTATCCTCCCCTTGCTGGTTCTCCTCAACATTTGGTTCTTGCCAAGTAAATTCCTATTTTTTGCTACACTAAGCAGCATCATTTAACATTTTCAAGAAGCATCTGGTCATGCAGCTCAAGGCAATGACAGGTAATGTGGTTGTACGACAGCGTCTCACCCGAATCATCATGCTCATCATGTTGTAGAGGGTTGACACTATCGAACCTTTACGGTTAACCCTCAAGGAAACTTGTTTGAAAATTCATCTTGCTTATTTGCAACTCATTTCGTCTTCCCCTCGATGTGATCAAAGGCCCTGTCCTGATAAAAGTGTGCAAGTACCTGTATATAGTTGTATCATTGCAACTGGGAGAATGTTTAGGCAAGTTGAAAATTCCTTTTTTCTTTCTTTTTTTGTTTCTTTTTTTTTCATTCTGCACCATAATATTGCCCAATTCATTTGTCTTATAATGGGCCTTACGATCTTTTTCAGCCATTCATTTGGTGGCATCTTGCACTGTTGGGCAAAGGGTAGAGCGACAGAGAGAAGTTGATTACATGGCATGTGCTCTATTGGGACACGAATCTCGCCTCTTGCTTTTGGCTCAGCACCAAACCCTTGGTACCCTTCATAGATGTCTACCCTTTTCAGAGAGACAAGAAAAATAAGTGCTGTCGGCGCACCATTATGATGCTAGCACCAGCGTGCCCAGTCGTCAATCTTTTTGAATAGCAATTAATCAGAACAAGACGAGGTACAGACAAAAAAAGACGCTATAATCTAGCTATAAATTGCAAGCATTATACTTCATGAAGAATCAAGCCACTGAGTGGTGCCGGTGCTTCTGTAGTGACACCAAAATGCAGACAGTGGGTATCATTTCATTAATGCAAAATAGTTTTCAGAAAGGTCCCATCGTACCCAAGGCTCTTTTCAAGCACACAGTACACACGAGCAACGATCAATATTGATAATGGACATGTCGCAAGGACAATGCCGTGCATGCATGATCACTGCATGGAGAGGAACAAACGCAACTGCCTGCACAGATCGAACTTGATTTCAGCATTCAGAGAGCACGATATGTGTAGTGAGCTTTTCAGATGAATCAAATACTTGTAGAAAATTTCAATCATGAAAACAACCAAGATGTAAAAATACAAAAAAAGATAAATGCATCAATAAGAACGTGACATCTGCAGTATATCATGGGTGCATGTTATTGCTGTTATGATAAGCATTTTTTTTTTGCTGTTCATGAGACAGAGGGAAATTTATGTCACGTGACAATATTTGCAGCCAAATTGATTGCTGCTGGTCGGCCGTTCACAGGATTTTACGTGACGCCTGAAGTGCTTACATGTGCAAACCACCTGTCTTCAGAGTCCAAAAGCTTGCGAGATGCTATTTTCTGCACATACCTTTAGTTTTTCATTCTAATGCACTTCAAAGAACTATGCGGGAACCAGGTGCAAGGATATTGTGGAATCGATTGGAATGCAGGAGCCCATTTCTTAGCAAACTGAGCTCACCTGCTCCATCTTATACCTCTCTGACGGAAACACTTGTGATCCTCATTGAACACGACCTGCACAAAGGTTTTCAAGACGAATAGAAGCATCCGATGCTGATGGCCATTTTGAATGAGCATTGAGAAGTTTCCTTCGTGTGCGTTAGGTGACACCGGGGGTGGCGACGCCCGCACTAGGACGTGCTTGATACCTTGACAGCGCTTTAGGAACAGCTTCGATCCAAGCAGTCTCGGGCTCAATTTCACGAATTGAATGCAGATTGAGTTCAGGGAGGATTGAACGTTTTCGTGTAACAGGGGTATTACATACTTAAATTCGAGAACGCTTTAGGAACAGCTTCGATCCAAGCATACTTGGGCTCGATTGCACGAGTTGAATGCTGATTGAGTTCAATGAGGATCGAAACTCTTCGTGGGACAGAAGTATTACATACTTAATAACCTTCTGGTCACGAATTCCTGCTATGAGAATAATTAAAATCTGCTCCTTGAGTTGAGAGTACCAGCATTCATGTTTCTCATGAAGATGTAAACATTTGCCTTGTGCCATGTATTTGCACCCCAAGATTCACACTATCCTCTGTGAGCAGCAAGATAAATCTGAATCCATAGAGCCCTATACACTTTCTTACAGATAGTTTGTTACTGAGGTCTTGCTTGCGGATACTCTACTCTTTATTATTATAGCTCACAGTGCGAGTTTTGTTTGTAGGAATAACATGATGACTGTCCTGCACAAAGTGCAGACAACTTCCATCTTTCTACCCTTATACTTCTCCAATGAGGAAACTCAACAACACATAAGATGGCATTTCATTTCAGATGGTGTCTGTACTTTTTTTCTGTACCATTTAACATTGCCCAATCTATTACACTTGTCCTAAAAATTCTTACAGACCTTCTTAGCTTTCTCAGCCCTTTATACGGTAATCATTCCATTCTCAGAACAAGAATGGGTTTTTTTTTTTCTCAGTACTAAAACTTCGTTACGAGCCCGCCGTGGTTGTGTGCCAACAACTCATACCTATATATGAAGAGACCAAGAACACTAACAACAATGCCGTCCGCGCATAGTTGTAATGAGAGCATTCGGAGTACAACGATTAATTCCAATAAACGCATCAGTTAAGACATCAAGCGCAGCAACGATAACAAGCAACCATAACAAACATACTTCACAAAGCATCAAGCAGCAGATTGGTGCCGAATTCCCGACGCTTCTACGTACAGCCAAAATTGTTTCGCGCACGTAAATACAGTTTTCAGAAAGGTCACGTCACACCCACGGCAGTTCTGAAGCACGGCACATACACGAAACACGATCGATATCAATGATCAGCACGTAACACGAACAACATCGTACGCTCGCGATTGCTGCACGCAGACGAATGAATGCGACTAGCACAGCCCAAACTTCATATCAACATTCGGAAAACAAAGCGGGTGTAGGCAGCTTTTCACTCGTAACAAATATACTTGCAAGCGATTTCACCAACTTTGTGAAACAGTAGTCGCTCCGAACATATCACTTTCGCTACACTCCCACTAATTGTCCCTGCTATGAAACTCTCTACGCGCACAGGAAATTAATTCACTGCGGAGAGCTGTTTCTTGATGCTGTCCGTGAAAATCGTGCGGCAATCACAAACGGCTCCAAATAAACACGTCGAGGCACCGCAACTGTGTAGCAGTGGTACATCTTCCGTAGGTTTCTCGGCCACTTGTCAACTTGGTGCAGGCCAACTCAACTGGGGTAACTGTCACTCGATGCTTGTGCACATGGCAAGGCAAACTTCCAAGTCGCTTTAAATAATCGTAATAAACGAGCAATAGCGACATGAAGTATACCTTTCATCGACAGGCACCGTACACCTAGCCCTTGTTTCGCCTACGCTCGGTCGGCGACCATCTTTGCAGATGTAGGAGGAGCTTGCGATGCGCCCCGAGAACGCATGCGACCGATGTGACCAAAAGTTGAAGTTGACCAACTCTATGCGGCCGCCGGGTGGAGGCCGCATGCCTCCATCCGCATTATTAGCACCTGGCGGATGCGCCCTCGAGCGGATGAGCGCAGTTCCCGGGCACTGCGGCATCGAGGGCAACGAACGTGCCGACGAGCTCGCTACCGCAGCACATGAACTCCCTCCTAGCGACGAGCAACTCGCTTTGGAGGACGTGCCTGCGGTAATCGACGACCTCCGGACGCAGCACCCCGACCCACGCATCGCGAGAGGTGAGCGCATTCACAGTGTCAGCGGCCGATCGCTGACTCGGCTGCAACGCGCAATGATCATCAGAGCACGCATTGGCCAGGGGACCGCCGGATGCGCCACGGACTTGCCACCAGTGACGAGTGTGACGGCTGTGGTGCAGTAGAAACTCTCGAACATCTACAGAACTGCGCCGCGTTAGCCGAACCATGGCGTGAGTTGCTAGCGGATTACAGAGCGCAGGGGGTAATTCCGGACAGCATAGCTGTGCTCCTGTGGCCGCCGGGCAGTGCGCGCTTCCGCGAGTGAACACACGTGAGCCTGTGTGAATATATCGAACAGGCGGGCTTGATGACCCGCCTATTTCACCTCGCCGGATAGTGCGCGCTGTGACCGAACGCTCCGCGTGTGCTATTCTGGACGATAACGGTCGATCGCCCCACATCGGCCGTCAATGCTTTGTAACGTGTGCACCTCCGGGCGTCGTAAACACTTACATGGACGCAGAGCTAGTGCGGAGGCCTACCTGATGTGTCGAGTGCTCAGTGACCTAAGATATTTACGGGTGGGCCTCAAGCAAACTACCGTATATTGTTCTATAGTGTATATATTTCTTTTATTTTTACCTACCCTTTCCTTTCTCCCTATCGCTCACCTCTTTAATTTCCTCTACCCCTTCCTCGCTATCCCTTTATTTTCACCTCCCCAGTTAAGGTGCTTAAGATATTATATAGCAGATACCGGGACTGGCAAATATCTTTTCCTTTATTATATATAAATAAAACAACCACTACCACCAGCTCCACCACCTTCTCGGTGTTTTACTTCTATTTAAAAGCAGCCGTCTATCAATTTTATTCGTAATATCCAATTTTTTTTCTTACGTCATCGTACGCTTGTTTCTGGTTTTTCATTCCTCGTTAAAAATAACCGTAAAACTTTTTTCAATCTTTCTCTATCCCGAGCCCTCCAATTTCTAGCCTCATGGCATGTATACCGCAATTCTCGCCAATATTTTATTACCATAAAAACCACAACCACAAGCTTACAAAGTTCCGGCCTCGTATACCATATGGTGTAATTCGCACCAGTTTTCAGCGAGACGGCTAACCTAAAGCGTTTTTGAAATTTTGTGTAGCCTTATTTTCGCTAGACCTCTTCGTGGTATTTTAGTTTAACTTTGCCACACTAATTTTTATTGTTAACAGGAAATTAAAAAAAATTGGCAGAGGCTTAGCTTGGTTAAGCCCGGTAGGTTGCGAAAGCATCCTTAGCAGTAGGCGGCATCGTAGTCATGCGCACCGCCGTCTCTCACGGACGGCGCGACTCGGTCGCCGCTTTTACAGATGTATAACGTCACAACAACTGTGGCGCTCCTGGAGGAGAGAGCGGGAGTTAGGCCGCCGTTCATGCGCACCGCCGTCTCTCACGGACGGCGCGAGTTGGTCGCCCAGCTTTGAGTTGTGACGTCACAACACCTGTGGCGCTCCTGGCGGAGAGAGCGGGAGTTAGGCCGCCGTTCATGCGCACCGCCGTCTCTCCCGAACGGCGCGAGTTGGTCGCCCAGCTTTGAGGCGTGACGTCACACAAAGGTCATGTGAATGGTCATTTTATGTGCACCGCCGTCGCACCGCAAAGGCTTGAAAGTGAAAGTAGTATTGCTTTGGCAAAAAAAAAAAGATAAATTTCGGCCCCGCTGCGGTAGCACAGTTGTAAGACACCCGACTACTGTGCCGGAGTTCCCAGGCTTGATTCCGGCCGCCGGCGGTTGAGTTTCGATGGAAGCATGAAGAAGCGTCCTTGTGCTGTGCGATGACAGCGCACGTTAGAAATCTAGGGGATCGAAATTACTCCGTGGTCCTCGAATACGCCTCCTTGTTCTCTCTTTCACTTCCCCCTCTCTCTACAACGCGGCTCAGTTGTCCACAAAACAAGTGTGACAGACATTCCGCCTTTCCTGTGAACCAGTTATTATTTCATATTCGGCTTCGAACTCATTTGCATGACACAAGGATGGGCGTTAAACTGCGGAGGCAAGCTTACATATAAGAACTCACTGCCATCGCATACATCACAGGAATTCTGCGTCATTCATTTTTTTTTTCTAATATATAAGTTAATAAGATGCAGATGGCAGAAACATATTGCGCAGGTTCGCTAGAAAATGATTCTATAACGTGGGCACCGAACAGCTCGTGAGAAAAAAATAAGTATACCGTCTTCTGGTAATCTCTGGAATTTTGTTTTTAGGTGAGACCTTTAGTGAGCGAGAGCAAAAGCTTAGGAGGGGATATGGTTGATCACTGAGACCGTATTGAGTTCAGAGTGCAACAGTACAACCTACTACTATAGGACGACGGAGCCGAAAGTAGCGTTGCACTCCCGAAGAGTGTTCCTCCATGGGGGATGCAATAGTGACTGAATAGCGGCAAGTAACAGCGAGGACACAAGGCCAGTGGCACGCCGCGTAACACTTAACAGGTGACAGAACATACAGCGCGCCGATATGACACTTGAGACATGCTCGCGCGCTTTTGCGACCCGAGGCTACCGCAGCGCACGTGGCTACGATGGCCGACTATGCTACAAAAACATACACTTGGGTGTTTAAAGGGAACATATGGCCTTAAAACAGAGAGCAGATCTTTTAATATATTTGATAATATATTTGAGAACGTGCAAAGTGCAGTGTGCTGGCCGGCGGCAGCAATGCAATAAATTTCCTTCGTCTATTGATTAAGAATGCACAGCGCCCCAGAAAACATAAGAAATAGATCGCCATAGTCATCTGCCGGATTGTACCCGCTGTAGGACGAAGGCCTTTCCCATATTCCACCAATTAACCCTGTCCTATGTAGCTGCATGCACTTGATCCCTGCGAACTTCTTAATCTCATCTGGCCACTTAACTTTCTGCCGCCCCCTACTACCTTTCCATCCTTTGGAATCCAATTGGTTACGCTTAGCGACCATTACGTATCATGTCACTAGACAAATATAGGCAGTTAGAAATTTCCTGCCTGCTGTAAATTATGCTGCATCCACAACATCCATAGCGTCTGAGTAATTAACATGATGAACAGCTGGCAAGCACTGCTTCACTACACCTCTCCAAGCGCGGAGGCCGGAAGGCATCCCCAAGCTTCCGAAAAGCGCTGGTGAACAGTGGAGACGACACAAAAAGAAAGGCGAAACTAGTTACTTTCGAAAGCTCGTCACTGGGTAGGACCACTGCCCCTCCATTTTCCCCAGGATGCTCTCGGGAGAACCCAAACAGGGCTGTGTACGAATCCACTCTACTCACAACATAACACATACAGGGCAAGGAATGAAGACGCAAACTAGGACAAATATAAATATAAATGAAGTATAATTAGTTTTAAGGGGCGAATTTTCAGATTTTTCAAATTGTCATACTACCAGAAAGCGCCCACTACAAAAAAGTCAGTCTCTAGACGAACACCGTGCAGAACCAACTAACCGACATTGACGGAAGTGTTGCTTTCAAATGTGCCTCACACCTAACTGGGAGGTGGTACTGCCAGATTATTAACCCCAGTCAAGCTGACAACAATCAAATACTTGGCAGTCTATTCTGAGAATTTTGTAAAAACGCTTTTTTTAGGCTCATTGTACGGCAGCTTCAATAAAATATGATACTTGAAATGAATACGGACGGGCATAGACCCTATGTGAGGTTCTTTCTTTAGAATCTACGGGCCGCCTTGTTTCGTGGCTTAATCAATTAAAAAAAATCGAAATATACGACCAGACCGCCCACTTTAGCAACGAGTAAATTTATCTGCGCACATGGACGGGACGAGAGCATGATGAAGACTAAACACAAAATTGACAAGAGTCACCAGTTCGTTGGGTAGGTAGGAAAGTCAGGTCGGTGTATAGACGCTCCGCATGGTCAAGCTTTATAGGTTCGCTGAAATATGGCCTCGGCAGTTCGTTGGGTAGGTAGGAAAGCCAGGTCGATGTAGACGCTCCGGTTGGTCAAGCTTCATAGGTTCGCTGACATAAGGCCTCGGCAGGCCTAGCGAAAGGCTAGGCCACCGGATGGGGCTCAGTGGAAGCACGACGCCTCGGGTTGCCGTATCACGGCCGATGCGTCCAGCCTCCCCGATGTGCGTAGGTGCGTAGCTGCCATTACAGCAGCGGCGATGAGCGGACGTTGTAGTACCCCCGGGTCCGATCACCTGGGACAGCAGGAGGAACAAGACAGGATGCGGCCGTCAGGCCCCAGGTCTGAATCCTCGGGTCAGGCCTGACAGAAGACGCACCGCTCCGAGCTCCGTGGACAACAGATCGGCGTCGCTGTTCGCCTGTTCTCCTCTCATGCTTCGCGCTCCTTGAGCCAACATCCATGTTTTTCTCTTCTTTCTTTTTTCTCCGAACGTGTTTTCCTTCTTCGTCTTTACGATTGGTTTTTCGCCGCTCACACACATGCCCTTCACAAATATGCCCCCCCCCCTTGAGAAGTTTTTTTTTCTGGAAAAACACTTAGGGGACACGACACCGATGTACTCTTTTGGGGGACCGCACACCACAACACTGCTGCACACATCACTGCACACATCATAGAGCAACCACATTATTGCTCTTGACTGCTGGGAGTCTGATTCACTCGTGAACAAAAAATAAAAAAATAATCTTTGTACTAATAAAAGTAAGCAACATTAACACTCAACATTTGTCAGAAGGAATGAACTCCTACAAACATACTATGAACAGAACAACAAACCTCCAGGAGCTTTGTCTGAGATATGCTCTGCGACGTTAAAGCTCCCACGGCGTTGGAAGACAGCACATATATTAACATTGTCTCCCGTGTTCACTCTAGATTTACCAGTCCAAATGACAACCAGGGAGTTGACCGCCAACAAGTGCGAGAGTCGGCCTGAAAAGAGCATGACAGCACCGCTCTGGCTGCTTGGAGACAACGTAATCACAGTTATCTCGCTTCTCTTATCGTTCTTGATTCACTTGTGCTATCTTACATCTCCCAGTCCATTTCGGGACCAAGCATCTGCACTAAACGTTGGCGACAGAGTTTTAGATCAACCACTACGAAAGATGAAGCTTGTAGTGCATTCACCGGCTGGCGCTCTTCGTAGCGTTTTGTGTTAATAGGCATGCGCCCTAAGGGAGCGTTCCTCCTCTTTCCTTTCGGGACCGTCCTCTGGCATGCCTCGCACGACCTCACAAACCTCTTGATGTCATCTTGCACCCCTGGCCAGTAGAAGTGATCAAGCACCCTTGCAGTAGTTTTCCTGACACCCTGGTGACCGGCAAATGCACTCTCATGTGCCTGCACGAGGACCTGACGGCGCAAAACTTTCGGAACGACCGCTTGTTTGATTGTTTTTCCTGAACACAGTTGATAGGTCCGGTAAAAAATGGCGTCAACTAGATGGAAGGTGTAGGCCGTCTGCCCTTTTCCGTGATAGGTTTTCTTCAGCTTGCGACGACACATGTCTAAGCTGGCGTTATCTTCTGTCATCACGAACCCCCCATATTTTATTCTGTATTTAAATACTGATTTGTGATGTATTCGTTCGTTTTTCTAAACATAGTTCTCTTCATATGTTGTGCCTGGGGTGCTGGGCCCCTTTCCATCTTGGCGGAGGCTCCTCCCGAGGTCCGGCAGCCCGCATCCCTGCTGCCTGCTGCATGTGGAAGTCCTGAGCCAGGTGCCTTGCCTGGCTAACTGGGCGTGGAATCATAGACCAGCCGCCACCATGCACTAGGCCCAACAAGGGCCAGTGCATCACTTTCTAGTTGCTACAGCCTGCTTCGGCAGATGGTCTCATCGACACTATAGAGGGGATCGTCGGCGCCGGGGGGCTGCAGCACCTCGGCGGAACCATGTTCCTTGCCGTAAAGAGAATTTATTGGGTACCTACATACATACAAACACAAACGCAAATTACTCACAGATCAGAGAGAGCGAGAAACTTTCATTGTTTAACGGAAAAGCGTGGGTGGTTTCCTCAGTCCAGGATACCATTGGCCTGGGCTGTCTCCAGGTCCCTGGTGAGCAGACTGCGCTGCTCAGAGAGACCCGTGTGGGCCAGCTCTGCCTCCCATTCCGCTTGGCTGAGTGCTCGAGCTTTATATTTCTGTAATTGCTCGTTGCAGTTTTATATCATGTCCGAGACTTCCCCGCATGCAGTGCATGTGTTATTTTTGTAATTTTTCGTGCCAGATTTTGTGGTACTTTCCTAGGTTTGGGAATTTCCTAGCCTGTATGTTCCTCGAGGTTACTGTCTCCTGTCTGCTGAGGTCTTTGTGTGGTTCTGCGTATCGTTTTCTTTCTAATTTGAAGTATTGTATTAGTTCCCCGTATGTGAGAGGGGTTGAAGGCTCTGGGGCAGCTGGCGCAGGTGACCGGAAAGTATGCCCTCGGGCTATCCTGTCGGCAACCTTGTTGCCGTCGATTCCCTCGTATGCCGGCATCCACAGGATTGTGTGCTCCATGTCGCCCGTTTGCCTGTTTGCATACGCGTCCCAGGAGGAAGGCACGACAGGCCTTTTGGGAATCGCTGACTACTATGTGTTTTCTACCTTGGCGGCTGCCGTGTTTAACTGCATGGGCGATTGCAACTTTCTCTGCATCTTCTATGTAGTTATTGATCTTGATCGATGAGCTGGTCACCTCTCTTCTGGTGGGGTCAACTGTGGTGGCTACCGCTGCTTTTCTCCCCAGATATGAACTGGCGTCTACATAGAGTATGTTGCTGTTGTTTCTGATGACGTTGTTTTGTATGTGGCGACTTCTGGCTTTTCGTTAATCGCTGTTGTGTAGGGGGTCCATGTTTTTGGGAATTGGAAGGACCTGGTATTCGGCTCTGCTTTCGGGAGTGAGTGTTTCTCTTAGGGGGTTAGTTTTCTCGTCGATGGGTCGTACCACGATGTTCTGTAGGAGTCTACCAGTCCGACTTTGTTTTATTAATTAGAAACCTTAGCGAGCAGAAAATGGAGGAAATAACGAAGTTCTTCAATCAAACCTTGTCTAGCGGAAATGTACCGAAAGAATGGAAACATGCGGACATTATAACTATTCCCAAACCTAGGAAGAAGCTAGGCCTGGACAACTTACGCCCTAGCTCGCTTACATCTTACATAGAAAAATTGCTCGAAAGAATCAATATTCGACTCACCGACCATCTGGAAGACGAAAAACTACTGCCAAACTCGATGTTCGGCTTCAGGAAGAATCTGTCAACACAGGACGTGATGCTGCAAATCAAACACGACATCTTGGACAGAATATCAGCCAAAAATGAAGGTATCCTTCTCGCGGTGGACCTAAAAGGTGCCTTTGACAAGATCAGCCACAGTGCTTGACAAGAGTCCCCTGTCTTTGCGACAAGTATATTCCTACTGGCTCAGTACTTGGTTGGAAGAAAATATTACGGAGAAGCAACACCTCCTACAGAGAAGAGCAAAAAGTACCACGACTTGCTGGCACATACAAATGTTAATATAGAAAGACTATAGGCTACTACCAGGAAGGAGAAAACACGAACGCGTGGCTAGATCATACTGCCACCCTGATTTATTGCAGAAAAAAATTCAGATATAGATTGAACTACGCATAAGATTTTGCCAGAAAATACAAATCACAAGTCAAATATATATTAGATGGAAAAAAACATGCTAAGGAAAGGGAGGCCTGGAAACAAACACACAACCTTGCCTACCCGCAATACTACGAATTGCTGCTCCCCTCATTTCTGGCGCCGCTCATTGAACTAGACACTTTATGCTGTATGTTGAAACGAATGAACACGGCTTCTGTAATCCATCTCCCGTGGGCGTTTTCAGCTTTGTGCGTGGGTGTATGTTCACTAGATGTGCACGCAAACTAAATCTGACCACTTCTACTGACACACAATTGTGGGGGCTGCAACACACATTGAAGCAATCTTCTAGAACCAACACAGGTGTTATTTGTCTTTTTATAACGCTATAAAAGCGCTGCAACTTTTGCACGAACAGTACTCTGCTAAAAAGAAGACTGCCATTTTAATGCAGCTGCACTTCTTGATTAACACAAATAATTGATATTTTTTAAATTTTTCTAATATTTCAAGAAAAAAACTGGTTTTCTTCTTTCTTTTTTCACACCTCCAAAATTTCCGGAAAATTTACCTCCCTGTCTAGGTCGACAAGCCGAGCGTCCATCACCCTTTTAGAGGGCAGCGGCGGGAATAAGAGCTAAGCGTGATAGAGGTTTCCCAAATCCCAACGGTAAAATCATGCCTCCAGTCAGTTTTAGCGAGCTGAATTGTTGTATCAGACTCACGCCGGAGGAAAGTATCTAAACCTCGATGCCAAAACAGCGCACTTGTGCTAGCGTACGAGGGCCAAGCAAGGTACTCGACTTTGCTTAGGAAAGATGATGGGGCGTCTTCCTAACGTGGCAACGTCTCGCCGCTTGCAGAATTGTGCCAAACTACGAGTGCGCCAACTGTGGCGCAACAGAAACGTTGCAGCATGTGTTATTTCAGTGCCCGGTAGCACGATGTGGCATCTGGTAGGCAGGACTTTTAAGGTGCGCACGGCCCAAATGATAGGCGCAAGCGGGACGCCTTTGGCAACATCGTTTTTATGGTCAATTGTTTGTTTTATGGCGACGAAGCTGCCTGACGGGGGCTCTTCGCCCTGCGGTAAGAGCAATGTATCCAGAGCTGCAGAGCCTGCGCCTCCTAATATGGAAATACCTTGCGGAACAGTTAGATGCGGATGGGGAGGCGCAGTATCTGCGAAGCCGGCGCGTACTGCCGTTCCGCGAAAAGTGCAGCAACAGAAGTACCGGGTGCGTCACTCAAAAATAAAACAGAACCTTACGTTTTCTTTGAGCATGAGCGCAGTACAGAAACTGAAATGAAATATTATTACCTGGAAACGCGGGGACCAAAAAGTATAAAAAAAAATTAGGGAATAAAATTACTTACTGCAAAGAGCGTACTACATCAGTGGCGTCCGTCGCGCGATCTTTGCGACATTGAATAAGTTAATTCGAAAAATCGGCGCGGCGTAAATTCGTTAAAAATAGTTTAAAGCATGTTAAAAGGCGATTGTTGCTGAGGGCTGCGTCTGAAAGCAACCTAAAGGCAACATACACTCACTGAAGAGAGGCGTTGATTACCGTGAAGGTAATTGTATAGTCTAATCGTTGTCATACCGGCATATCCTGGCTGCGTTCGCGGCTGGCTTGCTGCTGTTATGAACAAAAACCATGGTATTATGCAACCTAAAGGGGAACATACCCCAAGAAATATGGTCTTAATTTATTTCAATGTAAACAAATAAAAGAATTGTACCTACAGGAATTGAACACGTCTTTCAGTCAGGTACGTGGTGTTAATCCATTGCGCCAATGAAACGACGGGTAGTGCGGTCTTTAAATGCGATCGTATTCGTTTTTATTCAACGTGCTAAAGATGGCGCGACGGAAGCAACTGGCATGATCAGAGGATTACTGCAATAAATTTTAATCCAGTAAACTATTTTATTGCACTGGTACGATGGGAGAAAAACGCTGGGATTAGCTTTTTGACACTGGGTGTGTTGCTGGCATCCGCGATGCACCGGGAGAAGCGCTGTATGTGCGCTAGGGCGCACTGGTCCCAGTGCCCCAGTATTGCCGCTGAAGCCTGCGACGTCAGCCAGAGTAGCATCCCTCAGGGGCCAACACCGCAACCGCGTACTCGCAATCGACCATCGGGGCGCATATGAAAAACATGGTTCAAGCAAGCACTTTTTGCTGTGAAGTCGTTGCGCACCTGTAAGAAAACAAAGGCAGTGTCTTTTTTCTAGAGTTTCCATGTTTCAATAGGTCGTTGCGAGCGTTTCGAGAGAGACCACGACCGCCGCGCCTCTGATATCTCAAGACACAATGACGATTAGCGCACAACTAAAACTGGAATTGAATAATGTGGGCTACCATGCATAACCAACTTCAAAACTGCTCTTAAGGGCACTCTAACACAATGATTACTGGCAGAACGTTCAATGCGGGATGAATCGCAGGTGAGCGTAGCCTGCACCACGGCCCAGTATAAACAGCAGAAAACAAAAATAAAACAAGCAAGAGAGCAGTTTACCGAGCGATGGGCACATGAGAGGAAAAACAACATACAGCGCTTGTAATGCACATTTTTTTCTTGTTTCTCAAGCTTTTGCGCTCCTTCTTATTCTTCGTAAAGCAGCCGAGCCCTCGGTCATCGCAACGCTTCCTGAAATGTTTACATACAAATAAGGTTTAGTTACACGCAAAATAGTGTTGTCGCTGCCGCGCTTGCCGGTATTGAATCTTGACCGCACTTTTTTTCTTGAAGGTTTGTACTAAAGCTCCGTGTTCAGCGAAAATTACGCCCACGGTAGCAGAGCACCACCGAAGAGCCGGCGTTGGTAAATTTGCCAGCGACGTCAAATTCGACACGTTAAAATAATTCCAGTGCACGTCCACAAAATAGCGCGCATAGGCACCCAGAACATTAATTGCAAGTTGTGAGAGCAGGCAGCAAGCTCCAATGATCAAGAAGTTGTAATCGTTAGAGCAGCAGCAATAGCCTGTAGACTGCGAAACATGAAGTCCCATCCATAAATCCATAAATGCTGGTCATGACATAAAACATACAAATGTTGCAAAGAATTCCAGTTCTCGACGTGGCCGAGTGGCTAGCGCGATGAGCTAATGAATTGGATAGGTGGCTACGGACCTTCTTCAAAGTGCGCTTGGTGCACTAATTTTTTTACATTTTTAAGGTTTTTTATGTATCTGACTTGTTTCGTTACTTTTTAGTTTTTAATTTTATCGCACGCCTTTTTTTTTCTCTGGGCGAACAGTGCCGCCAGTGCGGAGCCTGCCAGTATGCCGCGTCCCAGTGCACCCAGTTTCCAGCGTCAAACTGGGACCATTATTAGGTACAACACTGGGGCGCTGGGACCCAGTGGCACTGGTTTTTGCAGTAGAGTTATCACTTCAAGAACCTTTCTGTACGTTTTGATTGGTGTATATAAAACTTCTCTTTGTCTCTTGTTACATTTTGCGCTATGAGAAATGTCGGAACCTTTTACCTTACAGGCCCCCCAACACTGTTTTGTGATTGTGATGCTTTTTCATCGCTCTATGATAGCCACGTAAACGGTCGTCCACTTTAGGCCTGAACACTGCTACGTCATTACGTGATGAATTTACGTCATTTATTATGCCATGAATTTAAATGCTAGCGCAGAATGGTTTGGCATTAATAAACCTTTTTCCACTCCTTTAATTTACTTGAATTCGAAAATATCTTCAGTTTCCCTTTAAGGGGCCTGCATCGCTCCACCTTCAGGTATGTGGACGACTTTTTAGTATTCACAGACCGTGAAGGATTACATCAACGAATGAGGGACGTCATTGAATTTATACTGATTGTGGAACTGGGTTGGACTTTACTGTCGAGGATCCCATGAACAATTGCTTGCAGGTTTTGGATTTGTTGATTCAGTTCGGGCAGGATCATGTTTGTTGGGATTACAACCCGAGATCGGTGAAGCCCTTGCTGAGTTCCAGTTCGGGACATTCGAAATTAGCAAAAAATGAGATGATCAACACATCCTTGCTAAAATCTTTTGAAGAAGTCTTGCTACCATGGCAGGGGTAACTGCTTTCAACGGCAATTGACAAGAATTTCAAAGGCCGGTTATCAAGATTTTGTTATTAATGAAGCCTGTTCCCGTCTACTGAAGAGCCTAAAAAGAAGACCAGGCAGCAATTCCTGTCCAGTATGGGTGAGAAAAGGAAAGTTACGGTGGTACCATATGTGCATAGGATTTCACATGGCCTTAAGGGGGGACACGGCTCTTTGGCACCGAAAATCGGCCTGAAAATCGGATTTTCAATTTTTTCATTTTCGTATTCCTCGCACCATTCCGCATCTGCACGCAAATTTTCATCCTTATACCCCGCGTATTTATGAAGTTATAGCGATTAAAAAATGCAGTACCACACCCACTGCCCTTTAAATTGTGGACAAACGACACCCAATTTCGATCGCCCGGCGCATGAGAACTACGCGCTCCACCGCGGCGATTTTGGTCTCGTTCGAAAGCGCGCGCTTTCGGCTTATTTTTTCTTTCGGAAAGCAACCCTATGCGCTCCGCCTTCCCCATAAAAAACAAACAAAAAGATAGCATGCAGCGCGCGCTACTATTGGCCGGTTAAGGCACGTGATCAAAATGGCGTCGTTTGGTTGGTTCCGGCAAGCTAGCCCTGAAATGCGGACTCCCAGTGACGCCATTTTGTCTTTCTGCCGACCACGCTAGTGCAACGCGAGAGTCATGCCAGGCGCGAAGAAGTACCGCTCTTTGCACAAGTTCGGGCGAAAGCAACCAAAGAAACGCGTTAAGAATGCGACTTCGTTGCATACTGTGCAAGAAGCAAGTGCCAGTGCTGCGGGATTGTGTGACGATCACGTTGCGGGCGGCGACGCTTCTCCGATTCCGCTGGACAACGGCGCCGTTCTTCGTGCCGACTGCAGTCGTGTACGTATTGATACCGCGCCCGTCACTAACAGTGACATAACTCAAGTGAGTGCCCGTGAGCAGGCTACGCTTGATAGACTGGTATCGACGCCGGCGACGGCACGAAAGACCGCGCTGTTCGCCGATGCAAGTGGTGTGTCCGCAGAGTCAGATGCGGACGAAACAGCCTCCTATGCGGTAATTGACCTCAGCATTTTGAATATCCTCCTGGATGCCGTGCGGTGCAAAACGTGTCGTGGATGCGTGCGTTTAATTACCAGCGACCGGAGCTATGGCCTCGCCGTAAAACTGGTCGTGCTGTGCGACAACTGCGGTGAGATTGCGGCCGAGTGGAACTCGCGGAGGGTTGACGGCGAGAAAAGGTGCAATCCTTTTGAGCTGAATATTCTGGCTAGTCGAGCAATGCTGTCGACCGGTAACGGCCAGACAGCAATGAACGATATCTTTTCGGCGATGGGGTTGTCGCGGCGCGGGATGCACAACAAGACGTTTCAACGGCATCTGAAGAACACACTGCAACCCGCTGCTACCCGAGCCGCCACGACCGCTATGGCACAAGCCGCGCAGGCAGTGGCGAAGGTCTACGATGACTTGTGTTTTGGGCATAGGGGGAACATTGCCGTGTGCTACGACGGCACATGGATGACGCGCGGACACTCATCACATATAGGCGTCGGTGCCGTGGTGGAACTCTTCACTGGTTACGTGCTTGATTATGTGGTGTTGTCAAACTTTTGTCTGGGCTGCGAAATTGGTCCCAAGCCAAACACTGACGGCTACGAACTTTGGAAATCACGCCACCAGTGCCAAAAAAACACCAACTCCAAGGCTGGTCAAATGGAAGTAGAGGCTGGCAAAATTCAGTTTGAAAGATCTCTGCAGCGCCACAACATGCGCTACACAACCATGCTATGCGATGGGGACAGTCGCACGTTCAGTGCTCTTAAAGATGCTGCAATCTATGGCTACATTGAAATAGTCAAAGAGGACTGCATAAATCACGTGCACAAGCGTATGGGAGCAGCTTTGCGCAACCTCTTGCAGAGACACAAGGGTGCAGGGAAGCAAAGTCTTGGCGGCAGAGGAAGGCTGACAGCTGATCTAGTTGACAAGCTGGCAATATATTATGGCCGAGCGCTTCGGTCAAATGTAGGTGATGTGGATGCCATGCAGCGAGCTGTGATGGCGACATATTACCACATCACATCTACTGATGACTGCCCCAAACACAGTTTGTGTCCTACCGGTGAGAAGTCATGGTGCCGCCACAACGCTGCAAAGGCAAAAGAGGAGCCTGCACCAAAGCACAATTACAGTCTGCCAAGAGATGTGGCTGATGCTCTTTTGCCTGTTTATAGTCGTTTATCAGAGAAGAGCCTGCTGCAGAGGTGCATTCGGGGGAAGACCCAGAACTCGAACGAAAGCTTCCACTCGGTCATCTGGACCTTGATCCACAAAGAGCGGCACTCATCACTGTTTGCTGTGGAAGCAGCCACAGCAGAAGCTGTGCTGCGCTTCAATGCCGGCTGCAAGCATACAGCAGCAGCAATTCTGCAAGAATGCAGTATAAATGTGACAGCAACTGGGTCCAGGAGAGCTGAAGAAAAGGACTTGCACCGTAGCGTACGTTCTGCAAAGAAGCGGGCGGCTTCGCTTGGCGTTGCTAAAACAGAAAAAAGAAAACACCGCGACAGCATGCACCCCGACTATGCTCCTGGTGCATTTTAATAGCATGAGGTCTTTGGGGTTGCCCTTCCTGATTAAATGCCGTGAGGCTTGAGTGCTTCCGACAATCCCCCAATTTTGGTACTGTTGCATTTTTTAAAGATCAATATCTCTAGTCCTGTTCTTGCTATTGCTTTACAAATTTTTTTTTCTAGAAAGGGAATCCTGCGAGTCTCATGAAACCAAGGTAAATGCAGTGACGACAAAAGAAAATTTGCTGAGAAGGTTATGTTGTCTTCGGTACCCAAATGGAATTTTCCTTTCAAGCGTTTCCTATTGCGTAACTTTGGCTCAAATTGGCATAGGCCATTAATTTTCGCTTCAGATCACTTTCCACCTGTTTCTGATCTTGTTGACATATCAATCATTGACATAATTTACACCTACATGCTGTGAAGTGTTTTTCCTCGTTTTCTCAAAACTGCAATTTTGAGGGTGCTGCAATTTTGGAGGAGAGATATCTCTTAGTGTATTTGTGCTATAGTTCTCATTCTTGTCTTGTTAGAAAGAGAAAACCTTCGACAGTGCCGTAGGACAAAAATATGTACAGTTATTATGCGGCAACATTTACCGAATTAATTATCAATCTTAGGTGCCAACCTGGGCTTTTATTCATAAAAGTTTGACTTATTGTAACTTTGGTTCAAATTCTTCTACCACGTTAATTCATGACTAGCGGCACTCTATGATCCTTCTAGATCACTCTGGCAGGACTATTCTCCTCATGCCATAAAGTGTTTAGTAATTAACTCACCTCCAAACGAAGAACATGAATTAGGGATTATTTTGAAAGCTATTTCATCTACAAGAAAACTAATCAGATATTTGAAATCAGCATGCAAAAGTACATTAATGGTGCAAGTTTCAGTCAGATCCACCCATAAATAAGGAAAAAAGTTTTAAGAGGGGTGTCCCCCCTTAAGAATGCTGGCAAGAGGAATCCCGCTCAAGATGAAGAGAATCTGCCTGCTATTCAAAGGGAACGAGAATCTATGCAGGAAAAATGTGGTGTTAAACATAGAGACCCATTTGTAAACTGCAAGCCTGGGGTTTGTACAGGCTTCTGCTCACTTGTGGAGCCTGTTATATAGGACAGACAAGGCGGTGTATCAACAAGAGGCTACAGGAATATCGAATCAGCTTGTAAAGTGGCAATGACAAAACTTTTCTGGTCTCCCATTGACATTCTTGTAAGACAATGAAGAAGGAGAAGTGTACTCCCCTATTTGACCAGGTTAAAATTTTATATCGACACAAAGAAAAGTTGACGAGAGAAGTGATAGAAGCATAATTTATATCAAAGAACATCACATGCATGAGCAATAATTCTCTTTCAAGCAAACAGGTTTCTGTTTTGAGTGACGTTTTGATTAGCAGATGAAACCAGGGATTATTCATGCGAAAGCTTCGTTTTGTCACAATTGTTTTTATCTGGGCCTTGGATTAAAGGCTGAGGCTGTGTTGTGATTCAGCGCTTGTCCTCTAGCTTCCTTTTATCTTGTCTTAGGTCTTTCTGTTTGCGCTGTTTTTAGTAACAAAGTAAGTTGGTACATACTGCCGCTTGGCCCGTGATATACGGTTTCGCGTTGTCACATAACTCGCCCACTACACACTGCCAAAACATCGAACCTGTTAACAACGTCTGGTCAGAGTCAAGCTCATGATGAAGGCTCGAGAGGCAGACAATGGCATTTAAGGCGACGGAAAGCCGTATTGCCATGGCCCTAAAATAACCACAACCCGATCGGCCGCGCCCGACGTCATCATCATCAACCTGACTATACCCACTGCAGGGCAAATGCCTCTCCTATTTCTTTGAATTAACCCGGTCCTGTGCTACTACATCAAATTAACCCCAACAAATTTCTTAATATCATCGGCCCCTAATTTTTCTGCCGTGCCCTGCTACGTACGCTTACCTTGCCTAGGAATCCAATTGGTTACACTTAGAGACCATCAGTTATCTTCTCTTCGAAATACATGCCACACTGACAATGCAAAATTATAACCCAGATTACATACCATTGGCTGAAACGTGGTTAGGGCGAAACAAGTGCGGCCACCACTTAAGATTCATGCCTTCTAAAAATTTAGGGTATCGTGATCACAAAAGCAAAAACCAAACCTAAGTGTCATGGAGCAAAGACTTACCCTCGGACTTCTTTTCATACGTGAGCTTTGAAAGAGAGGTACCCCAAATAAAATAGCACAAAGGTGAAGAGTGAGGGAGCGGTTATGCACTAGTCAAGCAACGCACTCTTGCGTTCGCCGTGAGCGAAAAATCCCAGAGGCATTATTAAATGAAAACGAGTAGGAAAAATCGCCGACGTGAGGAATCGAACGTGGGCCTCCGGGTTGCGAGACGAGCACGCTCACCACTCCGCCACGCCAGCTAGTTTTTTTTTCTTTATTGCATGAAAAAACTTCCGTAAAAAGGAACAACTCCACTTACTTAAACATGTCCATGTCTAAAGTTACCGGGCTGCTTAATACGAGCCCGTCATATCCCCAGCCCGACAATGCACAATCATCAGAACATCAAAGGTCTGGGAGACACACATGCGTCTAGATACGGCATCCAGTTTGGAGGTTCTTCAGGTGCAGCATATACACTTCTCACCAAAGCACACTGCTCCCGAAACACAGATTTCGACGATCTTGGTGGCTCTGCATGCCTGTCGATCATGCGGCTTTTCCACAGGCTGAACTGTCCCATCAACACAAATAGATCGTAAGGCACGACAGAGTTTTTGTCAGGAGGCAAAATTCTAATTGTATAAGGCGTAATTTCAATGTCCTTTTTAAGAGTTTTTTGTAGTATGTCCCAAAAGAACATAGCATCACGGCACATAATAAAGCAATGATCAATTGTCTCAGGCACATTACAGAGACGACAATTTACCGACCAGGGCACAAACATCTCCTTATTGTGAAGAAATGTCTTGACAGGCAACGTCGCTGTATGTAATTTGAAAAAGAACGCTTTTGCAGCTGCCTGAATGCACATTTGCCTAACACGCTTTAGAACAGTGGTGTCCAAAAACCCCAGATAAGGCTACCGATACAACGGTGTAGGAAACAAAGACTCAGTGAGAGCCTGTGTCATCTGCTTTCTCGAGAGGCTATACAGGTAATCTACAGAGAAACGCACAGTGAGAAAATTGAAAGTGTCAGCAACCTCCTTAAGGAATCCCCATAAACGCCCCTCACGAGCCTGCCCAGTTGGTGCGAATAAGTAAGGCAAATGTGGACTAAGACGCCTTATGAGCACAGTTACAAGAAACGGATGGTTTGCCGATTTGAAAAAGGAAAAACGGGAGACAAGTTGATGCACAAACAAGTGAACAAGGCCCACTCCACCAGACTCTAAGGGAAGAAACAAGTTGTCACGCCGCATGGGCTCCCATTGAGAGCGCCACACAAATGTTGCAAATATTCTGTGTATAACTTGTACTTTGCTCCTCGCACAATGCAGGACTTGAAGGACATACGCAAGCTTTGCAAACAAAAATATGTTACAGACCTGTGCCCTAGCAAACACTGAGAGTTCCCTACCCATCCAAGCCTGCGTTTGTCGACGCATAGGTACGATTTGTGAATCCCGGTAGGCTGCGCTGTTACGAACTTGGTGCAGCGGAACCCCTAGGTACTGAAGAGGACTACAGTCCCAGGATATGCCTCCAAACTGGCTTGGTCTAGTGCTCCAGTGTCCCAACCAAAAACCTTTGGATTTATCTAAATTAAGGGCCGCGCCTGATACATCGCAGAACTGTTCAGTCAAGTGTAAAGCCTCAAGTACACTCTTTTTGTCAGAACAAAAGAGGGCGGTATCGTCCGCGTAAGCTAAAATCTTAACTTCACATTGAGCCAGAGAGAAACCACGGATGGCTGCACTGTTAATTACACTGAGACAGAGGGGTTCCAGATATAAGCCAAACAACAGTGGAGACAGTGGACATCCTTGACGAACAGATGATTCCAGTGGTATTGGTTTCGTTAGCTCCTGATTAACAATTAGTCTTGTATACGAGTTCATATAGCACAGCCTTATGCCTTTAAGCAAAACGTCACCAATGTTTGCATTCTCCAAGACCGCGAACAAGAAATTGTGCCGAACTTTATCAAACGCCTTCGCCAGGTCAATTTGAATCAGAGCTACTTGGCCTGTCTCATCTGGTACTGTCTCGATTACTGAACGTGCAATATGGATGTGTGTTTGAATACTGCGCCCTCTGATACCACATACCTGATGCGAACCTATCAAGTCCATGATAACCAGCTGCAAACGAGAACAAAGGACCTTGGCAAAAATTTTGTAATCAACATTACAGAGGGAAATTCTTCAACAGTTTTCAATCGATTAGTATCTTTGCTTTTGGGTATTAATATTGTGTGGCCTGAATAGAAAGTGGGAGGCAGGAAACCCACATCATAAGATGCTTGGAATACTTCCATCAAAACAGGCGTTAGGCAAGGCGAAAATGTTTTATAAAATTAGCTAGTAATACCATCTGGGCCAGGAGATTTCTGGTTATGAAGGTCTGAAATGGCTGATTTAATTTCTTCCAAAGTGATGGGTCCCTCTACTACAGCACATTTCTCATCCTCTAGTCGAGGAAAGTTCTCAAGTAAGGAATTATAATCGAAACCCTGATTTGGATCTGACAACTGCCGAACAGCTTTCGATAATAATCATAGAAAGCAGCAAGAATACTAGGAGCATCACTATATGTGCAACCACCATACTGAATTTCCAATATTTCCTTCGTAAGAGCATTCTCTCTTTCATCACTGAGGGCCCGACGTGAAGGTTGCTCGTCAAGAAACCTTCGAGTCCTAGATCTTATTAGGGCCCCCTTGTATCTTTCCGTCGCAATTTGTTGAAGCTCTGCCTTTACGTTATTAATTTCTTCAACATAGGCACCCGGGCTAACCCTTTCTAACTCATGTAGCTCAGTTAGAGTGCGCCCAAGCTCACGAAGGTGGTGTCTCTTTAGGAACGCGATTCTTGCAGAGTCTTCAATTGCTAAGTTTTTGGTTTCCTGTTTGAACAAGTCCCATTTTTGAAAAACTGACAGATCATGGCGTGACCATATGTCTTTCAAACAAGTAGGTACAGCACGCTTAAAGATTTCATCTGAGAGCAGACAGATATTCATTTTCCACAGTTCCCACCGAGGGGGAAGTATCTGCCGACTGTACCTCCCTACCTGAAGAGACACCATACAATGGTCACTGAAGAAGATGGGCCGCACCCAGTAACCAAACAAATTTGCTAACATGTCTGCAGAAACATAAATTCTGTCAAGGCGGGCATTAGAGGAGAACTGAAAATGAGTGAAATGAATACTGTCGCCTTTTTCCTGCCCCACATCCACAAGGTTGTATTCACAAGCCAAATCGTTAAGTAATGCAGCACTAGGGTCATATCTCTTACATAATGCTAATCGGTCCTCATCCCTACAAACACAATTAAAATCTCCCAACAACATAATTTTGCGATCTGTGCACAAATGATTAACTAATGAAAGAAAAAAATTCCTTCTCTCCCGCTGTTTTACAGGGGCGTAAACACAAATAATTCGCCACTTGCACACCTGAGATTGTAAGGTCACAGCATATAAGTCGTCCCTCGCCATCTATGCAATAAGACATGGCTGTCATCTCTAGTGTTTTGGCCAGGAATAGCATACACCCTCCGGACAAGCCTCTAGCGTGGCTAACAATAATGTTATATTCCGGCAAAAACGGCTCAAGAGCAGCTTCCGTCTCTTCATCGGAGGACAACTTTGTTTCCTGAATTGCTGCTACAGACACACTCCATTTCTTTAACAGATGTCTTAACTGCTGCTGTCTCCGACGATTACGCATACCCCTGACGTTAAGGGTAGCGACTTGATATGCTGCGATTCTAGCCCTTTTTAGTACTAGTCCTTTTAAACATCATCCCCTGGAATGGGGTGGCCCGCCTGCAAATTGGCGGCCTTTCGGGCAGACATCGCCCTCCTCTTTAAAGTCACCCTTCCTGTGGCCTCTACACAGTGTGCCTTCTGGCCAGCACCATCGATACACACCTCATCATCTGCGGGACGCTTCAAAGGCACTGTGTTGTCCATGTCCTCCTCTGAGACACTCAAGGCTTCGGCCCACGAACCTGATTGGAGCACGTCGCTCGCTGCCACACTGACAGCCGACAGAGAACCGGACGCACCAGAGATCGGCGCCACAGACGGCTCACTGTTACTCTCCAACGACGAAGGAGAATCAGTGACGAAGGAGGATAGGCGAGCATCCACTGGCAGTATCTTCTCCATTGATTCCATAGGAGGCATATCCAGACGTCCTTCAATGACAGGTGGTTCTTGGGCAGCAAGCGCAACACTCTGAGTGGCACTCACAGGCGGGCCCGGGTCCGGCAGTTTTGGCTCTGGAGACGCTGGTTCTTGATGGCCAGTCACTGCAGATTCTTCTGAGTTGGTGTGAAGTGCAGAAGGCTTCTGGTCCCGATCAATTTGAGGTTCACGACCTAACTCACCAGTTACATCAACAACCTCTGACACATCCATGATATGTTCGGACGCCACGTCATCTTCTCGTGACCACTGGCCTTGACGCAGTCTATCGGCATAACTTAATACACAGTTCTCCACAGTATGGCCAAACCGCCGGCACTGGGTGCATCGAGGCGTTCGGCACTGACGCCGTAAATGACCTACCCGGCTGCATCGAAGACACAGTGGAGGTCTCCCTGAGATAAGCACTAATGCCTGCACCCCATAAACATTAAGAGTGTGAGGAATTGTACTTGCTGACACTCCGTCCTTGAGCGTGAGGGAGATTTCCCGGTTCGCCGTTTCCATGTGCTCCATCCCTGGGCACCGCCACTTTTCACGTTCCACAGATTGAATCGTTCCATAAGGCTCGAAAGCTTCCACAATCCTCCGGTGCTCCATATAGCGTGGAAGCCAAAGGAGCTTAACCTTGACATTCTTTGTATCCGGGTCGAAAACCATGCACCGAAGTCCTTTCACAGGGAACTCTGCTTTGTTAATTAGCTTCTGCTTTGAAGAACTACTCTCGCAGGTAACCATCCACACGTGGCTCATTTGGTACTGACCAATGCACAAAATTTCCCGGAGGTCCAAAATCTGTGCAAGTGTGTCTCGAAAGTCAGGTGCTCGGTACGGGCGACCCTTAAGGTCGTCATGCAGGAAAACGGTATTAAGGACAACATTACCGGTGGGCAGGCGTGGAAGGACAACTTTGTACGTTTCGGTAGTGTCCTGAGGAGTCGAAAGACGTCGGCCAACGGCCGATGCGCTGTTTCCAGCAAGCAACATTTTCAGGCTCAGCCGCCCAGAACGCCCGTCTTCTTCTTCGGCTTTGCGCAGAGGCAGTGTCGCATCCCATGAAGTCCCGCCACGCCAGCTAGATGGTTTGAAATGGACAAAGGCGCGCTATTTATTGCGGTGTTGTCTGAGAAATGTCCTCTATAGAAGTGTATTGTGGCTAATGAATTTGAGCAGAATTACAGAATTACAGAACACGCAGTTAAGCGAGTGGCAAATTACTTTTCTCCTGTACTTCCTCTTCGCTTGGCGTGCACGTAGCGCCAACATGCGTGTGGCGCATGGAATAAGGTAAACTGGGCATTGCCTCCGAGATCTTCATCGCTCCAGCTCGGATCGGCATTGATGTTGCCGACGAACTACGACTGCAACTTGAGGCCCGCGCATTCCGGCAAGGCGGCTGGCAGCGCTTCTACTTCCCGGAAGGATTAATAAATAAAAATTAGTATAGCAAGTTGCTCTATGTAGGAATTCTAAACAGAGCCTCCCTTCTCAGTGGACGCCTCAGCCACATTGTAAGCGAAGGAACGCTTACCTTCACGTTTCAAAACAATTACTAAATAGTCATGCTTTGGACAAATTAACGAGTGTTCTATCATGTGAACTACGTCTTTGTGTCACTCAAAAGCACGACAAGCAAATGAGTAGACGGTTCGAACGGGGCGCGATAACGCTATCGCGTTCCATTCTTAAATTTTTTAAGCGTCCTCCAAATTTTGCTTTGAAGCATGAGGGAACGCTACCGATCATCTCTCCTCGCCCCGTGGAGTGCACGAATACGTGTAGGATATAAAGGGCGCGTCCACTGGGAAGGTTAGCGCTCGAATGCCACGTGCGAACAACTCTGCCCAATCGATTGGCGAAGAATCACGGTTTGGCGAAGAACCTTGAAGACTTGCCTGCTTTCGCATGTTCCCAGCATGCTAGGTTGTCTCAAAACAAAGCAGTATTTATTAGATGAATGCAGCCAAAAATGCAGTCTCATATTCAAAAAGGGAGTGTTAGGGGACGAACAGAAAGGCTGCACGCATTCACCAGCGTTGGATGCTGCGTATAGCCAGGTTGCGCATCATGGTAAAACCGCGTGATCACAACAGCATTCATCATCTGTTTTTGCTTGCTAGATAACCGATGAAGCGATTTCGACCTTCCATGAGCACACTTAGTGCCGGTTACAGATGTGGAGGAAATGTATACTGCCATTGGGCCGCGCGTGACGTCTTCAGTGTTTTTGAGCATTTGAGGGGTAAATATGATTTAGGCCATACTGGAAATAAAAGTGAAGTACCACATGTGTGCTGCGTCGCCTCTTAATTGCAATTTTTATTTTCGAAGCGCATAACACCACCGGTGTAGTACATCAAGCGGCTGCAGGCAAAGTACTATTTTCCGCCGTTAAATGATGAGCCGTTTGATACACGTTCGAGAAGAGAAG
Source organism: Amblyomma maculatum (assembly GCF_055883805.1). NCBI lineage: Eukaryota > Metazoa > Arthropoda > Arachnida > Ixodida > Ixodidae > Amblyomma > Amblyomma maculatum. The sequence continues at coordinate 77,630,421 of NC_139348.1, forward strand.
ATTGTGTGTGTAATCCCTACAGACAATTATAGCTGGCCAAAAGCAGAGTGCAGTTGGGCAGAGCATACATCGATCCTTGTTCATGAACATGTACTTCGGTGCCCTGTTAATACTAATCGATTAGCTTTCTTGCTGCCACACCTTCTAGAGATGGGTTCGTGAGCCATGATATCGCTGGCGAATAAAACGACACGAAAGTTGGGGATAAAACGCCGGTTTATTCCCAAACAGCAAAATCTATTAGACGATGATACATACATTCAGATAAAGGATTTCCGGAAAGATGCACTCAGCAGCACCTACAACAGAGATAGGATTGCAATAAAAAGACACTCCAATAATGCGTAGTGCGAGATGCGGCTGGAGGCGCAGCCACTCAGGTCGGGTACCGCAACAAGCCCCCTGTAGCCTGTCGAGTTTCATTTCTTTACCGTCGATGCCCCTTCACAGCAGGGTAGACACAGATGGCACTCCCCGGTGCAGTCCCTGATCGTCACGACGAGCTGTGAGAGGCCATCGCAACCAAAATGCCCGCCTGCAGAGAGTGCGAGGTGCAGTAGCATTCCAGCGGAAATCCCTAATAGCTGCTTGCTCCGCGCCTATCAATCTTCGTCCATGCATCAGATAACACATGGTCTGCCAGCGGCGGTGTATGTTCTGTCGTGACACGCTCAAGTGCACTCGCACTCGGAAAATTAAGAGCACGTGTGGGCGCACAGTGAAAAGGCTTTTGTGCCGAGGGTGTCTGCCGCCGAGGAGGCCGACACCTGTTAGACGCCATGTGAAATTTATTTATTTTCTTAGAAAGAAGGCGTCGGAGGGCTAAAAGCAGTGGCAAGAGTTTGACTGAAAGGTCCTGGATTCTTATAAGTGACAGAACACTAAGAGGACGATAGGCGCACCATATTACACAGATTAGAGAAGGAGGAAAATGGTGGTTCTACAGTATGTCGTGTTTCAAGCAAAGAGCAGTATATCGTTTTTTCGTTTCGCTGGCAAAATACGGCATACTAGTCATGCCTGACGATGCTAATAAACTTAAAATTCATAGGCCCCTTTTGCACATCGTAACATAATAACAGAGTTTGATACAATACAAGGCAATACTTTGTGCATTGGCAACACAACGAAAGTAACAATAAAACTACAACCACAAATGATAAATCAAATTCTCAAGTACAAACCAGGTGTCGACAGTTGTCCTGATTGCCAGTTTTGATGTAAAGGTTATTCGAAGTTCGCCTATTCTGTCTTACTTGTTAAGTGGGATATGTATAATTTAGGAATTGATTGCTATAATAGGCCTTCAGTGTTGGTGTAAACCTAGGTCTCTCTCGTATTACAACTGCTTGTAGTTCATTTACGCTCCACAAGCGAAATGATATTATGTGGGTGATTTGTGTGAGATGCATAAGCATATTAGCACTTTTGAGAATGCGAATATTGAAAGAATGCCAATCTTTTTGAAACAATTTTGCTAGAAATGAGTGTGGTACATTTGCAATACATCTCACTAATTTTTTCTGAAGAAAAAGCAACTTGCTAAGATTTTTAAAACCGGCTGACCTTAACTGTACTACAATATTAAAAGTGAGAAAATACTAACGTGTTTAGAACAATATTTTCCCTTTAATGGAACAATCTGCTGAAATTGTGTAAGCATGCCAAGAGCCCAGGCGATTTTTGAGCTAACATTATCCAGATGGGCATTTCAAGTGAAATGATTGTAAGCCTTACAACATGTGCTTCACAGACTGAACAAGCTCAATATGCTGATTACTGTATGAGAATATGTTTTACTAGTTTCTTGCTCTCGGGATGGTAAAAAGTATTTCAATTTTTACTAAATTTATATTTTAAAATTATTTCAATTTATACTAGTTTATTCAAAAAATGCGCTGCTGCGGAAGAATTTAGCTCACATCACCAGCCCGACTATACCAACTGCAGGGCGAAGGCCCCTCCCATTTTCCTTCAATTAAGCTGATACTGGGCTAGCTGCATCCACTTGACGCCTGCAAATTTCTCAATCTAATCAACACACGTAATTTTCTGACGCCTCCTGCTACGTTTACCGTCCCTTGGAATCGAATTGGCTACTCATATAGAGACCATCGATTATCCTCGCTTCGAACTACATGTCCTGCCCATGCCCATTTCTTTCACCTAAATTCGACTAAAATGTCAGTTACTTGACATATTTCTCTCACCCACTGTGTACGCTTCCTATCTTTTAACTCAAAAGTGCATTATTTGTTTCCTCTTCCGCGTCTATTCTTGATGCACAAGCATAGGTCGGCGGACTCACACATGAGTCGACTCACTCGGGCTTACTATGGCTCACACTCAGATCATGATCTGAGTTGTGAGCGAGTCCGGACTCATACTCATCTGAGTCGTGAGTGAGCCCGGACTCACACTCAGATCATGATTGAGTTGTGAGTGAGTCCAGACTCTCACTCAGATTGTGATCTAAGCCGTGAGTTCGGAATCCCACTCAGATCAGGATCTGAGTCGTGAGTCCGGACTCAAAATTATTTGAGTTTGAGTGAGTCCGGACTCATATTCAGATCATAATCTGAGTCGTGAGTGAGTCTGGACTAATACTCAGATCGTAATCTGAGTCGTGAGTCCGGACTCACATTTAGATCATGATCTGAAACGGGACTCCGGACTCACATTCAGATTATGATCTGAGTCGTGCTGAGTCCGACCTAGAAAGTTTCTATGAAATCAAATGAATTCTTGCTCAAAGTTTGAAGAATCGTGATCTAAAGTAACCGAATGAGTATGGGCACAAGTCGCTAATGACATCCTAGCGGACCGGAATTGCCTGTGTGATTCGAATATTGAATAAACTCCTTGGTGAGCTGATGATGTAGAGCAATTTTGTTGTTACGCAATTATTTTGACTATGGTGATTAATGCAGGTTACATTTGGTCTCTTTGGCGTGTTGTATTGCGGTGGCTATATAGCTCTTCCTTTGCTGTTTATTTCGGAATATCTCGCAAATTATCTCATGGGTTAGCTGCTCATTGGTGCACAGAGTGGCGAACGAGCCAGGCTAGCCGTGCATAGCTATTAATATCAGGCTAATGAAGTGCAAAGAGGCCATTGTGTAACCACAATTTTTAATGTTCTTTCTTATTGCGAGAAGTGATAGGCTCACCACCACAAACCAAGAATCTTGACCAATATTTCTTTTTGTGTGAAATTGCTCTAATTGAATAGGCTGTTTGAGGTGGTCGCAAATACGTGGCTGCGTACGTGGGCAATTTAAACGCATTCCGGTACAGCTGAAATTTTGCTTCGGTCGATTTGGTCCAAAACCTGTCCAACATATTTCGCCTACGGCGACCACTAGGGTGACCTCCAAGGCCGCCTTAAGCTTTGCCTACCCACCGCCGAAATTTGACCTCGACTGATTTGGGCAAACATCTGTCCAATATAATATGACTGCCGAACAAGATGACCTCCAAATTTGACTTGTCCCACCCTCATTTGGTCCACTCAAACCAGTAGATTGACCTCGGCCCATTTCAGACCAAAATAAACGTACAACATAATTCGATTACGGCGAACACAATGGTGACCTCCAAAGTTTGGTTCGGGTCACACACGGTTTACCAACCCACGAAATTTGATTGTCGCGAATTTTCATTAAAAGAGATCAGTTCCTAATTGTATTGACCATCATCAACACTATGGTTCCCTATACAGTTGGGCATGACCATTTCCAAAATTTGGCCCAGGCACCTTTGAAGTTTCACTTTTACAATTGGTATCCAACCATTATTGACTCTGCCCGACAAGACGGCAACCACCAAATCGGCCATAGCCATTTCCAAAATTTGGACCGTGCTATAGCTAAAAAGACCATGCTTTCGTACTATAAGCAGTTTAAAAGAGATAATCTGTACCATATTTTTCCTTTTCCTGTAGCCTTTCAACTCTTCATTACTGAAGTAAACAGTGTAATCATGTAATTTAACACGTTTTTTTTCTATTTATTTTCCGCGTTTTTTTTACTGCTTTCCGCCAGCGAATACAAGCTTTAGGACAGTCAGTGGAAATGAGTGAATGCATGATGAGTGAGTCCCGGTGAGTCGAAATAAGTGAGCTGAAATGGATCGTGAGTTGAATTGAGTGAGTCCAGATGAGTATGATTTTAGATGAGTCGTGAGTCGAAGTGAGTGAGCGCAGATGAATCGTGAGACAAAAATGAGTGAGTCGAGAGGAGTGAGTTCAGATGAGTCGTGAGTTGAAATGAGTGAGTCCATGATGAGGCTGAGTTCAGATGATTTGTGAGTCAAAGTGAGTGAGTGCAGATGAGTCGCGAGTCAAACATGAGTGAGTCGAGATGAGTGAGTTGAAATGATTGGTTGAGCCTAGATTAGTTATGAGTCTGAGTGAGCCCGAGTGAGTCGTCCTCATGCGTGAGTTTGAGTTCAAGGGTCTGAGTGAGCCTGAGTGAGTCACCAGCTTGTGTGAGTTTGAGTTCATGAGTGTGAGTGAGTCCAGGCCTTGTGAGTCTGTGTGAGAGTGAGCCCGCAGATTTCTAAGTGAGCCTGAGTGGAGTACACGTGATTTTGCCGACGTATGTGCACAAGCAACAAAAAACTGTTGTCGTCTGCATATAACACAATTCAAGAATTACTGCTGCAGTTAGAATGCCCTTTATGTAAATTAAATACTATAATGCTGCTTTGAGTTACTTCTGATTTTTCTTAGAAATAGACGTTGCTTAACTTACATCCGCACTGCAGGTCATCGTAGTCGGCGTAAAATGTTACCAAACGGTCATGCCATATTGCAGCGGAACAAAAAGTAGTGCCGCCTCTATTAGACTAGGTAGAAAGTAGATGAAAAATTATCTCCCGGAATTTAGATGGAGGAAAAGGTGAGAGGAAACGGGTGTCTTAAATGCTTGTGGTTAAAGGCTTGCTCCACCGAGCCGAACGATTGTACATGGAAGGCTTAGACTTGGCATTCCTGACTCAAGAACTATGACTCTTGGGAGCTTGTTTGAATTTCTGCTGTCACACGACGCATGACTACAGCAGCCCTCCACATTGTCATACGTCACCTCTGATAAAAAAAGTGGCGCCCAGAGCATTGACACGGCTTTTCAGGTGGCCTTGAAAGTGGAAAGGTTAAGAGATAGGAAGCACACAGAGTGCGTCAGAAAATAACTCGAGTTGATGGCATCCTAGTGGACATCGGGAAGAAGAATGGTCGCCATGCTTACCACACAGCATCGACGCTGGCAGCATGCCTATGGTAGGCCGACACCGAGAGCGAAGCGTTCGGGCAGCCGTTGGCCGATTCCCTAGTCGCACTAAGACCACATGATGCCTTCCCAAAGCCGCGCCGCGCCTCTGCTGCCGACCCTGTGGTTACTAATTTGTATATTTTCTGGTCGCGTTTTTTTCTGCTTTTTCACCAAATGGCTAGCGTATTTGCTAAATGAATACTTCAAGGTAATAGTAAATGCTTTGCCACTTCCCGTGTGAGCGAGATATTTTTATTTAGAATAAACCGATGACGAAGAGTGCATGTCTCCGCTACTGCAGCTTACATCTGTTTCCATACTAACACTACTCCATTTCACGGCAAAAAAGCGTATTCGGGGCCGTTCTTTACATGGATATTTACGCATATATGCAATGCGATAACTCCGCAAGAAGCGCCGATGCGGCGACATACCTACAGTAAAAATGTTTTGGGTTTGATTGTCGATATAGTACGACAGCAGCGCTTCTTGGCTAATTGTATTTACTCTCTCCGATGCCATCAATACTTGATTGTCATTCGTTTTAACTGGAAATATGTTGGGCTACCGTTTGCATGAATTATAATACTGTTATTTTTGTCCCAACTGCCACCGACTACTACAAGCCGCGCTCAACATTGTTTGGCAGACTGGGTTACACCATCACTTACCGCTCTCTATACCGTCCCATGATAAACACAAATGTCGATCTCAGGTCACTACAATCAAAACCACCCTCGATGACCGTTTAAACTCGCTAAAACATCACTTCGCTCCCCACGATTGCTGAAATCACACACACGAATCCTGAGGGCTCATAGGATTCGTGTGCTGGATAGAAGAGGCCGGCATCGAGTACTATTCAAAGAAAAAAGCACCACCCATACCAAACGTCATCTTTCCCTGTTTAATTTTGGAATGTATTCGACACAGAGAAGAGCAGCTATGCCCCTTAGGGCGTTCTTCGGCATTTCATTTTCATTCGCTCGCCGATCTGCGGAGGATTGATTGGGCGACCATTTGCCGATGCGTAATTCCGTCTTCTCAAAGGTAGGGTCCCGCAACTTCTTTCTCGTCACTGGTTGCCTCTGAGCGGGTTAAACGGCGATTGTTACTGAGAGGTGTGTCTGAACGCAACCTAAAGGTAACATAACTCACTAAAAGCAGGAAATTATGTTGAAAATTGCTAAATAGTGTAAGCGTTGTCATTCTGTTGTCTCGCGGCCGGGTTCACGGCAGGTTTTGTGGCTATTAAGAATTAAAAGCATCACATGATGCAACCTAAAGGGGAACAACCTCCAGAAAGATATTAGTAGCTTATTTTAATGTTGCAATTTAAAAAACAAAATTCAAAATGCAGGATTCGAACATACAATTTATTCGCCAAGTGCGATGGGCAAGTAATGTTTATTCATTGCGCCACTGAGGCAACGAATACGGAAGGCTTTTAATGTGCATTTTTACAATATTTCCACTATCTGTCGCCAGGTGACGCTGCTCAGAGGACCCTACCGTTTAGAGAACGGAATCACGCTTTGCCGATGCATTTCATCAGCGTCGCTGGCATAGACACTTGTCACACAATGAAGACTCGAAGTCATTTGTCGTGCTGGCGTCATTTTCGGCCTAAAGGGACAGACCGGTGCATCAGTGACGGGTCGGCCATCCAACCCGCCAACCACTGATATCGGCGTTGCGTCGACATAGTGTAAACTGACCTCAAAGAGAAGAATGAGTTTTGTTCGGCAAATTATAGCTTTTTTGCGCTGAACAAGACAATATTATGCTTCAAAATGACAGATACGAGCGCAAACGGCCGTTCTTACAAGAAAACGAGTACTAGGTGGTTCGCCCTTCAAGCAAACGCCGCTGTTATCCGTAAATGGACGAGCTCATTATGCCTTCATTCTCGGTATGCAAGACTTGTGCCGGCGTTCTTGTTGCGTTAGCACTGCTTCAGGAGACTTTACAGCCTAGTTTAACATTGTATTGATAATTCGAACACTGTAAATCACCTTGGCCACTTACCGTATGCCTTCGAGCAACCAGCAGGTGCAAAAATTTTAGAGGCCTAGAGGCCCCTTTGGACCTACAAAGTGTGACGATGCGACAACCATTAAGCGCAGTGGGTCGTAGCCTCTATTAGGGTACCTCTATCTCCCTCTTTTCTTTCACTCCCACCTTACTACCTTCCTATACGGCGGTAGGTGTAGGTGGTGAAGGGTGGCCGTTCCTGACCCTACGGGGCTGGGACTGGTAAATCAACGCCGCTTGCGGCGGGGGCTAGCTTGTCGCCGAATTTTTTATTTGTTGTATTCCGTCATTTTACCCGCCATCGCTTAGGTTGTGGACGACGGCTGTTGCGATAGTTGAGGCGCACGTCTTTCTCTCCCGCTTCTTTTTCTTTGTTCTCTACTTTCTCTCTCCTATCCGCACAAGGTAACGGAGGTGGCTGAGCTACAGAGCCAGTAGCAGTCTCGTGCATTTTCGTTTCCTTCTTCCTAAAGCCACAACCTTCCTATATGGCGTGGTACATGTGTCAGCGGAGAATGGTGACAGATACTGCGCCTTTTCTATCCTGTAAATAAATTTCAAACGCCGCTGATACCTGCTGTACTAACGCCTCCTAGACGGGCCTTCTTCTGTTTGCTTTGTGGTGCGGCATTCGATGCAGCCGCAAAATTAAAGGCGCCGCACGGACGCCTAGATTGGATGTCCGACGAGGTCAGCTTCATATTTGCATGTGTGTGTGTGTGTGTGTGTGCGTGTGTGTGTGTGTGTGTGTGTGTGTGTGTGTGTGTGTGTGTGTGTTGTGTGTGTGTGTGTGTGTGTGTGTGTGTGTGTGTGTGTGTGTGTGTGTGTGTGTGTGTGTGTGTGTGTGTGTGTGTGTGTGTGTGTGTGTGTGTGTGTGTGTGTGTGTGTGTGTGTGTGTGTGTGTGTGTGTGTGTGTGTGTGTGTGTGTGTGTGTGTGTGTGTGCGTGCGTGTGCGTGCGTGCGTGCGTGCGTGCGTGCGTGCGTGTGTGTGTGTGTGTGTGTGTGTGTGTGTGTGTGTGTGTGTGTGTGTGTGTGTGTGTGTGTGTGTGTGTGTGTGTGTGTGTGTGTGTGTGTGTGTGTGTGTGTGTGTGTGTGTGTGTGTGTGTGTGTGTGTGTGTGTGTGTGTGTGTGTGTGTGTGTGTGTGTGTGTGTGTGTGTGTGTGTGTGTGTGTGTGTGTGTGTGTGTGTGTGTGTGTGTGTGTGTGTGTGTGTGTGTGTGTGTGTGTGTGTGTGTGTGTGTGTGTGAACAACTTTTATTTCCACCAGAATGGAGGCCCCCTACTTCCCGTCCCTGGCACGCAGGCCTAGGTGACGGGGGCCGGTACCTCCACGATTAGAGGCGGGCATAGAGGTCTTGGTTACTTGCGGCCTCTCCGCCAGGCGGATGGCTTGCTTCTGAAGAGTTGGGTCCTCACTCTGCAGAAGGGTTTCCCAGGCTTCTCTACTATTTTTGTCTTAGCCCCTGGGGAGCTAGCGCATTCCCAAATTACGTGGTTGAAGGTCCCTCTCTCCCCACATTGCTTGCATTTATCGTCCTGTCGCTCATCTTTTTCCCCGTGGTAGGCTCAGACCGGGTGGATGTAATTCCCTGCCTGTATACGCCGCCATGCGATCACCTCTTTATTGTTCAGACGCTTATCTTGTGGTGGCATCAGTTTTCTGCTTTGTCTATAATTTTCGACTATTTCAGTGTAATTTAACAGACGTTCGTTCATGTTCTGGCAATAAGGCGGCTCCTTTGGCAATAAGGTGCATCCCTTTGTCTGTCTGCAGGCCTACCATATTTAAAATGGCTCTTCCTGTGGTTTTCTGGTTTAGCCTTTCCAGCTGCAACACTCTGACTGCATCTGCTATTTCTTCGCACGTGTTATGTACCCCCATAGCGAGCAGCATCTCTGTGGATGTGATCATTGGTAGGCCCAGGGCACTCTTTATGCATCGTCTAATGAGTGCTCCTAATTTTCTTTTTTCTTCTGCTGTAAGATTTAAATACGGCGCAGAGTAGCCTATGGGGCTTATGACATATGCCTGCATAGATTTGATCAAGCTCTTTTCTTTAAGGCCTCGGCCATTCAATGTTATTCTCCTGAATATGGGGGAATAGCACTTGTGTGGTGTAGCCTTCTAGTTTCTTTAGTATTCCGTCGTTGCATACATTTTCTCTAATGTATAGCCCTAGGATTCGTATTTGATCAACCTTTGGTACGGACATTCCCTCCTCTTTGATATCGAATTCTCCGATTTGCTTACACCTCAACGATTTTGGGTTGTAAACTAATAGTCCTGATTTCTGCGGTGAGCACGAAAGCCCCCTACTAGCCGCGTTGCCCACTACTGTGTCTGTCGCTGCCTGCAGTCGTCTCTCTATGCTCGCATCCCTCCCCTGGTTTATCCAGAGATTGATGTCGTCCGCATACATGCTAAATTTTAGCCCATCAATGTTGTTCAGCGCTTTTTGGAGACCCCTTGTCGCCACATTGAAGAGGAATAGGGAGAGAACCGATTCCTGCGGTGTTCCTCGCTGCTGTGTGGGAGGCTCAATGTCATGGAATTTAATGCAGGCTGTTCTGTCTATTAAGAAGTCTCTTATGTAGTTATATGTTCTGAATCCCATTCCGATCTCTTGGAGACCGCTGAGAATCGCCTCATGCCTGACGTTATCAAAGGCTTTCGTTAAGTCTATTCCCAAGATTACTTTGGCGTCCCTAGATCATGTCTGATAGGTAGTGTTTTAGCCGGAGCATCACGTCCTGCGTGCTCAAGCCTGGTCGGAAGCCAACCATCTCGTGCGGCCACAGGTTGTTTTGCTCCCAGAAACTCGTCAATGTCGTTTGTATCCTATGCTCCATTAATTTCCCTACGGACGAGGTTAAAGAAATGGGTCTTTCACATTTGAATGAATCACCTGCTGGCGTCATTTCCTGTCGTGACGTTACACCTCGCAAACCAACCAAACCTTGTCGAACACACTAGCATTTCACTGAACGAATCAACATTCACTGGTGTTCTATAATTCTTTTACAGGAAAGGAAAGGCGCAGTATTTGCAACTCGCGGAATCCCGCATCATCCTGACGGTAGACAAGGGTAATTATGAAGAGCATTTCACGATCCGGGGCGTCGCGCAGGTAGTAAGCATAGGTGTGGGGTCCAAGGGATGTAGGTTTAATTCCCGGTGGAGACAAGGTTTATAATTTATTTTTAGCTCTCGCTCTCGAAAGCGTGATACCTCTGCTGACTACCTTCTGTCGACAATGATTAAGGATTAAAGGCTTTCTCCTTTAAAAAGCGGCGCTACGAAAGAAGCTGTTGAGGCCGTCGGCCCCGAAAGCTATGTCAGTTGCCCCACCGTGGTGGTGCAGTGGTAAGACGCCCGACTACTGTCCGGAATGCCGGGGTTCGAACCCGACCTCGGCGGCTGCGTTTCGATGGAGGCTAAACGAAGAGGAGTCCGTGTGCTGTGCCACGTCCGCTCGATGTGCGCTTCCATCGAGCGGCCGTGGCTGTGCGATGTCAACGCACATTAAAGATCCCCAGGTGGTCTAAATAACTCCGCAGCCCTCCACTACGGCTCCTCTTTCTCTCTTTTCCCTTTACTCCCACCTTCCTCCCTTCCCTTACGGCGCGGTTCAGGAGTCCACAGATACTGCGCCTTTCCCTTCCTGTGAACCAATTATTATTATTATTATTATTATTATTATTATTATTATTATTATTATTTGCGCGAATCGGAAATCTGCACCCGAGTGCGAAAAGTTGTTATTGTGGCTGTAGCAAGAAGGAAAAAATTACTGACGATTACAATACTTCCTAACGCGAAATTTGAGCGCAGCAAATAAGCTGTTTCACCTTTTCGATAGATTGAGTCAAAGAAATCGAGCAACACATGTAAGCGCTATCACAGAATTTTTTTTTTATTTTTCACACGTATTCCTTTAACAAAGACTCCACTAACAGTTCTTGACAGTCATGAAGGAAGCTTTGTGGTCGGAGAAATAGACTAATATATGTTCGACTTGGTACACCGATGCTTGATTCTCAAAGACGAGATCTATACAAGTGCCTCGCAAGGTTGTCACAGCCGTGGGACGCGTTACGAGCGAGAGGAACGGGATGTTCTCCCGCATAAGTGTGAAGAAATTCCTGTTTGTCTTTATGTCAACATTCGTCTCGCTCATGGCTCAGAAAGAACTGGCAGATAATTTCGCAGTGGCGAACGGCAGCGGCAGTTTCGGCTCGGGCGGTGCACATATACAGATCCGCCGCCACCGATCTGGCTCTGATTGCCAGCGCACAGGGGTTGCATTGGAGGAGGAGCGAAGAAAGGAATTAAGTTCGAGCCGGCGCTTTGACAACCGGAGACTCACAGGAAGAGGGGGGAGGGGGGCGGCGTGTACACCCAGCGGCAAACGATGGGGGCAGAAGCGCGCGCAGCAAGCGGACAACGCGAGAAGGGAAGAGATAGCAGCGACTGACTGATGCTGCTGACGCCGATAGTGAGTCAACCCCAGCTGCGGAGTTGGTTTCAGGGACAACGCCGCCGATGCCGACTCAAACAATATGATACCCTCGCTTCCGCAGCGCCAAGAACCAGGTCTAGCCGTGGGAAGGTGGTCACGTATTCGTCGACGTGCCGGGGTCTACGTGAAATAACCGGCGCGTCGGCAACTGAAGAGCACCCTATCCGCCACACAGGAACAGGGGGGGGGGGACCCTCCCCTCCTCTTTCTGCATGGCGGCGACGGTGTTCTATGCAGTCACGTTATCTCGACTGTCTAGCGGCGTCAGCGGCGTCAGCGGCATCCAGCGGTATCAGTCGGTCGCTGCTAGCGCTGGGGGGATGAAAGGGGGGCGGAGCTGGTTACGAGGCCGGCGACGACGCCGACGCCGACGCGAAACCCAGGAACGGACGCCAAAGAGCTGCACTCTAAAAGGCGCACGGGCCTGTTACTGGCTCTGTAGCTGAGCCACCACCGCTGCCTCGTGCGGACACAAGAGCAAATAGACAAAAAAGAAAAAGAAAACTGAGAGAAAGACACGCGCCGCAACAGCCGTCGTCCACCACCTCAGTGGTGGCGCGTGCAATGACGGCCTAATAATAATAATAATAATTGGTTCACAGGAAGGGAAAGGCGCAGTATCTGTCACACTTGCTATGTGGACACCTGAACCGCGCATAATAAAAGGGCGACTGTTCCTCGCCCTACTGGAATAGGACGGTAGGTCAACACCGCTTGTGGAGGGGGCTAGCCAGCCACCGAATTTTTACGGCCGACAAGAGATAAATAGTCGGTGGCTGGCTAGCCCCCTCCACAAGCGACGTTGACCTACCGTCCTATTCCAGTAGGGCCAGGAACAGCCGCCCTTCTATTATTATTATTATATTCTTGACTTACCCGCTTTTAACTGCCCTTTACGCACTCAACCGCGTTTCTGCAGCAACGTCAAACGCACGCGTACTGCAGCTGCAGCCCGTCCTGTCTTTGCAGCTTAGTTTGTGCGATGCGCTGTTGAACGCAACGCCAAAAATGGTCCGGCTTCAACCGCATCTTGAAATCAAACACGTTCGCAACACCCGCAGCGCAAGATAATGCAAGCTTACTGGAACGAACGGGCGCTCTGGCCGAGCGCACTCCGTGGTCATCGGTAGGCTTATATTATTTCGCATCGGCGCGACAGCAGACGACGCTTGGGGATTGAGCAGCGCTGTAGTAAACGGACTACTCAAAGAAGGGCTTACTGTAAATTACTTTGTCGCACAATGAAATGAAGATATCATCAATCACGACGCCGCCTTGGCAGCGGAGCTAATGTATACGCGAAGATGGGATGAGCGGTGACGCACCGGCGACTGCTGCTACAAAGCTGTGAAGAGAAACTTGCTGATATCGCAGTTATCATTCCTACCAAAATCGCGGTACGGTTCAGCGATCCTCTATAAGACCTAATTTTTGATATTTTTGCGAAAGCAATACTGCTAGCACTTCGAGCCTTTGGCGTGACGTGGCGCCTCCATACATGACCTTTCACGTGACCGTGTGACGTTCGCCAGACCGAGAGACGGAGCCCCAGCTCGCGCCATCGGATGGTGGCGGTGAGTCCTTACCTGAACTGCAGCGGTGACGTCACGCCCTTTTCACGTTACCGTGTGACGTCACGCCAGACCAGAGACGGGGCCCTAGCTTGCGCCATCGGATGGTGGCGGCGAGTTCATACACGGCGCTGTGTCTCAGCCGAGAGAGGGCGCTCGCTGTTTGTGACACCAGTCGAACAAGGCGCAGCCAAGTGTGTTGATTCGCAATCTTCCAGGCTTAACCAAGCGAAGCCTTCAGCCAACTTTTTTTTCTTATGCCTGGGTTTGTTATATATGATAATAAATTTGAGCGCGATTTTTGACGCTATTAGCGCACGGGATTCATGGACAGGTTGCGGAAGGTGCGGCCGGCCCGGCATGTGGAAGCAGTAGTGCCTTGGAACGATGCTTGAGAGCGCTGTCACCGCGCGAGCCGCATGACATTCCAGACACTGCGTTATAAATGGGTATTGCAAAGGTAGCTTTGTTCTACCGAGCATGTATTTTGTTTGTTGTACCTAATTAGCAGTATTTGTTGACGTGGCCAAGAATGGCGGCGAGCTGAGCAACAACAGTGAGCCGCGAATATTGCGTTAAGTATCCTCGGTAAAGCGTAACGCTGGCGAAGCCAGCCTGAAACAATAGTATTAAACTAATTAGATGCGGAAATAATCACAGAACGGCACCGGACTTCACCTGCGCTAATTTATATGGAACCCTAAGTTGCCGCAATTGCTGCGAAGATTCGATTATCGTCATCGGCACGAAAGCCATCAGCGCAAAACCCAACAAGATATTATTTCAGCAAAGGTTGATTATTGCCTGATATTCATTATGAAAAATTTTAGGGGGCCATTTGACAACTAAAGTGCGATGATTGGAAAGCCTTCATTGCGCGAAGGTCCGAAGCCCTTCACTACAGCACCTCTTTCTATCTTTTTTTTCATTCCCACCTTTCCTGCCTTCAAGGCACAGTTCAGGTGTCAGCGGAGGATTGTGACAGGTACTGAGCCTTTTCATTCCACTTAAGCAATTACAAACGTTGCTGATTCCTGCTTTACTGCGTCTTCTGTGTGCTGTTTGGTGCGGCGTTCGAGGAGGCGCCAAATAACACAGCCCGGATGTCTGAACAGACAGCCCGGATGTCGGATTCAATGCGGGGTCAGCTTCGTACATGCCTGAATGAAGTCATGATCAGATGTGACGTCATGATGACGTCGGTTGCGGATATTAGACATGAGCGAGTTTGACATCATGATGGCGTCACATCCGGTCATTACGTCCCGTCAGAGTTATCTCTGTCATCATCTTCATCACTGTCACAATCACTAACTACCACTTTAATTATCGGTCACACTCTAGCACTGACTAATATTTTTCCCCTGTAGCAAGGTATCGATGCGGTCGTTAGCTATTGCCACCTAGCGCTGCCAGGTGGCGCATGACTGAGTGAAGAACGACGAAGTGTCGCTTGCGGGTTTTGCGTCTGTGCTGCTCACCGCTGTTGTATCGGAGCTAACCCCTTTGCTATTCTTTATATCCTCAATCACCTTGTACGTGACATTCTGGAACGCTTTTGGCTTCCCTAGGGGACGGTACCAGCAGCTCGCGGTCGGATCGAAGCGGCGACGACGGGAGGTCTTCAACGCAGCGACTACCAGCGGCCTCGCCCCCGAAGGTCGCTGTTTTCAGTTTTCCCGACCAGGGCTAGACGAGCGGCCTTGCCCCTCTCGCGAGGAACCTTGGATGGACATCGATGAGCGCCTTGGTGAAGGGGAGCGGAACTGACGCTGCGAACGAGATGAACGCTGTTCCACTAGGTACTCTTCAATAACGCGGGGTCGTTGACCAAACCGGGGAGGAGGCAAGTCGATGCGGAAGCCTTGAAGACCGCGGCGTCGATAAGGACAATCCCGGTAGAGATGGCCTGGTTCACCGCAGTGGAAGCAGAGTGGACGGCGGTCAGGTGTGCGCCAAATGTCGGCTTTGCGTCGGTGCAGGGGACGTTCGTTGAAGTACTGCACTAGTTGCACCGAGGGCAACGGAACTTTAGGCGGCGCGGGAATGGGTGGCAGTGAAGGAGGAGCCTGACTCTGCAGAACTTCCGCATATGTGGGGCGGTTTTCGGTCCCCGACAGCAATTGTGGGCTCATAACTAGAGGCGAAAGAGGGCTCTTGAGCGCCTGTCGTACCTCCTCTTGCACTATAGCAGAAACGGAAGCTGGCGATTGCTGCAGGGGGTTCCAGAACTTTCGCAGTTCTTCGCGCACGACACTGCGAATTAGTTCGCGCAAAGCATCAGGATGCCGCTCGGAAGATGCAAATGACTCCGCAGTTGTGCCAGTATGGAGAGGTCGGTTAAAAGCCGCGGCACGCTGTTGGAGCACCCTTTTCATTGTGGCGGCGTCCGCAAGAAATTCATTTACAGTCGACGGTGGGTTGCGCACAAGTCCTGCGAACAGTTGCTCTTTCAAACCCTGCATCAAGTGCCTGACCTTTTTGTCCTCGGACATGGCGGGATCGGCTCGCCTGAAGAGGCGCGTCATGTCCTCGACGTATGCTTGGACACTCTCATTCGGCATCTGGATGCGGGAGTGAATGGCACGTTCTGCATGTTCGCGACGATCCGCACTAGTGTAGGCCTCGAGCAGTTGACGACGGAATTCCTGCCACGATGTTAACATTTGCTCTCGGTTCTCGAACCAGATCCGGGCGCCATCCTCAAAGCTGAAGTAGACGTTTCTTAGTTTGGCAGTATCGTCCCACTGGTTAAAAGCAGCGACACGCTCAAACTGAAGGAACCAGTCCTCCACATCCTCAAAGAGGTCACCATGGAAAGGCTTCGGTACTCGAGGGGCCTGCAAGGTGTAGTTACAGGCCGGTGCGACGCCCGTTACCTGCTGAGCAGAAGCACTAGATGTCATGGCGGCGGGTGATGGCTGAAACTCCGGAGACAGTCCCTGGAGCCGTCGACTGCAGCGATGCACGGGGGTGTCCAATGGCACAGGGCTGGCGCGACGTCTTTCAGATGGAGACTCTTGCATAGGTGATCTTACCCAGCAGCTCCACCAGAATGTCACGTACAAGGTGATTGAGGATATAAAGAATAGCAAAGGGGTTAGCTCCGATACAACAGCGGTGAGCAGCACAGACGCAAAACCCGCAAGCGACACTTCGTCGTTCTTCACTCAGTCATGCGCCACCTGGCAGCGCTAGGTGGCATTATCTTGATAAAGTAGGCCTATTTCCAGCAGCTGAAAAATCCGAATTGCTGCTGATTGCAAAAACTCGCTATCAACGCCAACATAACCAGCTAATCAATCTCACAATGGCAGGTCACCTCATTCCTCGTGTATCGTCCTGCCGAATCCTTGGACTGCATATCCGTAAGTCAACTAATCAGGCCAATGTATATACAACCGTTAAAGTTTGCAATCAGCTTACGCATCTAGTTCGCCGCATCGTCACTAAGCGCGCCGGGCTACGTGAGGGTCAAGTCAGGCAGCTTGTCTACGCAGTAGCACTTAGCAACATTTTATACACAGTTCCTTGCCTTACTTTAACCTGTCGCCAAAGACAAGATTGAAGTTGCGCTTCAGATATTGTACAACGCTGCACTTAACGTCCCTATACATACGTCCACCGAGCGCCTATACTCTACGGGGCTGTTCTTGCCTCTCGGAGACTTATACAACAACATCGAGACCGGCAATTGATGGCACGTCTTTCTAGCACCAAACAAGGAGATTGCATATTACAGCAGGTTGCACTCAAACCTATCGACCTCCCTATAATTACCCCTTCTTCTTCACTCCCGGATAACCTCACAATAACTTCTATTCCAAAACACGTTGCACCCGATACTAAGCCAGGCAGACGTTCCACTCGCGTTGCCAATTATGTTTATCCTACAGATTCCACGATCGTGTACATAGATGCATCCATCCCGAACTAACGTCGGAACGGCTGTTTACTCAGTTGAGAGCTGTGGCGATGCAGTGACGCATACCCTCGGTCCTTACAGAGATCCTCCTCCTACAGCGACTCTAGAGACCCTACCAATAGTCGCCAGTATTCGAGACCTCCCACAAGCACCCCCTAACTCTTGAGGATATACTATATACACTGATCAATAAAGGCTATATGCACCATTCATACGGGTCACATTCCTGAAGAACTGCAGGATGATCTGCACAGAGCTCTCACCAAACTACGCCCCAACACTGTCATACTGAGGTGGATTCCTGGCCACGGTGGAATCCGAGGCAATGAGGTAGTGCATCGCCTCGCCCGCGAACTTCAGCACCGGGCTCCTGGGATTCCCTGGCCTTATCCACCCACATGAGACACTACTCTTCACTACAATAAAAAAATCAATATTCACTATAACAAATTAGAGAAACTCTTCGTACACTTCCTCTTGCTGATAAATCTATAACTGCTACGCAAATACGCATTTCTAGACGCGTACAACTAAATACACTGATTATATACTGCCAGATCGTTTTTATACCAAATCAGACATTCCCCGGCATGCCCAAATTGTTCCAAACACTATGCAAACTTAGAACATTGATTGTTTTCATGCCTTGTCGCAATTCAATCACCCCCTTTCCACACCCTCCTCCCCCAATGTGGAGGGTTCGGTCAGCATCTGACCAGCTGAAAGATCAGTTGGCCTTGGTGACCCTGGCCCAGGATATTCTTGGTGCGTAATAATGCGTTAAATAAAGTCTCCTCCTCACTGCCAGCCTTAAAGTTAACAGTGGTGGTGTTCTTGATGGCAACCGCGTTGGCATGAGATTAGGCTAGAACAAAGATAAGCTTCTCACGTGTCCGGCGTGCCTGTCAGAATGACACGTATTTTGTGACCATAAAGCCTTTCGCTTCAATAAATGCCCAGAATAACACTGCCGCAGCACTGCTGCGGGACCCTAAAGCTGGTAAGATAACTGCTCCCATTCACTGTTCCTCTTGCGGTGTACCTTCCTGACGGCGTAAAAACGTTGCTCACAGCAATGCGGATCATCGGGCTATTCCAAGTGAAGACGTCTTCACTTTCTTGAGCACTGCGGCGAACGCTCCCCTGATGACTTAGTAGTCGACTCCGACATCCACTACAGTGTCAACCATGGCGCCGTCCACAGAAACGTCAAGGCCATTTGTTCATATCCTAGCACTATATATTCTCTTCAACTCCTTCAGTGTATTGAAGTGACAGCTTTGTTGGTTGTGATTTCGGCGGGCGGTGAAGTCACTTTGAAGTCTGAGCGGGTGATCGTCGAGAACCTTTTCATAATTAGCATTATCGTAATGAATACGGCGCCATCACTCGTCGTCAGCGGCGGACGACCTTCACTTTTTCCTTGAATACAACTCGCCTTCAAAGATTGATATCGCTAGTTTCACCTGCGGGAGGTGGGGACTTTCCTAGCGCATAACTTTGGCGGCCCAGCAGCGCAAACGCGTGCGCCTTTCTGTGCAAAAAAGTGTTGATTCCCTGCATTCTATTTCGTGGACGATGTCGTACCGCGCAAGCAGATACACCCTACGGGCAGTAGATGCGAGCTATCTCACTACAGTTGAAGAAGATTGAGAGGCTGTTTGATGTCCTCAGGCGCCGCATTCCCGGGAGCATGAAGGATGTTCGTAGGCTTGGCGGGAGGGTACCAAGGGGCTCGTTTCGGGAACAGGGCGGTAGGGACGAGGACGTGAAACGATACGTGGGGGTGCGGATGACGTTTAATTGAGTCGGCATAGATTTAGCAAGTGGGCCTTGTGGAGAGTTCGTTGTTGTCGGTGTGGCACCATGCGTGCTGTACTTCTTCGCGAACGATGTCCGTTCTTCGGGTGATGGTAGTTTCCAGCGAAGTTTTTTGGACGACTTCGCATATAAGGATCCGCAGGCTATCTCCGCTCGCAGATGTGACGTTGTAGGGGCTCATGCACACTGCTTGAATGTTTCGCATCCAGGATACTGCTACATTGGTATGGCTATTGTTTTTTCCAGGGTGGATGCTTCAATGTCAAACTCGGCTATGGCTTTCGGCGGATCTCTCAGAAGATGAGAAAAAAGCGACTCTTTAACGCCTCCCATCCAAATTTTCACTTTCTCTTTCGGTCATGTTATTGTCGGCACGGCAGAAGAGGTGCTTGATTTTATGAACGTGAGGAAGGATCTGTTCATAAAAGTTTTAACCTTGATTTCAACAGTGACTGTGGTTTTTGTTTCTTGGATACACTAGTAAAGCCCGTCAAAGGCTTCTGCTTGATAATGTCGCAGTCGTTTAATGAAGCTTCGTGGTTTTCAAACGAAGAGTGCGTAGATTCCTGAAGAATGAAATACACTCTCGTCAGTTTTACTCAGTCGTTCTAGGCATTATTTCCTGCATCCTTATTGAAAAAGTCTATCCATAGTCTGCATCTTTATTGGGCAGTCCAAAGAATATTGGTACCCCCAGGTTGCAAACAAACCAGGAATGGCTTGACGCATGTTAGGGCGTAGTCCACGTTTACGCAATTCAGCACCTACATCAGATGTCCCGTGTTGGTGACAATGCCATAGGCGACGAACGAATAGACAGGTGCATGGCTGGTAAGCCAGCCAAGGCATTCTAAGAGTCTGGAATCGTATGGAAACAGTTGTGCTTGCCTGTGATCATTCCAGGCTAATCTTGGCGCATCCCGCCCTATAAAAAGCCATAAAGGCGCGTTTAGCGACACCAAACATGAACGAAGAAAAAGCTTAAAATTAGTCTGCGTGCCACAACCAAAACGACAAGAGACAAGGCTGCATTCCAGTGGGTTTGAAAAACAACAAAGAAAATTTCGAATGGGGGGGGGGGTAATATAAATCAACAGGTCTGAGTTTTTATTATAATTATACTCAGACACATTCTGAAGCCTCCTCAAGGGATGCATAATATTATTTCCATTTTTAAAAAATGAGGTAAAATTTATGCGATAACGGACGCGATCGTTTTTACCGTCCTGGAAACTGCGTAAATGAGCACAGTTCTTTTTTAAAATACTTTTACGAAGGCGACGAAGAGGGCAGTGGTACGAGAGAAGCGCTCGCGCCAGGACCTCTGGCCATTACAGCATATTTGATCGTCATGTCATCATGGCAGCATTTTGTTGTGTCGCCGTATTTCATCGCTTGCCATCTGCCATCACGCAATATCTTGGGGAAAGGGCTGTTCATCCCCATCCTAGCCTTGGAGCGCCGACGCCAGGAGTACGCCGAAACTGTCGGCCGAAAGCCTGTATTGATCGCCCCACAGCTCCGCCTCAGCCCTTCCTCCTCAGACCCGACCAGCCGCTCTCCCTAGCCCTGACCACGACATACAACGATCAGGCAGAGCCCAAACCTGAAACGACCGAACCCACAACGAAGCGGCCTCATGACCACTCGAGCGAAGCCAGCACCTCGCCTAAGCCGTTTGGAGTGTCCATGGGCACTGGCCTTCGGCAAACGGGGAACATTGGACCTGATGCTGCGGGGGCGAGCATTCATCCTATCTTTGAATTCATTGTGGTGGGAAGCATTTCATCTCACAATCCTCCACCTGTGATTATCGTCACATGAAGCATTGGATTTTTAGCAATCGATCAGAACAATCGCTCGGTGTCCCCGTGTCATGCTATGAAGACGACGGAGCCAGCAGCGGCGCGGAGTGAAGCGCTCGCGGCAAGCCCGCTGGCCAATAAAGCATAATTCATCGTCATGTCCTCACGTCATCCTATATCAGCTGTGTTGCAGTGTTTGATTGCTTGCCATATGCATCCAGTGAACAATATTTTGCAGAGATTTCTAAAATTTCCGAAGATTTGATTTTCTAGAAAAGCACTGCGAGAGTCATAACGCAAAACAGCTGACCTTCGGCTTCAATTTCTTACACCTTTTAAAGTGTTTTCTGTACCTGTGCGTATTTTAATAAAAGTGAAATTATATGTTATAATAAGAATATTATCAACCAATATTGCCCCTCAATGCATCCATTTGCTTTTACACATAAGTGCACTGATTTTCATAGTACAAATTACACAGCACACGAAACATCGGCTTTTTTACATTTGGCTACATACGTTTTCCAGTATATTCACCTTCTATTTACATATCTTGGCACGTGCGCCTCCTGTTTTAAGGCAAAAATACCTAGATTTGCATTGAAAGGTGTCCTCGTAAGAGCACCGGAATGAACGAAGGCAATAAGCATATACAAAGAAATATATTGTCCTGAAAGAAAACCACGTACTACAAATACAAAAGCGGAGTGTTTTTGGAAAGCATTTTATGTGTAGTTAAAGCTAGACTTCTCGCATGAAAAGGGCATTTCTCGCCTATTCTGACGCACTAATCCTAACAATCGCATACAAGCGTGTGAAGTCCGTGTCTATGACAAGAACCAAATGGGTGACAGGTGTGTTCGCAAATTCCAGGAAGGTTCCTGCACGCACTGCACCGTACCACTTCCTAAGCACCTACAGCTGGCAGAGTGCGTCAAGTGCACACTTTATTACCCTCGAGTTGCTGAACCCGCGACATTTAGAAAGAATGGCGCGCATGACAATGCAATTTTGTTTTTGTTTTTTCATCCCTTCAAAATCGCACGTAGACTTGTGCGACAGCGCAAGAAAGATTAGCGACGATTTACCTTAAGATTAAAAGCAGCCTCCGAAAGACAACAGAGAGTTTTAATTTATAGGGCTTTCACTAATTGCGTGATTAGCGAAAGTGCGGCTCGGAAATGCGCATGCGCTGAAATATGGAAATAGCGCTACCACATGCACGCAGGTTTGAGAAGTTAGCTCGGGTCTTTTGTGCATTTAGTATGAAAACACGGCGGCGTCCTTATATCGGGCAGCCGTCCGCATCAGACGAACAAATAGTCATTGCAGTCGCGCTTGGCAGGTTTACGGGAAACTACTGGTACAGCCATATTTCGTTTTCGCTAATCTTGCTTCGACGACAATACTCAGGGTATAAAGAACCATTGTTGTCGAGGTTCGGACTCGATCTGATTTGCATAGGCCTAATGGGGTCGCCTACGACGATGCAACCGGTTTGAACACAGCGAATCGGTTTGCAGTGTCGTTTCAGCGTTTACTATATTTTACTACTAATTTTGACTATTATTTAATTATAATTTGCCTGAAGGTATTGAGCTGGTTGGTGGTTTACTTGGTATCTATTAAAAGCTCGCTCGAAGCCTATATTTAAATGGACATATGAAAGCGGGCTCTTGTATCATAAGTCAATCACTCCTGAGTGCGATAGAGAGCACTCGATATGCGCCATAATTAAAGTGTCCAGCTTCAGAGTCGGATAACAGTGTAGCGGAACGTACATATACAATTCATTGCTCACGACTTCACTACGCTGCTAGAAGTGCGGAACTTTAATCAGTTCAGAGCACCAGAACAGGGCTGATCCGGGAAACGATCGAAGTCAACACGTGGCCGATTTTCATGTGATATTATCTTTGATTCGAAGCACAAGACAGTAAAAGCTATTTTTCTTGAATTGTACGAATATACACTGCTGCGATTTTCTTCAGATTTTCTTTCGTTAGCCAGCTGTGATTGTTGGCAGCTCTTGAAAGGAGTACAAAACGACCTACAATATAGCTGATAGTAGTACAGTGCAGATATATCCAGTTGGCCATTTTTCGAGTGGTAGTGTTACACGGTCGGTTCATGTCTGTTTTGCAGGATATTGGTAGAAAGCATTTATCCACAAATACATGAGGTACGCACCAGCTTACCCTGAGAGGACCAAACCTCACAAACACTAGGCGGAAGTTCCCAGTTCTGGACCCCAGTGGCGTCTGCCGCCGCTCGGACGCGCCTGACTTATGCGCATTGGGCCTGAAGGTAAGTCAGAGGAGCCAAGCAGGGTCCCCTCCCAGTCCTCTCGGGTTGGGTTAGGGTTACGGGGGATAGCCGAATTAGGGGGGGGGGGGGGGCGGCCTACTCTATGTAATAGATGTCCGAAGACACCACGCCAGAGTGCAGGCAACTGCCAGAGAAATGAAAGTAGAAGGGCTTTAGGCTGTAGAGATTTCAATCCCTGAACATCGCAGACTTCTCCGACAGTGATTCAGCTGTCGTTTGAAAATAATGCAGTGGAAACGCTCAGCACATAAGTTGATTTCGCAATTTCTCCCCATTCCAAAGCTGGGGCCTTAAGAATTCAGAGCCTGTCTTCGTGTTTAGTGCCTCAAAGCAAAAAGCAGATATTCATAATGGTAGGTGTAAAACCAATAGTTTTAATACAAACGTGCTCTAGGAGCCCAAAAGTGTCGCTTTATTTTATTCAATAGAGGCTCACAGCATGTCAACGGCGGCAAAACTGTGTTTTTTCAGCCTGTCTCCTTGGAGTGAAAAGTAACAGAGTCAGACGTAACTACTGTTTCCAAGTGTAGCTTCCGGCGCTTGTGTTTTGGGAGACAAAATACGGTCCTACTTCACGTTATGTGAGCATATATCAGATAGAAATCACCTTTGTCAGCCTTATAACAACATACCGTCTAAATGCTCTAAATACTCGGGAAGACACCATTTTCTCGCGTTGATAAGAAGAGGCTCAATTGTGATGCTCTTGTGCGTATGGTGCATTCTCACGAAATTTTGTTGGGACAGGCAACGTATTCATATTGAAACAGAGTGCAGTGAAAGTAACGACAGCCTTAAAGTAAAGAGCAACCTTAGCTCAGCACGGGTTGCTCGCCTTTCGCTATATGTTGAGCTTGTAGCGACACGCTAGGTCAGAGTTGGCCGCAAGGCGAAAAAGAGGGGTACCTGCGGCGAGCGCTGAGTAGAACATTCCCGGATTCACACCTCTGCCGGACGCTGCCGCCGCCCTTCCTCCAGCTGCCCTGAAATAAAAAGGGTGTCGTCGCCCCTATGTGAAACCCCCTCAAATTGTTTCCGCTACACACAGCAGCCTTTACACTCAATTTCGATTGAATTAACAGCTTCCCGACTTGGCAGGTAGATAACAATGTGCAAAGCTCCAATTACAAAGTGCGACTTGGACTAGGATGCATTTATTCCAGCAAGCCCAAGACGCCCGTAAACGCCTTAGAGTAGCGGCAGATTGTGCCTGCGATTAAGACAACTGGTAGAGAGGGAGAAAGCCGGTATGTTTCTTATTGGTGCGCACATAAAATTGAAACATTTTCACTGCCATTATGTTTCTCTTTTCGTCAATCAGAACTCTCAAGACGAGTAAAATTTATTTTTGGAGTAAATACGTTCAGCTGTTGTCGGAGAGCGATTAGTTGGTCTTAGAGATGGAAACTCGCAGGCCACATCATTAACTGAAGTAATAACGATGTAAATCCTTTGAAATGCGTCAAACATTTCTGGTGAAGCCAGCGCTGGCAGTGTGGCAGTGGATAAAATACTTGCTAACTCGGATCGTAGGTTGAGCAATATTTGCGCCTATGCTAACTGCCTTGATGTCGTCTAGTAAAAGGATTGTTTGAAGGTTGGTTATGCTACGAGCTGCTTTCCCAATGCCCAGAGTCTGTGCTATGCAGATTGCCCTATTGGAGGAAAGGCGGCAGAAAATGCCTTGGTTACAATGGTGCGCTGGAATACGACATATGAGAAGTGTTTCCGTCTGCCTGCGCGGTTGTTGTAAAGAGCGCAAGGGCAAATACTGCGAACTTGAATCAGCACTGTAACTTCCAGGCACGACATTCAAAGGAGCAATTGGCCTCGAAAATACAGGCATAAGTGGCGGCATTGCCACCGGCCAGCTTATAAGTAGCTGGTTTGGCATTTCTTAGTTCCCCCGCAACCAGAAGTGCTACCTTGTTCCGCGCAATGTCTGGTTCACAAACAACAAAGTATGTCTTTGTTATTTTGCAACCAATACTCAAACAATACTTTGATCCCAAAATGCGACCTCTGGAACGCCAGTGCAATACACAGGCCTCTGGTAGCACAGCCATCACAATCCGGCACAGTAGCGGAATCGAGACTAAACGGGCGACAATTTTATGCACCCGCAAAAATTCAAGTCCGGTATGCAGTCTATTCATTACAAGGCTGTGCCAAATAGCAGTTTTCTGACCCTCTACCAGAGCTGCGAAGCCACATTCGTAATAATCACGTTTTAAAGCCATGTGTTTGCATTCGCTGTATGGGTTATTGCTGAGTGCTAAGGTGCAGAATAAGTAGACGTTTATTGCGCATGAGTATAGGGTTGTCAATCTCAACTAAATTCCAAGTAAAATGAACGCATCAGTAACCTCCATTGCTTCGCGGCGCCTGATTGCGTTAGATAGTCGTCTGCGATACAAAACCTGACAAAGCAACTCACCAGCCGATGTGACAGCGCCATTTTATATCTTCTGTTGAGATTCCGATTCGCTTGGATGGAACGCTGCGAGACCTCAGATCGCGGTTTTATTGATTGAAAAACTTAATTTTCCACCAAAAAGAGGCGATCACACCCGCCCCCAGCAAGTAGGCCTGGAAGATGGGGGCCGCCGCGTTAAAGGCTGGCAGGCAGGCCTTGGCCCATGGTAGCCTTCTCCGCCGGGTGGACGATGTTCCGCTGGAGCTCAAGGTCCGAGCTTTGCAGCAGGGTCTCCCAGTTCTCTCTGCTAAGTATATTTTCCCACTCCGGGAGAGTGCGGGAATTCCCATTACATGTGGCCGAGGGTCCCTCTCGCCCAACAATCACTACATCTGTCATCGTGTCTCCTCTCGGGGTACACATGGTACGCCAAGACTCTGTATAGTCGCCGCGAAAACTGGCACTCCCCGGCCGATTACGACCGATGCCACTACCGCCCCGATGTGGCCGCCGGCCGCAACACTTTAGGCTACCTCACTGTCATCCACGTTTCTGAACCATTAGCTTATAGGCCTCAACTCACTTCTCCCTTCGTTCTTTATTAAATTCCGGAACCATATTCCCTCGCATACTCCCTCCACGTATTATGTACTCCCGAAGCGACCAGTCGCTCCGTTGAGGTGCACATAGGTAGCCCTAGTGCTCTTTTTATGCATTTGCGTATGAGGGCGTCAATCCTGCTTCCCTCCTCCGCGTCAATTCCAAGTTTGGCGTCGCTTAGGTCATTCTGCTAATCACGTAAGCTTGTGTTATTTTCATGGGGTTTCTCTCTTTAAGTCATCTGTCCATGAATGATATGCGTTTAATAAGGCCCAGTGTTTGTATCGCGTGATGCTCGAGCTTCTTTATGACCTCTCTATTGTACCCATTGGTCTTGAGAATCAATTCTAATATTCTAAGCTGTTCCACCTTTGGTACTTCTTTACCCGCCACCTCAATCTTTATGTCCGTCGATGTTTTGCATCGGAGGTGTTTTGGATTATACACCGAGTTCCAATTTTTGCGGCGAGCACGCGAGCCCTCTCTCAGCTGCATACTCGCCAATGATGTCAGTAGCAGACTGCAATAAGTTTTCGACTTCTGCATCGCTCTCCTGGTTTACCCCAAGGTTAATGTCATCCGCGTAGATAGGGAATTTTAGCCTCTCCAGCTCCGCGAGTTTTCCTAGGAGCTTTCTGATTAAGCAGTGCCCAATCGTCGCGAGGGGTTGGGCACAAAGGAAGAGCGATAACAGTTAGGTGTAAGGGAAAAACTTTTCAAGCTCTAGTATGGTAGTATTAGCATCGATCAGACAAGGAAACACTTCCAACGTGGGTCGAGAATAAAAGCTGACAGTTGTACGTAAATGGGCAACTGATACTACAGTCTAGTGTCATAGTCTTGGATCAGCAATTCAATGATATTATGAGAATGGAGAATGCGTTAACTATTGGGAAACAAGCAGTGGTCTATATCTCTAATGAAGAGTGACCTAGAGGCATCTTCAAGAGTGATGAACGCAAATGATAGAAGGTGAACGTGCTGACTTCACAATACGCAGGGCAGAGTGGAGAGGATGGTGCACTGTGTAGTACCGCGAAAGCAGGCAGAAATTAACACCGCCTTGCGTGCTACGCCTCGCCGAGGTCATAGGTCATTGACCGCCACTTCACTCCACAAAGAAGGCAAGTCGCTAATCACGATACCACTCTGTGGAGATTTTTGAGATCGGCCTAAGCAGAATTGATGACACTTCCTGGTGAGCAACAAATACTAACGGAATGTCGGGCCATGGAAGATTTATGACAGAACAAATCTACGTGCACCTATTGCAATGAATAATGAACCTGATGGCAAGGAAGCGAATACAAGAAAGCGTCGCAAAAGCATGCGATAAACCCTAAATAAATGAAGTTCCACTTTGGTATGTTCGCGGAGTAGTTCCTTAGTCATGCAGTGACATCCTACTGAGAAGTGTAAAGACAGGGAGGACAACGACTACTTTACAGTCATAGGATTTATGCAACTGACAGTGCTAGCATAACAGTTCCCCTGAAGGAATAGAGTACCATTAAACGCTCACATTTTGCGAGCAAACGTAGCGCGAGAAAGCACCTTCTCTCCCAGCCTCTTGATCGAATTTCCGTGATCCTTATTGTAATAGGTGACGTGGGTACTTTTCTGTTGAAGGGTAGGCTTCACCACTCTAGGCTTTCAAGCCATCAATCAGAATGGAAGCGAATTTCTCGTTGAAAAACTAAAAACTTCCATCACCGAAGCTCAAGGGGTAATGGCCGTTCTCTGGCCGGGGGTGATCTGTACACTACTCTCCTGTATTCATCGGACAATAAAGTCGTTTCGTCCGTCCATACGAGGGTAAAAATATTCTGAACCTGGCCGTAAGGGGAGGCAGGAAGGTGACAGTCAAAGCGGGAAGAGAGAAATAGTTGCCATAGGGGAGAGCTCCGAAGTAATTTCGACCACTTGAGGATCTTTGACATACCCTGACATCGCACAACATGACGCCTCTTCGTTTCGCCTCCAAAACGTAGCCGAGTAATAACAATGAAAAAATTAGATGGTCTCCTAGATTATTGTAAGAGGAGAACGGCAAAAGCCTACCCTTCCTTCCTTATCATTTGCCTCTCATTGTTTGATTGTTATCGGCATTCGTTGCAGTGCTACTTACAATTAAAATTGGTTTACAGGGAAAAAACACGCAGTATTTATCACACTTCCTCCGGCAGGTACAAGTTTTGATGGCACACCATCACTCTGACATTGCATATAGGAGGAACAGTGGACAAGAACTAACCTCTTGGAATCTCTCGGAACATGACATATCACGTGCACAACTATCACGCACGGGATTTCGTTCGATGAGCCTAAAAAAACTGGTTGTGGTTTAGCTCTGGTGGTTTAGCTCCGGTGAAACCTGGTAGAGTAGCGAGAGCTAAATATCCCTGGCTGCGCTCATGCTTTGCTAAAAGGTAAGACACACAGTTTACGCAATGGCTTGACCTTTATTGTCTATACCAATGAAGACGCCCCGGTGATCAGTAAAGAAGTGAGGCATGGTTTCTACTTTGTCGATAGCATGGTTTATTGTCACTAGAGTTTCGCTGAAGTATTATATCCGCAACGCTTCGAATTGTGTGGTGATAGTCGATTGTAGTTTGCTCAACTCCAGTTGAAATTCTTTGCCGAGTCTAGTCAACTCGCCACTTCTTGCATTCGTGGCACCTCCTAAATCTAGCTTCTTGTGGATACGCAGAAATCGATTCAACAACATCTTTCTTCGTGGATGCACTGTCGTTGGCAAAGCGGGCCCGTCTGAGAACCATCATATCGAGACGGTTAGCGCACTCTTCCTCAGTCCTCTCGGCTCGAGGCATCCTCTCGCCTTCGTTGGTTGCGGCACTCGACTACTGGTCCTACGGACGCGGGACCGAATCCCGGCCTCGGCGGCCACTTTTCGATGGAGGTGAAAAGCAAGGTGCCCGTATGCCGTGCAATGTCAGTGCACGTTAAAGAATACCAGGTGGTCGAAATTTTCGGAGTCCTCCACTACGGCATCTCTCATAGCCTGAGTCGCTTTGGGACGTTAAACCCCGCAAACCAACAGCCATTTCTACCACAAGCTCCGCGTCGTTGTGACATATATATATATATATATATATATATATATATATTGTAGTGTGGTAACCTTCGTAATCATAGCGACTAGCATGAATATATATATATATATATATATATATATATATATATATATATATATATATATATATATATATATATATATAATAGAGCGAAGGGTACGCTTCATTTAAAGAAACATTTTATTAGACTCGACGTTTCGATCGGAGACCGATCTTTCTCAAGAGTGAATCTTCTTGGATAGTGTTGCGGCTTTTTAAGCATTTGGACATAGACCACACCTGGGTAAAAAAACAAAACGTGGGAGACAGAGGAAAGAGACAGATACAGTAGGGAAGGATGATGTCCAGGTGTGCCATCGCAGGTGCATCGCAGGTGCTGGACAGGCCTGTCGAACTGCGCTGACACAGGTGCCTGGATGCATAGTCTCTGCTGCGAAAGAATGCGGGCTATTTTCACTCTTCCTGGACAGGACGGCCGAAGAGTGGGAGTAGGGGAAAAAAAAGAAGAATAAATAATAAAAAGAAAGAAAAAAAGAAAAAAGGGGGGGATGGAGGTGGATAAGGAAAGGTGTTAGCTTTAAATGAAGCGTACCCTTCGCTCTATTATTTTTTAAGCGGCCAAGTACGTTAAATGTTCTCGCATCCTACCTTCTTCAATGGCCGCCACTAACGCTTCAAGAAACATCCTCTGGAAATTTCCTCTCCACGCGCCAACATGGGCTCTGATTGGCGACTCCCAAACGAAACATCTCTACAACCACTTCGATGCATCAAGCCGGTACTCTCCAGCCTTCATTTCACAACCCGGTGCTGAAATCAAGGACATAACAAACCTCCTGGACTTCGTGCCTCCAAGTGTAAGTGGACTCATTCTTCATTTGGGCACCAACGACATCTCCCGTACAAGCATCGATGATGCCCTCAACCGCTACGCGGGTGCACTTAAACTCATCCGCGCCACACGGCCTGAAATCGAGGCAGTATATGCCACTTTGGTGCTACCACGGGCTCCTAACCGCCGACGAGGTTCCGGGAATTGGCGGACGGTGAATCAATTTAATCAACGTGCCATGCAGTTCAACAACGGACTCATTGAATTGTGTTCTCAAGGCGAAAACGTGTTCCACCTCCACCATTCCTTGGAGGCCTTTCCCGCTACCAAAGTTCTGGCTGCAGATGGAGTGCACCCAAGTTTTGGAGGTGTTTCGGTGCTCGCCTGGAATATATTCAACCTCCTCCTCAGTGCTCAACGGCACTGCATGGCCCCATGGAAAGACCACCTGCCAACCTCAGATAAGACCCACCAACCCACCATGGAGCACAGCACCCGAATAGCTGCCATCTGTTTTGAGGTCCCATCCCAAAACAGTGAAGATGCTGGTCAACCCGCAACACCGGATTTCCCAACCATTGAGGAAGCAGAGCATCTGATCAACCAAGGACGGACATCTGGGTTGAAATGCCGCCGTGCCACTCATAACCTACCACCAAGTGGTTCAGGCTACACTACACTCACGAAAACGCCCCTTCGCCAAGCTCTGCTGCCAACTCCAAGATCACATCTCACTGCGCCTCCAGCCGCCGCCAAACCATCCAGAACAACAGGAAATCCCACACCGAATAACCCCACCTGCCCATCATCAAACCGCCCGTCCCTACTACCGACGCCTGCTGTGCAAGGCGGTACATCCCCGATCTCCACTCCGACTAGGCCCCGATCCCGGATGGATCCACTCTCAGCTGCAACACTTGGATCCCAGCAAGCTTCATCCACCATGCAGGACATCGGAAATGACGTCAACACGCCCATTCCAAGAGACCCAACGGGACACCAACAGCCTCCTTCCAATGAAAACGACCGTCCAGAGAGCGCCGCTACACCGAAACAAAGTGTTGCAGCACGAGACACCACACTCCGGCACCCAAGCTCTACACCGAACTGCCCGCCCCTACTGCCGACGCCCATGGGGAAGGACGACACGTCGCCGGTTGCCACGCCGAAAACCCCGGGACCACGGATGGCTCCAATGTCGGCACCAATGGAGCCGGCACTTGGATCCCAGCAAGCATCAGTCACCATGCAGTGCTTCGGGGATGAAGCCACCACGCCAAAACAAAGGTATGACCTCAGACGACGCTGTGGCTCAGCCCAACGGCTGAAGCAATACTGACAGGCCGACCAGGCTCACGCGCCCACCAATTCTCCTTCTGGCGATGACATACACTCTCGAAATTTTTTTAAAGTTAAGAAAAATAATAGACAAAAGAATCAGGCACGAGCTCCACGTAAAATCCCTTCGAATATATCTGAAATCGGAAACTGTACCGAGAGGACTTACTCTATCTCTAACCCCATCGATGAATAACCTTTCGGAATCCCATCGACTAGCATGGACCAAAGAACTACTCGGGGCATCTTTTAAACTTTTGAAAATAACAATTGAGCACTTCGAACAAACGTTGGCATCATTAAACTTCGAGGAGAGGCGGGCGCGTCACAACATGTTGCTTTCAACATCACAGGCAACCGAGCTTGAGGTCTTCCAGTCTTGCAAAATTGAGCAAATTTGGACAAAGAAACTTAAAAAGTTCTCCCGGGATAACATAATTGTTGATGCAAACATAGACCCTACAAAAGAAATACAACCAAGGAGCCACATACACCCATCCAACGAGAACCTCAAAACCGTAACCGAACACCTAACCACATTAGACCAAACACCCGAGGAACCACACCTTCCAGAAATTATGATTAACCTCTCAAACTCTCAACTCACCTCCGATGAAAAGTCCCTTTTGTCACGCGGCCTAAAATTCTGTCCAAGTAATAGAAAGTATAATGAATTTCAATTATTCAAAGATCTGGATAACTTTTCTCGAAATCTTAGACTACG
This sequence comes from Amblyomma maculatum, assembly GCF_055883805.1. Taxonomy (NCBI): domain Eukaryota; kingdom Metazoa; phylum Arthropoda; class Arachnida; order Ixodida; family Ixodidae; genus Amblyomma; species Amblyomma maculatum. The sequence goes on from NC_139348.1 coordinate 77,662,705, forward strand.
TGAATACTTTTTCGATAAACCAAACTCTAGTAATCCGCACTTCCCCCGACCTCAGGAACCGTGGACGCCCAAACCTGGTAGGGAAAAATATCTTGACATGTATATAAAAGCAGTACAAGGGGATATTCTTCAGGCCTTTGGGACACGCAGATCTGGCCCACCTAACCTCACAAGGAAAGAACGTAATGCATTAGGCTCACTCGGCAAACGAACTGACATTGTTATTAAACCCGCCGACAAAGGTGGAGGTATAGTCATTTTAGACAAAGACGATTACATTCAGGAGGGCAACCGTCAACTCAATAACCCAAAATTCTATAAGAAACTCTCATCGAACCCCACCGCTGAACACCGGAGCATCATAGGAAAAACTCTGACTAAACTAACCGATGAAGGTGAATTACCCATACGTGTAAGTAAGGCACTGACGCCAAAAAATGCCTCAGCGGGGCGCTTCTATATGCTCCCGAAAATACACAAAGAGAATTATCCAGGGCGACCTATTGTTTCCGGTATCGGCACACTCACAGAGCCAATTTCAGATTATATCGATTCCCTAATCAAACACATACCTCCGAAACATCCATCTTACATACGCGACACCAATCATTTCCTGAGAGAATTATCCAATATTACCTTCCCTCATGGCGCTTTTCTAGTCACCCTTGACGTGGTGTCACTTTACACTAACATCCCACATGACGACGGAATCCAGGCCATGATCGGAGCATACGAGAAATATAAAATTTTAGACTCTCCTAGTCCAAGTACCATCGAGACACTTGCCAATCTGGTCCTTAAACTTAACACTTTTGAATTCAACAACTCATACTATCTTCAAACTAGTGGTACAGCTATGGGCACCAAAATGGCTCCAAATTACGCAAACATATTTATGAGCAAAATTGAGTCTGACTTTCTCTCCTCATGTGCAATCAAACCAATTTTTTACAAACGCTTTCTGGATGACATATTCATGATTTGGACCGAAACAGAGGACGAACTCGTAAAGTTTATCGCCTCATTCAACAACATACACCCTAGCATCTCCTTCACACACACCTACTCAACTAGTAAAATCAACTTCTTAGATGTTCTGGTTCGAGTTGAAGGGGGCGCATTAATCACTAGCGTTTACAAAAAACCCACAGACAGACAACAATACCTTCACTTCAAAAGCTGCCATCCACGCCACTGCAAGACTTCAATCCCATACTCGCAAGCTATCAGATTCAAACGTATTTGCTCAAAATCCATAGATTTTCAAGAAAATGCTAATCGCATGCGAGTAACACTAGAGAAACAACACTACCCGCCTTCTATCATCGAAGATGCCATAAAAAAGGCTGAAATAAGTAATCGTCATCACACCCCTGCGGAATCACAGCCAACACCACCACAACACTGTAATCTCATTCTAACCTTCGCAGACAATATCCCAAATATTAACAAAATCCTTAAAAAACATTTCAATATCATAGAACAAAGTCAACGACTTTCCAAAATATTCTCGACTGCTCCTCAGGTAACATACAGAAGACCAAAGAATTTACAAAACCACGTTGTCCACTCAACTGTCAATAAACCGAGACCTTTGGGTTGCACGTCATGCGGAAAAAGCCGATGTCAAATCTGTAAACACATGCAATCCACAGCACTAGCTAAAAGCACCCACTCAAATTTCAAACATTTTATACGAGAAGATTTAAATTGCGATTCTAGCAATGTTGTTTACATGCTCGAGTGTGGTGACTGTGGTATGCAGTACATTGGCCAAACAGATAATTCCTTCCGATTGAGATTTAATAACCACCGCTCGCACGCTCAAACCCTTCCCAACCTCCCCCTTTCGAAGCACCTTCGCAAGGAGGGACATGAGTTCGATAATCTTAAAGTCACAATATTACAGAGTGGCTTCAAAAACACTCGTGAGCGCGAACAACGAGAATCATATTTCATTTTTAAATTTAATACTCTACAACAGGGCTTAAACGAAAACCACGGGGTCCTGTCCTCTCTTCCGATGTCACGAACACAGGAAATGTGCACACCTGGCCAAGTCGTCTGAGGTCATCACCTTTTTTGAATACCAAAGTGTTGGTGTGTTCTGTTCTTGTCAGAGCCACTTACCTCCTACCGCCCTCCCCCCTTTTCTTTGGCTTGCTTCCGACACCTTTCTTTTTTTTTTTCTAAGCTAACACCTTTCCTTATCCACCTCCATCCCCCCCTTTTTTCTTTTTTTCTTTCTTTTTATTATTTATTCTTTTTTTTTCCCCTACTCCCACTCTTCGGCCGTCCTGTCCAGGAAGAGTGAAAATAGCCCGCATTCTTTCGCAGCAGAGACTATGCATCCAGGCACCTGTGTCAGCGCAGTTCGACAGGCCTGTCCAGCACCTGCGATGCACCTGCGATGGCACACCTGGACATCATCCTTCCCTACTGTATCTGTCTCTTTCCTCTGTCTCCCACGTTTTGTTTTTTTACCCAGGTGTGGTCTATGTCCAAATGCTTAAAAAGCCGCAACACTATCCAAGAAGATTCACTCTTGAGAAAGATCGGTCTCCGATCGAAACGTCGAGTCTAATAAAATGCTTCTTTAAATGAAGCGTACCCTTCGCTCTATTATTTTTTAAGCGGCCAAGTACGTTAAATGTTCTCGCATCCTATATATATATATATATATATATATATATATATATATATATATATATATATATATATATATATATATATATATATATATATTAATATATACTCCGCGTATGCACACAACTGACGAGGCGGACGGCGCCCGCTCCGCCGTCGGCGCAGAGGCGAGGCGCGCGGCGCGCCTTGCCGGCTGCGGGCAATGACGTCACTATGTGCATGCGCGCAGTTGGCTTAGCGGTAATGCCACGGCTCAGCACGTAGCCACTCTCTCCTCGCGATTCGCTGGCGTGGTGCAGCTCTCGCTGCGATTGGCTTTCACCTTAGTAAAATTCAAGGGGCACTTTGACCACTGAAATGCAATGAATCGAAAGTGTCTGTTGTCCAGTGGTCCGAAGCCTTCCACTACGGCATCTCTTTCTTTTTCCACTGCCATCTTCCTCCTTTTCTTTTCCGCTCTGTTAAGGTGTGGAAAAGAATTGGGACAGTTACTGTGCCTTTATTTCACTGTCAACCAATTTGAAACGCCGCTTACGCCTGCTGTACTGTGTCAATTTCTATATGCTCTGTGGCGCGGCATTCGAGGAAGCGATAAACGAAAAGCGCCGCACGGACGCCCGGGTCGAAAGTAAGACAGGGTCAGATTCGTACATGCGTTCGCTAGTTGGTTGCACAACCTTTATTTCCATCGGAAATGGGCGTCCTCTTCCCCTGCTCCCGGCACGCATGCCGGGGGCGGGAATAGCCTGGTGACGCCATCACGGGTCCTGATGGCATGGCCGGATGTGATGTCATTAGCACTTTTGGTTATTAGACATGCCGGTAATGGCGTCAAGGCCAATGATGTCACCATGTGATGGGATCATAATCGTCTGTGATTACTCATGACTATTTAGTCATGAATAAGGAGTAATTAGAAGTAGTTAGTGACTAGTTATTTATTAGTACTGGTTAGTTACTAGTTAGCCTTTAGTCATTAGTACTAGTGAAAGAGTGACATTATTGGGGTGTTGGTACAGCTACAGTGGCGAGGCGCTGCTGACTGAGTTTCAGATATTTCGTTTCTCGTTAATTACTATTATTTATAATCTAATTAGTAAACTACCTTATGTTCTAACTACCATGTTACTAAAACTACTCAATCAAATAACCCGCTTGCTCCCTTTCGATTAGTTACTGTTTGCCAATGCCCATATATGGTACGCTCATGCTTGTGTGACAGCCTCTGCCAATAGCTCCTGCTGACAACTATGAGGCATTAAAGGCTTTCGCCTTAAAAGAGAAAAATTTGGAGGACGCTTGAGCTTCGCCTTGAAGAGTGGATCGCGATAGCGTTATTGCACCTCGTTCGCACCGCCCACCACTCATTCGCTCGGTATGCTCTTGAGTCACACAAAGACATAGTTTCAATACTCAACACTTCTAAGTGCACTGTAGAACGTTTTTCTAATTACTTGTTCAAAGAAGTGCTTCTCACAATCTACATTATCGCACTGTGTTGTGCACACTACAACGTTCCTTGCTCCCGTGTTCTTCTGCTGGGACGCTTTCCCAGCAGAAGTGCTACGGCGCAGCGATCACGTCATAGACGTCAGGCATCAGACGCTGCACCTAGCAATCGCGCTGTGGGCGGAAAGAGGAGCCGCGTCGCCTAAACACCACGGTTCGAGTTACGCACGCTCGATGTTGGAAGGGGAGAGAGCGAGAAAACTTACTAAACGCAAGGGTATTGACAGTTTCTATGAAGATGTAGAATCGGCCATGCGAAAAGTAAAGACGCAGTATACTGTACTAATGGGCGATTTCAATGCCAAGGTAGGGAAAAAACAGGCAGGAGACAAGGCAGTAGGTGACTATGGCATTGGTTCTAGGAATAGCAGGGGGGAGTTACTAGTTGAGTTTGCAGAGCGCAATAACTTACGAATCATGAATACCTTCTTCAGCAAACGGAAGAACCGGAAATGGACATGGAAAAGCCCTAACGGAGAGACTAAAAATGAAATCGACTTCATAATGTGTTCAACCCCCGCCATTATGCAAGATGTAGAGGAAATTGGGAAAGTGCGATGCAGTGACCACAGGATGGTGAGGTGTCGAATTAGCCTAAATCTGAAGAAGGAACGCAACAGATTAGTAAGAAAGAAACCCATCAACAAATTAGCGGTGAGGGGGAGGGCAGAAGAGTTCAGGATCTCGCTACAGAATAGGTTTTCAGCTCTAACTGAGGATGGCGACATTACCCTAGAGGCAAGGAACAATAATTTCAGAGATATCATTACTGAGTGCGCGGTAGAAGTAGGCGGTAGGATAGTTAGAGAGGATACCGGCAAGCTGTCTAAGGAGACGAAAGATTTGATTAAGAAACGCCAGAGTATGAACGCTTCCAATCCAACAGACCAAATCGAATTGGCCGTGATATCAAAGCTAATCAATAAGCGCAAGGTGGCCGATATAAGGAAGTATAACATGGAGAAAACTGAGCATCCTGTAAAGAACGGGGGAAGCCTTAAAGCGATAAAGAAGAAATTGGGCATAGGCAAAAACCAGATGTATGCGATAAGGGACAGGGCGGGCAACGTCATCACTAATATGGAAAAGATAGTCAAAGTAGCCGAGGAGTTCTATACAGATCTCTACAGTAGCCAAAGTAGTCAGGACCGTAATGAGATTGGCGGTAGGGAAAAACAGTCAGACGTTCCACCAGTGACGAAGGGCGAGGTCAAGAAAGCACTAGAAACTATGAAAAGCGCGAAATCAGCTCGAGAGGATCAGATAACTACAGATTTGCTGCAGGACGGCGGGGATATCGTGCTAGAAAAACTGGCCACCCTGTATACGCAGTGCCTGGCGTCATCGACGGTACCGGAACCATGGAAGAATGCAAACATTATCCTCATTCACAAGAAAGGGGACTCTAAGGACCTTAAAAATTACAGACCAATCAGCTTACTGTCTGTTGCGTATAAGGTATTTACTAAGGTAATCGCTAATAGAATCAGGACAACCTTACACTGCAATCAAGCAAAGGATCAAGCAGGGTTTCGGAAACGGTACTCTACTATCGATCATATCCATACCATCAATCAGGTGATAGAAAAATGCTCGGAATATAACCAGCCCTTATACATAGCATTCATTGATTACGAAAAAGCATTTGACTCAGTTGAAACCTCAGCGGTGATGCAGGCATTGTAAAATCAGGGGGTAGACGACCTGTACGTGAAAGTGTTGGAAGGTATATATAGTGGCTGCACAGCAACCATAGTTCTGCATAAAGAAAGTAACAAAATTCCCATAAAGAAAGGTGTTAGGCAAGGAGACACAATCTCTCCAGTACTATTCACAGCTTTTTTAGAGGAAGTATTCAGACTTGGAATGGGAGCAGTTAGGGATAAGGGTAGATGGAGAATACCTCAGTAATCTGCGATTTGCTGATGACATTGCCTTGCTAAGCAACTCAGGGGATGAACTGCAAATAATGATTGATGACCTAGACAGGAAAAGTAGAAAGGTAGGCTTGAAAACCAATATGCAGAAGACTAAGGTAATGTTCAACAGCCTCGGGAAGGAACAGCAGTTTACATTAGGTAGCGAAATACTGGAAGTAGTAGGCGAATATGTCTACTTAGGACAGGTAGTAACCGCTGATCCGGACCACGAAAAGGAAATAACAAGAAGAATACGATTGGGATGGAGCGCATTTGGCATGCACTCGCAGATTATGACTAGCAGCTTACCGGTATCGCTCAAGAGGAAAGTATACAACAGTTGCATCTTGCCTGTACTCACCTATGGGGCTGAGACGTGGAGGCTAACCAAGAGAGTTCTACTTAAGTTGAGGACAACCCAGAAGGCTATGGAACGAAAAATGCTAGGGGTAACATTAAGAGATAGAAAGCGTGCAGAGTGGGTCAGAGAAATAACTCAAGTTACCGACATTCTAGTAGAAATCAAGAAGAAGAAATGGACATGGGCAGGACATGTAGTGCGAAGAGAGGATAACCGATGGTCGCTAAGGGTAACAAACTGGATTCCAAGGGAAGGAAAGCGTAGCAGGGGGCGGCAGAAAGTTAGGTGGGCGGATGAGATTAAGAAGTTCGCAGGGGTCAAGTGGATGCAGCTAGCACAGAACCGGGTTAAGTGGAGAAATATGGGAGAGGCCTTCGCCCTGCAGTGGGTAAAATCAGGCTGATGATGATGATGATGATGATGATGATGATGATGATGATGATGATGATGATGATGATGATTGGGGCATCCTCGCACCGGTACCCGCGCGGCCCGAAGGGTAGAAGCGGGTGAGCGAAGATAGTGATCTAAGGAAAGGAATGACGCTTGATTCTACAACCCGTAAGCGTGCACGGCGAAACGTCAGGGGCGAGTGACGCGCCACGTGTCGGGACAGCGCCGCACATTGCGAGGAGGGGTTCTTCTGTGTTTGCCGCAAGATGGCTCTGCATGTGCGCAGAGCGCAGAAATTTAGGGGAAACGTACTTCGCTACTCGTGTAACTGCGACTTCTGTAAGTAACGTGCTCATAATTACCGATATACACCGCAGTATAACGTTCTACGGCACGTTTCTAAGGCAACACCGCATTCACTAGAAGCGCTTTTGTACCGCGTTCAAGCATCGAACTCGTGGCTGAGTGGTAGCGTCTCTGTCTCACACTCCGGAGACCTGGTTTGGTTCCCACCCAGCCCATCTTGGAAGTTGCTTTTTATTTATGAAGTGCATGCGGGATTCATCACTCACGGCCAACGCCGGTTCGATACCGACCTCGGCGGCTGCGTCTCGATGGAGGCGAAACGAAGAGGCGTCCGTGTGCTGTGCGATGTCAGCGCACGTTAAAGATCCCCAGGTGGTCGAAATTACTCCGCAGCCCTCCACTGCGGCTCCTCTTTCTCTCTATCCACTTTCACTCCCACCTTCCTCCCTTCGCTTACAGCGCGGTTCAGGTGTCCACAGCTGCAAGTGCGACAGATACTGCGCCTTTCCCTTCCTATGAACCCCCCCCCCCCCAACGCCGCCGACGCCGACGACACCGGCTTTTCTGCGACACCAGCTCCTTAACGCTATCGCGTTAAAAGGAGCCTGTAGTGGAGGGCTCAGGAGTAATTTCGAACACCTGATGATATTAGGGCGACAGCCTTCAATGCCTCGTCGTTGTCAGCTGTAGCTGTCTCAGAGGCTGCCGGCAGAAGGTGAAGCACTTTCGAGAGCGCACCATAAGAAATTCTAGAGAGCACTTCGCACCACGAAAATTCGATGAGGTGAAAGCCATTATATCGCGGTGGATCGCAGCCCTCCATTACGGCAGTTCAATCTCTCTTTTTTCACGCCCACCTTCGTTTACTGCGGGGTACAAGTGGCCGCGGAGAATAGTGACAGATACAGCGCCTCTTCTATCCTGTAAATCTATTTCAAACACCGTTGATGCGTCCTTAATGCCTCCTACACATCTGAGTCTGCTTCCGTTTGCTGTGTTGTGCGGCGTTCAAGGCAGGGCAAATGAAAGAGGCCGCACGGACACCCAGATCGGAAGCTGTTTTTGTAGAGGCTGTAGGAAGAAGGAAATGAAAATGCGCGGGCCTGCTACTGGCTCTGTAGCTGAGCCACCTCTGCTGCCTCGTGCAGACAGAAGAAAGAATAGAGAAGAAAGAAAAGGAAGAGGGAGAGAAAGACGCGCGCCGCAACAACAGCCGTCGTCCACCATCGAATGAATGAATGAAATACTTTATTTACACAAAGAGAATTCTCCCGGCGTTGGTGGGGCCCTCAGTCCAGGGCCCCAGTGGCCTTTGCCGTCTTGCGCGCTCTGTCAATTAGCTTGAGCTGGTCGTCAGGCGTCGAGCAGGACAGAGCAGCCTCCCACTGCTCCGGTGTTGGTGTGGTGTTTATTGGTGGTGCCTGTGTTTCTTGACAGGCCCATGTAACATGGTAGAGTGTAGGGGGTTCTCCGCAAAGTGGGCATTTATTTTCATATGTAGTGGGGTGGATTTTACTGAGTAGACTCAGATTGGGGTATGTGTTAATCTGTAGCTGTCTCCAGGCAACTGACTGCTCTCTATTGAGGTATTCGTGGGGAGGTGGATAGATCCTCCTTAAGGCTCTTTGATGTTCAAGGATGGCTCCATAGCGTCTAGTGACTGCGTCCGGTTCCCCGTCGTTGTGCGCCCCCCGGTTGGCGTGTGCTCGGGCATTGGCGTCGGCACGTTGGTTACCTTTGACAGTCTCATGGCCTGGTGTCCACGTTATGAAGCATCTCGAAAAGCTGATTTTTCTTGCCTTGAGTATGCGGATGGCCACAGTGGATATGTGTCCGCTGCTATACCTTCTGCATGCTTCTTGCGAGTCCTTAATTATTTTTGTGGTAGCCTCCTCACCCTGGTGGCTGATGACGAGAGCGATTGCCGCTTCCTCAGCCTCGAGAATGTTGTTGCTCTTGATCGAGGCGCAGTTGACTTCTTTAAGCTGGTGATCAACCACACTGGCTACCGCTCCGCTTTGTTCTTTGTATGTAGTCGCGTCTACGTACAATATGTTTTTTACCTGCGAGGCTTCTTTCGTGTGCCTCGGATCTTGCCTCTCTTCTGGCCTTGTGTATTTTCGGATGCATGTTTTTCGGTATCGGATTCACCTTAATGATCTCTCTTATACATTTCGGTAGGCTGCGCGTGCTGTTTATTTCTCTGCAAGCATCTCTCATGCCCAGTATATTTAGCGTGTTCCTTCCCGTTTGCGTCTGCATGAGTGTTATTTACTGCGCCAGAAGGTGGGCCTCGATGTGTTCTTGCACTGTGTTGTTTATGCCCATTTTATTGAATTTTTCGCTCGAGGTGTTGACCGGTAGTCCAAGAGCGCATTTGTAGGCTTTCCTCAGGATTGCCTCCAGTTGTTCTTTTTGCTGTTCGAGCGGAATTTGGTAGGGGACGTCATATACAATTCGGCTTACAACGAGGGCCTGTACTAGCCTACATGTGTCCTCCTCGGACATGCCTCGTCTTCTGTTGGAGATTCTTGCTATCATCCGCGTGATCTGCGCGGAGGTACTTGCTAGCTGCCTGATTGTTTGATTTAAACGGCAGTTGCTTTGTATCCGCATGCCTAGGATTTTTATTTACGACACTTCCGGGATCTTCTTTTCCCCTATGTAGATGTCTATGGAGTTGTGCAGATTGTACCTTCTTCTGTGGACTCTGAGCACCTCAGATTTCTCCGGAGAACATTCGAGGCCGCAATGGCGAGCATATGCGTTGACAGCGTCTGCTGCTCTCTGCAGACAGTCTTGCTTTTCTCCTAAGGATCCCCTGGTCACCCAGATCGTGATGTCATCAGCATAGATAGCATGTCTGGCTCCTTCAATTTCTTCGAGTTTTTTTGCTAAGCCGATCATAACAATGTTAAAGAGCATAGGGGATATCACTGAGCCTTTCGGTGTTCCCTTTTTGGGGGTCGGGAAGGTCCCTGTCCTGATGCCGCCTATTCCAATTGTGGAGGTTCTGTTACTCAAGAAGGCTTTCACGTAGCTGTGTATTCTCTGCCCGCAATCTGTTGCAGACCCCGTCTAGCAGTGCCCTGTGACTGACATTGTCGAATGCCGCTTTGAGGTCGAGCGCTAGCAAGATGTTTTCTCCGTATTTTGGGACCGTGTTAAGCCCCTCCTCCTTGATCTGCAGGAAGATGTCCTGTGTTGATAGATGTTTTCGCAATCCTAACATAGTGTGCAGCATGAGGTCATTGTCCTCCAGGTGGGTCTGCAACCTCTGAAGCACAATTGTTTCGTATACCTTTCCCAAACATGACGTCATTGAAATGGGTCGTAGATTTTCCAGGCTGGGAGTTTTTCTGGATTTAGGAATCATTAGTATTTTCGCATGAGACCAGTCTTTCGGGATGGTCCCCTGCTCCCAGTGTGTGTTGATGAATTCAGTAAATCTGTGGATTGAATTCTCGTCCAAGTTCCTAATCATGGCGTTGGTAATGCCATCCTTGCCTGGGGTGTTGTTTATTGTGGCAGACATTACAGCGTGTCTGACTTCTTCTATAGTAATGGGTTTGTCAAGAGTGGGATTTGCTTCTCCCGTCTATGGCGAGCTGTAGTCGGCGCCCGTTTCGTCACTGATGTATCGCTGCTTGATGTTCTCTTGCAGTTCCCGGTCTGTACCTTGGAATTGGTGCGCGATCCTTTGGATTGTCTTATGGTTTTAACATTTGGTCTTAGATGGGTCTATGAGAGCCCTTAGCAATGCCCACGTCTTGGCCAAACCTAGAGTCCCCTGTAGATCGTTGCATTTCTGGTCCCAGTCCCGTTTTGAGAGCTCCATCGCATATTCTTCGGCTTGTTTTGTGACCTCAGCGATCTTAGCTTGAGCTTTCTGTTGTGCTTCTGCCCTTTCCATCTCTTTAGCAACCCCTGTCTAGCATCCCAGAGGTGTAAGAGATGTTTATCCTCGTTGGGCGTTTTGTTGGTTAGAGTGACCTTCTTAGTGACTTTTTCCCAGTCGGATTTGATACCCTCTACCCGATCCTTAATATCCTTGATCTCTGTATCCTCGGACTCCGCCCTAGTCTTTCTATAGGCTTCCCACTGTGTGTGTCTATCTTGGCCATAATTTTTCCTGATCGGAGGAGTTTCTATCTGGATGCGCATGATGCAGTGGTCACTGCCTAGCGTCCCCCCGTCATTTTCCCATATTGCCTGACTTATTCCTTTGACGAACGCTAAGTCTGGGCACGAATCGCGGTTGATGCTATTTCCCACTCGCGTTGGCTAGGTGTGATCTGTGATTAGGCTGAGGCTTCTGCGATCAGCTTCTCTGGCTAGATCCTTGCCTTTCGGAGTTTCTCTGACATAGCCCCAGCGTTTATGCCAGGCATTAATGTCCCCAAGAATGAGGAGACCCCTCTTGCCTGCTGCTTGTTCTGCCTTGCCCAGCAGGTAGCTGAAGCTAGCGTTCTTTTGGCTGGGCGGGCTGTATACGTTAAGCAGGAAGATGCTTTCTTGGCTTCTCTTTTGGGTAATGACTTCGATAAGAACGTGGTCAATGTCCGTTCAGTCGATGTCGTGTCTGATTGTGGTGATAGTTTTGGCAACCAGCGTGGCGACCTGGCTTTCCCCCTGCCCCTTATATGCTGAGTAACCCGGGAGAGTGGGTGAGCAGCCGCTTTCCTGTAGGGCGATTATGTCTGGCGGTATTGTACAATTTGTGATATGTTGTTTAAGAAGACCCCGCTTTTTGCTGATCCCGCGGGAGTTCCATTGCCATATTTCAAGGGTTTCCAACTTGACCGAGCTCTGACGCTGCCTCGCCATGCTCGGTCAATGGCCTATTATAGGGTTTGCCTCAGGATTTCATGCTCGTGAATTGTACTAGGCGTTCTCTATCTGTTTGGACTCTGCTTGGATGTTAGAAATGAGATTACTAAGATTAGCTAGTGAGTTGGTCATGGCTGCCATGGCAGTTGCGAATTCTTGCCACCGTATGGTGGATGGCTGAGTTTCATCTGTTCGCGTTTTCGTGTCGGTCTGCCCTGTTTTATGGGCTTTGAGCTCTTCTATAAGGTCGTTAAGTTTCTGTCTCAGTTCAGCATTTTCCGCCCTTAATGTCTGAATGGTTTGTCTTAGTTCTTGCACTTCGTTAAGTTGTCCACTAGTGCTTTTACTGAATTGTGCCTGCGTTCGTGTTCTTTAAAACAGCGGGAGAAGTAGAGAAAAGCTGCGCTGCCCAGCTCAACTTACTCGGTTCCTCCTTTTTTACCTTCTTCTGCTGCTGCCCCTTTTTTGTTTGTTTTTGCTGCCCCGACCTGGGCCTGGATGGCGAAGTAGCATCTGAGCTGAACCAGCGTTTCCGAGCCTGGCCGCATCCGCCCGTGCCGCCATCGCCCTTTGCTGCGCTCTCGGTTTCCTCTTTCGTTCTGGTCCGTGGACTCCTCGGTTTTCTTAGGCGTTGCTTGCACTCCTTTGCCCCTTTGGGATGCGCTTCCTTGCACAGCGCACACCTGGGCTCAGACGAATGACCGTCCTCGATGACTGGTTCACCGCAGTTCGAGCACACAACGGCGTCAGGTGTCGGGCATACGTCCGCCCTATGCCCAGGCTTGAAGCATATATCAAACTTGGCGTGATGATCGGCAGAGGTAGCAAAGCGTCTCACCGTCGTAGTAATAAACGTAGCGGGGAACGATCTTACCTTCGAATGTTATGACGGCGCTTTGAGATTTTCCAATCATTCGTGCATAAAGGATTTTCCCTTCTTGGGTGCGTACCCTAAGATGGGGCAGCAATTCGTTAGGTGTTGTACCGACATCCAGTCCGTGGATCACTCCTTTGCATGAATTGTCCGGCGCGGCAACGTAAGCCGTCACAGCGTAGTCTTTTGCACCGAAGCGTAGTCTCGGAATGTTCTGTACAACGTTGGCAGTCTCCTTGCTTGGCGTGCTGATTATGGCGATGTTAGATCCGTTGTGCAGCCGTATAAGTAGGCTGCCTTCGCTGCAGATGTCTGGGTGTCCACATGCTTTAGTTATAGCCCGGGCCATCTGATGCGTACTCAGCTGGCTGATGTCGAGCCCATTCTTTGGTCTAATAATGATTTTGAAGTCTGCTTTCGGCAGTGGAGGTAGTTTGTCTTTGCGAATCAGATTTTCCTTTTGTTTGGGCTGGCTCGGTGGTGGTTTGCCTGCCGCTTGGGTCCCGGTCTCCGGAACGGCAGTCAGCCTCAATTTGTGGTATTTTGCGACGAACCATCCTCCGCTGTCGAGTGTCTTCTGTGAGTCGTTGGTAGCGTTCTCTTCGTGTTTTTTCTCTTCAGTCGATGTCGTGGCTCCGGTCGATGCCGCTGCGTTGTCAGCAGCCATTCTTTGAGGCTCCCGCGTGAGCTTGAGCAGCGTTTCGTCGGGCCGATGGCCCGAAGCTGCTAGGCTTAGCGCGGCGTTCTCCGCTTCGGATCTGCAAACGGCCAGAAGATGGTGAAATCTGGACTTACAGTTGAAAATCTGTTATCAGCAGATTCAGCTTGATTAATGAAAGCCGATGGAGTATCCCACTTTCTGTAGCGTTGATGTTTTCCGGGTAAAATACGGCGTGGAAGCAGGAGGTCATGTGGAGCTCGTCCACTCTATCTGGCCCCCTAGCTGTGTAGCTCCACCACCGAAGCGGTGGCGGGTGCAATGACGGCCTACAATAGATAAAAATTCGGACAGGCAAGCTCCCGCCTCAAGCGGCGGGGGCCTACCTGTCCCAGCTCCATAAGAGGGAGAGAAAGATGCGCGCCTCAACAGCCGTCATCCACCACCTAAGCGGTAGCGGGTGCAATAACAGCCTGCAACCGATAAAAATATGGTGGCTGGCTAGCCCCCTCCGCAAGTGGCGTTGACCGACCGTACCAGCCCCGCAGGGCCAGGAACAGCCACCCTTCACCACCTCCCCCTGATGGGGCTGGAATAGGTCGAGTGATGGGGCTGGGGCAGGTAGGTCAACGCTGCAAGCCTACCTGTCCCAGCCCCATCACTCTACCTATCCCAGCCCCATCAGGGGTGGTGGTAACAACTTTTATTGCCACGAAATGAAAGGAATTATTTCGGGCTGGGGCGAGTCTAGGGTGGCCTCCAGTCGGGAGCGACCTCTTGAGCTCGCGTGACGAGGGCCAGTTGCGTAGTTTTCCTTGGGCTGGCCAACAGCTTGTCCCATTCCTCCGCTGAGGGAGCTGGCAAGAGTGTCTTTGGAGGGGGATTGCTGGCGCATTCCCACAGTATATGGTCTTGAGTGGCCTGCGTCCCGTCACCGCAGTGCCGGCATGCAGGGTTGAATTCTCCGTTTGTAATTAACGATAGTCGGTAGGGGCTAAGAATGGCCTTTGTTTGTAGGCGTCTGAGTGTCGTGGCTTGCGCCCGGTCGACGTCGGGGTGAGGGGCGGGGTACGTGCATCTTAGCTCGCGATAAAAGTTTGTTACCTCCGCGTATGTGCGCGGTGCCTCCACAGGCGCGTCCGTTCCCGATAGATCTCCCGTCTCCCGGTTGGTTAAGCCTCGGGCTAGACGGTCGACCCCTTCGTTTCCGGAGTTACCCGCGTGAGCCGGAACCCATACGAGATTGATGTTGTGATTGAGAGATCGGTTGCGCAGAATTCGCGCCGCGAGTGCGCTTACAGAATTTTTGGCGAAATTTTGAACGGCGCTTTTTGAGTCGCTTAGAATAGTTTTGGTGTGGGGATCCGCGATGGCCAGTGCGATAGCTACTTCCTCTGCCTCGCATATGGAGCTAGCATGAAATGTTATAGCGTTAATGAAGGTTGATTTTGGAGTGGCCATACATGCCACGTATGCTCCGTTTTTGATGTGCTGAGCTGCATCCACGTACACTGCTTGTGGATCGTCCTCGTACTGTTTCTCAAGGGTCTGTGCCCTTGTCTTCCTGCGGGCATCATGTCTACCTGGTAGCATGTTTTTGGCTATTGGTTTAACAACTAGTCTACTAGTTATGTCAGCCGATAAATGGGATGTTGCGCACACCTCCTCAGTGGGGTGGATGTGGAGCTTGTCGAGAATTACGCGTCCCGCAAGGCTGCGTGACAGGCGGGTCACTTGTGCTGTCTTATGGGCTTCAATTAGTTCAGATAGTGTGTTAAAAATTCCTAACTGCAGTAGTCGATCTGAGTTAGCGTATACTGGTAAGCTAAGGGCCGCTTTGTATGCTGTTCTAATTATGCTAATAAGTGCATGTTCGTCCCTACGACGCAGATGATAGTACGGGCAAGCGTACATGATTCTGCTTATCATAAAGGCTTGGATAATCCTGCACAGGTCGGCTTCTCTCATACCCCTGCGACGTGTGGCAATGCGTCTCACCAGCCCACCTATCTGGTGCGCCGTGACGCGTAGCCGGCGTATAGCTTCTGTGTTCTGCGTATTATTCTGAATCAACATTCCGAGAACTCTGATCGTGGCTACCGGGGGTATCGGATGGTTGTCAATGTGTAACTGGATAGGTTCTCGAGAATCTGGCTTTACCTGTGAAGCTTGTTTGTTCCTTATAACTAATAGTTCTGATTTAGCCGGTGAACAGGTAAGGCCGTTTTCCTGCACATAAGACTGTACCGTGTCGATAGCTCGTTGTAATGAATCTGTAATATCTCCATCGGAGCCAGAATTGGTCCATATGGTGATGTCGTCGGCGTATATGGAATGATGTATGTGTGGGATATCATCTAACAGACGCGGGAGGCCGCTCATAACGATGTTGAAGAGAAAAGGTGAAAGTACGGCGCCTTGCGGTGTTCCTCTCGTCCCTAGTGTAATTTTGTCGCTAACTTTGTCAACGAAATGGAGCGTAGCCGTACGCGCATTCAGAAAGGCAGCGATGTAGTCGTATGTCCGTTTGCCTACGTGTAACTGTGAGAGGTGATTGAGGATGGAAGCGTGTGACACATTGTCGAAGGCCTTACTCACATCGAGTCCCAGGATGGTTCGCGTGGCTCTTATGCGATTTGTATCTAGAATGTCTTGTTGAATTTGCCACATAATGTCCTGAGTCGAAAGACCTGCTCGAAACCCAATCATGGACGGGGGAAACGTGCCTTCCGCATCGGTGTGCATAAGGAGCCTGTTTAAGACAACGTGTTCCATTACCTTCCCGAGACATGACGTTAGCGAGATTGGGCGGAGGTTCCCCATCTCGAGTCTTTTGCCCGGTTTAGGTATGAAAATAATTTTAGCGTGCTTCCATTCCTCAGGGACGCTGCCCTCTGTCCAGTACCTGTTGAAGAGGTCCGTAAGAGCCTCTACTGACTGGTCTTCTAAATTGCGCAACATCTTATTGGTGATGCAATCTTCCCCCGGTGCCGAGGTGGTGTTAATTTTGTTAAGAGCAGCCCTAATCTCTGCTACGGTAAAGACGCTATCCATGCGAGGATTATCCAATCCTGAGTACCCATCTGGCGTGGGTATATCCTGGGAGGTGTTAATGTATTTATCTTTTAAAGTGGTCATGAGCTCTTCGTCGGTGCCTTGGAAAGATTGCGAGATCCTATGTAGGTTCTTGTGGGAATCTGCCTTAGTTCTCGCAAAGGCCAGCGGAAAGTATAGTAGATTTAAGACAATGGACGGAGCGTCTGTTGCAAGACGCCGCAAACACTTCAAAAACTGTTGCCCTTGAGGACAGCAGCCCCAGTCCGGACGCTAAGCTAGTGCACATGATTGAAGCACAAGGAAGTATCCATGCTCGATGGCGTAAAAATAAGCATAACCGACGTTTAAAAATTCGGCTAACCCGGCTTGAAAAGGAAATCGAGGCTTACTCGTGGGAACTTAGCCGAGAACAGTGGCATCAGACTTGCGACCGCCTTAATGGGCAACTGGGCAACAAGAACACGTGGTTTTTACTTAGACATTTACTGGACCCCATCAGGGGGAGGTGGTGAAGGTTGGTTGTTCCTGGCCCTACGGGGCTGGGATGGTAGGTAAACGCTGCTTGCGGAGGGAGCTAGCCTATCTAATCTAAACAGCCACCATATTTGTATCTGTTGTAGGCGGTCATTGCACCCGCCACCGCTTAGGTGGTGGACGACAGCTGCTGAGGCGCGCATCTTTCACACCCTCTTCTTTTCCTTTTTTCTACTTTCCTCTTTTGTCTGCCCCGCCGAGGTGGTGTAGTGGTAAGACGCCCGACTACTGTACCGGAGTGCCCGGGTTCAAACCCGACCTCGGCGGCTGCGTTTCGATGGAAGGGAAACGAAGAGGCGTCTTTGCGCTCTGCGATGACAGCACACGTTAAAGATCCCCAGGTGGTCGAAATTACTCCGTAGCCCACCACTACGGCTCCTCTTTCTCTCTTTCCACTTTAACTCCCACCTTCTATTTCTTACGGCGCGGTTGAGATGTCCACAAAAACATGTGAGACAGTTGCCGCGCCTTTCTCTTCCTGTAAATCAATCTCTTTTGTGCTCACGAGACAGCGGAGGTGGCTCAGCAAGCCACCAGCTAACGACCACTTGGCTCTTCCACCGAAACCCAGTAAGACTACTCCCGACAATAAAGTGTTCTCTCTCTCTCTCAGCTACAGAGCCAGTAGCATGCCCGTGCATTTTAACGCGATAACGTTAAGGTGGTGGTGGTGAAAAACTTCATATTTGGGAGCCTTTAGGGAATACATGCTAATGATGGGTCGGCTCTTGGCTGCGTGTTGTGGCCGGAAGCTGGTGCTTCCCAGCGACATCCAAAGCCCAGTCTGTCAGCCGCTTTTGAACGGCCGGGTCAGAGCTGGACACCGCAGCCTCCCATCGCTCGAGGTCGGAGAGTTGCCAAGTGGCTGGAGGGTGGAATTCCGAGCATTTGATCATAATATGCTCAAAATCAGCTTTAGGTGCCCCACACAGGGTGCACTGTGGCGAGAACAGTCCTGGATGGATCAAAGAAAGCAGGGGATGGGAATGTACGGGACTGAAGCTGGCGCCACGTCACCTGTTGTAGCTTAGTCATAGAATTATGAGGAGAAGGGTAGATGGTTCGTTGGTCACGGTAATGGAGAGAGATTTCGTGATAGGATACCATGCGCTCGCGAGCATCTCCCCAGGCAGTGACAGTCCCTGCTCAGCTGACGTATCCTCGAGCAAAAGAGTGAGCCGCTTCGTTGCCTGGGTGACCCGTGTGAGCGGGCACCCATATTAGTTGAACAGGGTGTTCGGGTGGGGAGAGGGAGGCGAGAAACCGGAAGGCTGGGGTAGTGATCCGACCGCGGGCGAAGTTCCGTACGGCGGATTTAGAATCGCTAACGATGGTTGTGGCTCGGGTGGTAGCTATGGCGAGGGCAACCGCCGCCTCCTCCGCCTCCAGGTAAGTGGAGGCAAAAGTTGTACCGGGCGCGACCAGTTGCAAAGAGTTTGAAACAGCGCTGAGGGCGAACGCTGGGCGGGAGGGCTATGAGGCAGCGTCTACGTAAACGGTCTCTGGCTGGAAGCCATAGTGCTTGCGAAGAGCTTCTGTGCGTGCCTTGCGGTGAGTGACATGGTGCTCTGGGTGCATATTCTTTGGCAGGGGATGCACCTTAAGAACGCGGTGTATCGCAGGGGGAAGTGTATGTTCTGTAGAGCAGTGACCGGGAGGTGAGAGATGGATGCGAGCAAGGATGTTCCGGCCGGTGAGGGTAGATGATAATCGCTCCAACTGGGCTGAGCGGTGGGCTTCCGTGAGCTCAGTTAGGGAGTTATGGATGCCCATGTGAAGAAGGCGTTCATTGGAAGTGTAGTGGGGTAAGTTGAGGGCGGCCTTGTACGCCTGTCGGATAAGGGTGTTAACCTTGTCTTCCTCCACCCGCGTGAGGAAAAGGTAGGGGAGCGAGTACACAACACGGCTCAGGACAAATGCCTGTACCAGGCGTCTGAGGTCATGCTCACGCATGCCGCGATGGCGATTGGCTATGCGGCGAATGAGGCGGATTGTTTGATGAACCATCACCGTCAGCTTAGTGATGGTTGCGGTATTCTTGCCATTGTTTTGTATCAGAATACCAAGAATCCTGATGTTGTCCACTTCTGGTATCCGGGTGTTGTCAATTGTCAAGAAGATGGGGGAGGAGGGCCTTTGTCTGTACAACACCTAGGAGGTCGGAGTATTAGAAGCTCCGATTTGGTAGGGAAACAAGCCAAGCCGACATTTGCGGCAAAAGATACTACAATGTCTGCTCCGGCCTGTAATGTATCTTGCATGGCGCCAATGCTACCTGTGGTGGTCCACAGTGTAATATCATCGGCGTATAAGGAGTGGGACAGGGCAGGGATTTGGTTGAGGGTGTGTGCCATGGGGATAAGGGTAATATTAAAAAGCAGTGGAGAGAGGACAGAACCTTGTGCTGTGCCAATGCTACCGAGTTTGAAAGATGGAGATAAGAGCGAGTCGATGGTGATTTCTGCTGTGCGATGACTAAGAAAGGCGGATATGTACTGGTGGAGACGCGAGCCGACTTGAAGAGATGAGAGAGCATCTAAAATGGCTGCGTGACGGACATTATCAAATGCCTTTGTGAGATCTAGCGCGAGAATTGCTCGGGTACACTTTGCGTGGCGGGGGTGAAGGACATCTGACAGTTGCAGCATAACATCCTGCGTGGAGAGATGTGGCCGGAAGCCGACCATTGTGTCAGGGAAGAGGTTGTGGTCATCATATGTGGTTCTGGAGGCGTGCCAGCACAACATGTTCAAAGGGTTTGCCAAGACAGGAAGTTAGAGATATGGGTCGGAGATTCTTGATGTCGAGTGGTTTGCCGGGTTTAGGGATAAATGTGATACGGGCGTGTGTCCACTGGACCGGAAGGGTTCCCGTGCGCCAGCATTGGTTGAAGAGGTCCGTGACCGCATCGACAGACGGGTCATCCAAGTTACGAAGCATCTTATTTGTGACTCGGTCCGTCCCCTGAGCTGATGTCGTCCTGAGACGGTGCATCGCCGCCCTGACTTCAGCTGAAGAGATTTCCTCATCAAGGGTAGGGTTGGGAGAACCAGTGTAGGAAGGGAGTGGGGTAGAGGGAGCTCGTGTCGCAGAAAAGCCAGTGTCGTCGGCGTTGGCCCTGAGCGATAAATCTCGGCATGCACTTCATAAATAAAAAGCAACTTCCAAGATGGGCTGGGTGCGAATCGAACCAGGGTCTCTGGAGTGTGAGACGGAGACGCTACCACTCAGCCACGATTCCAATGCTTGAAAGCGGTACAAATGCACTTCTAATGAATGCGGTGTTGCCGTAGAAACGTGCCATAGAACGTTATACTGCGGTGTATATCGGTAATTACGAGCAAGTTACAGAAGTTGCAGTTACACGAGCAGCGAAGTACGTTCCCGCTACATTTCTTCTGCGCTCTGCGCACATGCAGAGCCATCTTGCGGCAAACACAGAAGAACCCCTCCTCGCAATGTGCGGCGCTGCCCCGGCACGTGGCGCGCCACTCGCCCCTGATGTTTCGCGCAGTGGTAAGACGCCCGACTACTGTTCCGGAGTTCCCGGGTTCGAACCCACCCTTGGCGGCTGCGTTTCGATGGAGGTGAAACGAAGTGGCGTCCGTGTGCTGTGCGATGTCAGCGCACGTTAAAGATCCCCAGGTGGTCGAAATTACTCCGTAGCCCTCCACTACGGCTCCCCTTTCTCTCTTTCCACTTTCATTCCACCTTCCTCCCTTCCCTTACGGTGCGGTTCAGGTGTCCACAGAGCAAGTGTGACAGATACTGCGCCTTTCCCTTCTTGTGAACCAACCAACCAACCCTCACGGGTTGTAGCATCAAGCGTCTTTCCTTTCCTTAGATCACTATCTTTGCTCACCCGCTTCTCCCCTTTGGGCCGCGCGGGTACCGGTGCGAGGATGCCCCAATACCCTTGCGTTTAATATAAAGTGCAATAACGCTATCGCATTCCACTCTTGAAGGCGAAGCTCAAGCGTCCTCCAAATTTTTCTTTTCCTTCTTCCTGCAGCCACAACAACAGCCCCATCAGGGCCAAGACCAGTCACCCTTTTGCCGGACGCCCGGTGAGGTTAGCTTCATATATGCATGAATGGCCTGGTGACGTCTAGACCTAATGTGATGGTACATCGCACGCCACTTGTACGACTTGTCGATCGGCTGTGGAGTACGGCTGTTGGGATGCACATGTTTCTCCCCCTCCTCTTCTTCTTTATTCTGAGGCGAAATACTATATTGCATCATACTGTCGTTAGCAGCCTCTTCAGCAAATGACCGCGTTTCGAGAGCGAGAGTTAAAAATAAACAATAACCCAGTTTCCCACTGGGGAATCGAACTTCCATCCTTCGGATTCGCAGCCGAGCGCATCACCACTGCGCCACGCCCCGGATTGTGAAACGCTTTTCATAATTCCTCTTGTTCAGAGTGAGAAGGTTAGAATCATTACAGCTGAGGTAGGCACTGAAGCTAGGCCTAGTGCTGCCACTGCCACAGTGGCAGAGGCAGCGTCGCCAGCGTTTCTCGCTGTAATGTCTACCTTGAAGTCAACACCTCAACCTGAACATCGGCCCCAGGTCCAGCCTGGTGCTCCCGGTTCATCAGCACCAGCGCCCATTCCGCTTTCACAAAGTGCACAACAGCCCGTAAGTGATCTGTTCCCTGGGGGGAGCACGGCAATGGCCATCCAGTAAAAATGCAGAGATGGGCATCCAGCCGTGCGACATGAGGATACGGGCTCCACAATGGACTTATCTGCACCACCATTCGTGTCAACGAGCCCCCGTGCCTCTCACAAGCGCCCCTCGGAAGACAATCAACCGAATTCGTCTTCGGCAAGTGATGGCTATGAAGGAAAGCGAAAGGAAAGGAGAGTCTAACGATCGAAAACAAAGTTGCGCCTACACCGGGATCGACATCTTTCGAAGGGGCGATTAAATATGTGCCCAACAAAAGCCGGACCGATATACCAAATATGATCATCCAGGCCACCTTGGACGCGTGTCTCGAAACCAGAGGTTTTCGGGGCTTCACGGCCACGAAGAAGTCCACCACTACAGCTGTGTGGCTCCCGACAGTCACTGCGGTGAAACGTATCTAAACGTTTAGGTGTATCTCAATCACAAGTGAGATCTCAGTGCCTGTGGAGCTGTATCTAGCTGAAGGCTCCGACTTTCAGCGTTGCATCGATTACACTGTCGACATACAAGAGGTTCAAACCACCCTTCAACGTGAGCTGTACTGCCCCGACACATAGAAAAGGGGCTTTATTGCACGATCACCTTGCAAGGCCCTCCAATATTCCCAGCCTGTCTGTACTACAACGGCTGCATTTTAAGGCCACGGCCGTATTAACCGAGTGTGGTTGACAGCTACGACTGTTTCCGGATAGTGCGTATGGTCAAATATTGCGCTTTTGCGGTTGCAAAAGAAGCTGCGTCAGAAGAAAAAGTTACGAACCATTGCGGCCTCGGCAATTGATCACGAGATAACATCTTCAAGTTGTCCGACAAAGCAAACGGCATTACAGGAGACTCGTCTTATGAATGCTAAGCTTTGGCCAATAGAAGACATGACACCTGCTCCGACATCAAATCACTTGGCAGCTCTCCAGTGGGGTCATGACGAGTGCCTAGAGCTTCCTGAGCCCGCTTGAGAGGCACCTCCAGCTATGACCAATTCTAGTGATAGAGCGCTCAAGGAACGTGTCGACAACAGCCAATACAGCAGCGTACTGATCTACCAGACGACGATATTGCTGCAGTGGATAAGCAAATCAATCGTCTTTTAGTAGAGGTCGCTAAGCTCCTGCAACACCGTAAATGCTTGCTCGACGTCGGCGAGCTGCAGAATTAACCACCAAATCTAGCAATAGCCCAGCACCACCGTCTTCATCCCGCGCAACAGTGCCATTTTCTCCCTTTTGCCAGTCTACCATAATGTCCAATAATAACTCTGCAACATCGCTGCTCCACTACATGGTCACCCAGTTGTCTAACCTGACACTTTTGATGCTGCAGCGCTTGGACTAGTGCCCGAAAATGGTGAATACCGGTCATCCTGGTGTACTACAGCGGAACAGTAGAGGCATTTCCAAGAGGTGGGTGAGCTCAAGACCCGAATACAATTTAACAAGCTCCGGGTGTTTTTCAACTGAAACTCATACGCTGCGTACTGCATTGGGTCGTCCGGAGGCTCACCTCTTAAAGAAAGGGAAGATTTTGGGACCGTTGCCACAAAAGTCATCTGCCTTTAATGCTTAAAAGGCACTTCTTCGTTTTTTAAGAGACTAGCCTGATTTACAGACTGTGATTTTCGCATCTCCTCTTCTCTTCTAACCTCTGCCTTTAATCCCCCCATTCCCCTTCCCCAGTGCAGGGTAGCCATCCGGTTTTATTTCTGGTTAACATCTCTGCCTTGCGCTCTCCTTCTCTACTCCTCTTCTTCCGGATGTGGGCTATGTTACTACAGGAAACAAACGCCTTTGCCATCAATTTTCGGCTTCAGCGGCTACGTGTCTCCTTTAAAGACCGACCCTCGCGTGCAAACTGCTTCTTTCCAGAGAAAGAAGGTGGTGTATGTTGAAATGCGTTTTACTCATGTGCTCCTTTCTCTAAAAACTGGTGCACATCATATCAAGAGGTAGTTGCAGTAGCTGTGAAATTTCTGAAAGGAACCGTTGTGATTGTTTCATATTACGTTATTCCAGTTGGAGGCGCCCCTTCTCGGAATAATCTTGGCTGGTTAATAAGTGTCCGTCGGCAATACTCCGGGTGTCCAATTTTAGTCGGAGGCGACTTCAATGCCACTCACCAGGATTGGGGGTATCCCACTGCAATTCATTGGGGTAGGCGTGTGGGAGACGCCTTCACTGAGGCCCTGTTTGTTCCGCTTAATCACCCTGGGACAGCAACACGGCCTGTGCATCACATACGTAGTGCTGCCTATGCTCCAGACTTGGTGGTCAGGCGCGGGAACTTCCTCATGGCACATGGAGCCAGACTGCTGAGGGAGTTATCACCACCCTATTATCATTGGTATCTATCCCTCATCTCCGCCTTTTACGCCGCAAATGTTCTGTGATCAACTGGGACAGCTTTCGCTCATGTCTTGACAGTATGTCTTCAGGTTCGTCCTCAATCCTTTTTGACTGCATACAAAAAGCACTAAACAGCGCAATGACTACTACCTGGATTGATGTAGGCCGAATAGCACCAGAACTCGGCCTGCTTAACTTGTGGACTGCCCGCCGTCAAGCTGAGCTAGCTGTTAGCGAGACCCTACTTCGGCTGCATTATCTTATGCGAAGGCTCTCAGATTTGAGCGCAATCTCTCACGACGCCAGTGGCATGCATGGTGTGAACAATTTTCGCTAAATCCTCGAATGCCTCACTCTGGCGAACGTTTCGTGCAATAGCACACGGTCGCCGTTCTACTAACATAGCAACAACGGCATGCTTTGCGGCTAATTTGTCACCGGGCGAGTTCGCCAAAGAAGCTGCACGAAACGTTTCCCAGACTACGATGCATTGCCTCCTCCACCTGCAAATTTTAATTTGGCAGGCATCCCTGCAGATGCATAGAAACTACCATCTGCTGCCGATGCAGGAGGAATTGCTAGTCCCTTTTCGATGCCTGAGCTGCTGGCTGCAATGGACGATGCGAAACGGATTACAGCGCCCGGCGTTGACAAACTTCAGTATTAAGTTTGCAAGAACCTCAGTGCTGTTGCGCTCCCTCAACTACTAGACACCATAAACAAATTATGGCTGGATGGTGTTGTACCAGATAGCTGGAAAACCGCTGTTGTGATCCCTATTCCGAAACCT
This sequence comes from Amblyomma maculatum, assembly GCF_055883805.1. Taxonomy (NCBI): domain Eukaryota; kingdom Metazoa; phylum Arthropoda; class Arachnida; order Ixodida; family Ixodidae; genus Amblyomma; species Amblyomma maculatum. Next base: position 77,687,619 of record NC_139348.1, read on the forward strand.
GGAAAGCCTTCAACATCACCAACTTACGACCGATCTCCTTAACATCAACGCTTTTCAAGCTTACAGAGAAAATGCTAGCCACCCGACTTTTTTGGTGGCTTGAACAGCACATTATATCACCCCGCTCAAATTGAATTTCGTCCATACATATGTACAGAGGACGAGGTGCCGATCTTGGCATTAGCAGTTATGTCATTTACCCGCAGCTGCAATGCACAGTCGTGAACAAAAGTGAAGAGACCGCGCTAACTGCTGCGATAGCTTTTTTTGTGCATAAAAAGATCTGTCAGAGAAACTTGGTTGGGCTAGAAGGCAAGTATGTTAAGCATGGCACCTAATGCATTTCTCAAAAATAACTGTTTCACTGTCAAAAAAAGCTGGCAGGTAGTTTTCTCAAAGCGCATAGTATTTTCACTTTTTCTCACGACTGTACGTACCGCATTAGCAATGGACGGTTAAAAAGCATATGACATCAGTCATGCTGCAACCTGAATGTCATTGACATGCTTCATCTCTCCCCGACAGTGCGCAGTGCTGTCGCATAGTTTTTGGACGGAAGAAAATTTGCAGTTCTCAGTGGTGACACAGTTGGCTCACTCGTTTCACTACGCGACGTGCTGAAGGGATCAGTATTTTCCATGATGTCGTTCAATATTACTTTCATCCCATTGGCATAGCCCATACATGATATCCCTCAGATCACGGTTTTGCAATACGCAGATGACATCACGGTATGGAGGACTCACCATGATCTACTCACTCATGAGGCTGACCTTCAATCAGCATTAGACATAACCTCTGATTACCCTTTTCCCGTTGGTCTTCAGCTTCCTGTGTGTAAAACTACATATCCGTCTGTCGTCAACCGCACGTGGACGCCGTACACTTAATTCAAGTCTAAATCGTTTCTCTCTATCAGGCACTCCACTACAAGAAAGTCCGAGCATGAAACTTCTGGGCTTAACAATTGACCAATCATGATCAGCGACTGCATGACATTCCCAGCTGAAAAAGCAAGTTATTCGGAATATGAGTTTAATAAGAAGAATTGCTGCTAAATTGGGTAATGCTGGCTTGTCTGTTGCACGCCAGTTAGGGAGGGTGGTTACGTATTGTTTATGAAACCTAATTCCAGCATCTTACATCATGACACAACTAGGCGTGAAAAACTACAGGAAGTCTCTTCGAGTCAAAGGGATTAAGCGTAATGTGGGCTACGTTAAACCAAATAAACTAGTTTTGTGTCGGGATGGGTCACGTGGGCACCTAAGCGCCGGCACCTTCCAGCAAAAGCGGCAACGAGCGGCCCCGTCTTCATTCAGCGATGCAGGAGCATTGGCGGTGGCGCAGTTCCATGTTCTCTGGCTAAACCTGTCATCCAACAATTGTAGGTTGGTAATAGGCAATTTTTTAAGCATTTTCTTTTTCTCGCCACCGCCCGTGCTGCTGCTCTGGCTGTTTTATAGTTTTCTGTTATTGCCTATTGGATGTTGGTTTCTGCTCTTCTCTATCACGAATTCTGCAAAAGGTGCATGCTCCTCTTGCAACGCAAATTTGGCCGATGGTGACATGTTCGTAACATGCGTCAATTACACTTCTAATTTTCACTCAAAAAAAAATGCAGCGTTGTTACTCAACGAGCATTTACAATGATGAAAGAAACAACTAGGAAAGGGCTGAAAAACAGCTGCACAGAAGGAGAACGATTCAGCGAATCTCTTGGAAAACTTCCAAGCAGGACTAGCCGAAATACATGTTCGTGCTGGAGACAAACTGGACAAGCGAATGAGCATGCAGCAAACTGTGTTCAGCATCGAGAAGTCAGTACAGCTTCTGTCTGGCACTTATGATGACCTAAAATTAAAACTACAACGCCAGGGCAAAGAAATAGGTGACTTGCAGCATCGAATGGAGACTGTTGAAAGGGGGAGCGTTGAAGGTACTCTCCCTATTCAAAAACAAGACATAAAGAACTCGAACAGTATAGCCGCCACCAGAAGATTGAAATCCACGTACATGAGCTAAATTACAATGAAAACCTTATGGCTGAATTTAACGTGATTGGCCGAAAATAGAGCTCCTTGAGTTATCTGGTAGCAACGTTGAACATGTGCATTGTTTGCCGCAAGAACAGAACGCCTGTGGTGATTATCAGGTTTTGGCGTGATAATCACCTGTGGATTTATCAGTCTCCGACGCAAATGGTTTGAAACACGCTAGCACATCCAAGAAAAGTTGACCAACATCAACTTCTATGAAAATTTGGTAGCAATTAACAGGCGTTTGCGGCGGCTGGCGAGGACAAGGGCAAAAGAAAATCACTACAAAATCTACAAAATCGTGTGGACTTCAGAGGTACGTAGAGTGTTTCTAAGAAAGCAAGCAGTAGCAAGTGCTATCATGATTGGAACCGAAAATGACCTGAGCAAAATTGTTTAGCCCAATGAAGACAGGATTCTGTATTTCATAAAATCAGGATGGCTTGCCACGCAACTTCCTTAAGGATATGGTAAAAAGTAATTGTTTTCGTGAAAAGGCGCGTTCTTTTTTTTTTCATTTAAATACACAGTCGGACAAACAAACAAGATGACGTCGATTCATAGCTCTATCAACTACAGTGTTACTTTGATTTTCTTGGCTTTTTCAAAAACATGGTTCTCAAATGTGACTGATGTTACACATTTTTCGGGTATTGTCACGTTTCTGTGTAAGGTGAGCAAAACCGTGGTGGAGGTTTGTCAACATTTATTCGTGACTGTTTTCGCTATGGCACCATAGACGACTTGCATGTGCGGCGACTTTGAGACTGGCCGTCGTGTGCGAAAACCTAGCCGTCGTTTGCATCTACCGACCGCCCCAGGGCCGGCTGCCAATTTTTTAAACAATATTGAGGCACTCATGGACTTTGTCAATTTCCGGAAGAGACATGTAGTGATCATAGTGGATGTTAATATCGACCTTGACTCTTAAAACCCTGAGAAAGTTCAACTTCTTGAAATTATGCCTGTAAACGGTTGTGAGAACGCCATTGAACAACTTACGAAAATCACATCCAATAGAAGTACGCTGACTGACTTATGCCTCACAGATTTTTCAAAGTCTGCTAGTTGCTCCGGTGTACTATGTTCAGGATTAAGCGATCATCTATAATATTCTGTAGCATTACCGATCGCCACGTGTACACACCCCGCACATAATACTCTCCGTATTATCAATAAGGGGGCAAAAAGACCTTTCCGTTACTTGCCAAAAACTTTAACTAGGTGAACCTATACAAGGAATGCAATCCTTCTATGCCTTACGATATTTTTATGTCTTAATTACAAATTTATTACGATGTTGGTTTCCCACCTACAATTGTTAAGCACAAAAAGCAAGAAAAGAATGGATCAGGAAAGACCTCTTTAAGCGCACAAGCACAAGAAAAGCTGTTCGAGCTGTTTCTGCGGGCGTGTGACCTTGCAAAACTGCAATAATTTCAGCGGTTGAGAAACTAACTCAACTCTCAGTTAAAAAAAAAAATCTGTATATTTTATCAACACAAGTTCAAAAAGTGCGCAGATAACCCCCGGTAAACATAAAAAGAGTTCAATGAACTAAGCGTAACGCACGTTTCTGACATATCTCTTGAATTAGTTATAAATGGAATCGCTTGTTCGAAACAAAATTTGTTTAATATATCAGCAGCTGGCTACGACGACATTAAGGACGTACCTATAAACATAACTGACCACTTAATCTCAAATCCGCTTGTTTGCATCTTCAACCGCATACTGGCATCGGGAAGCTTTCCTGTGAAAATGAAGATAGCCCGTATCGTCGTTATTCACAAGAGAGGAACATATAATGAACTGAACAACTACAGGCTGATTTCAGTTTCGCCTGTTTTTTCGGAAGTGATTGAACGTGTCATACACAAACGCCTCGACAACATTTTTGTTGCAAAAAAATATCATATCAAGAAAGCAGTATGGGTTCCAAAAAGGAAAATCAACTGAAACGTCCCTCATACAAATAAACAGTAAATAAAAATATTGAGGCTGAGCTCAACACCACTGGAGGATTTCTACATTTTCGCAATACATTTGATTTCCTGAAACAGGATATTTTGCTAAGAAAATTGGAAACAAGCGCAATTAGGGGCATAGCACTTCAACTCATGGGGAGTTGAAGTGCTTGAGTCGCGTTCTCAGTTTGGATGCCTAATAGGGTCTAAATCAAACCCAAAGACAATAAAATATGGTGTACCGGAACGATCCATATTAGGCGCTTTGCTCTTTCTGATCTTTATAAACGATATAGTTAACATTCCTACAACCGATAATATAGCATATATGCAGACGATGCAAACGTATCTTTGTCTGCAACTAACCTTATTACTGTTAACACGTGGCCATTCGAACTTAGTGTACGGCTAAGCTTAAACAGTCTTGAACTCAACAGGAACAAAACGAAGTTTATTCTTTTTTGTGCAAAACACAAGCCAAAAGATTATGATTTTTGGCTTCGCTGCGGCTCTTGCTACCTTGAGTGTGTCAGCTACCACTCATTTCTCGGAGTTAAATTCTATCAAAAGCTAAGCTGGAGCAACTACGTAGAACTATTGATATGATATCTCAGCTTGGATATATTTTACCTTTCTCGCTGAAAAGTCAGTTGTATTCTCTCTTATCCAGTACCGCATAAGTTATTGCCTTCTTATCTGGGGTACCTGTAACAAAACTGACTTGGAAAAAATATCAACCCTGCAGTCGCGTGCAGCTCGGTTACTTTTACCTGCAGAAAACGACGTCAATAGTTGCTCGGCAAAAAGAGTCTCGTATGATCCCGGTCAAAACTATGCATGAACTCAGACCAAGTATGTTTATTTTTAACGAAGTAAAAATAATTATACTAACTTTTCTAACACGTAACACAACTACAGTCTGACGCAAGCTGATATCGACCAGCATATATCATTGCGGATACAATGTTGGCAAGATATTCTATGCGCAAAGTCATTATGTTCCTCTGTTATCCAGCTGAATGCCAACATGAGGCAATATGTAATTTACCAGGCCAAGAGGGGTCAATGTTATCTCATGGCTTTACTATTATTAGCGTCGCATAAGCAACACTGAGCCACTGTCGGACCATGCGGCGCCGTTCAATGCCCAATATTGGGCCGATCGCATGTGCTACCTGAATATTGACTAAGAACGACCAATATTTCAAATGACCTGCAATGAAATAAACTGACTGAAAATGAGTAAAAATGCTTAGGTATGTGTAGTAAGGGCAAATATGGTTAGGTATGACTCATCAGCACTACGAAACGACCAATATGACAAACGATGGCTTGACATGACAGCAAATGCTTGGGAGTGAGTGAAAATGATGACAACACTGACAAGGAATGAGTCATCATGACTATGGAGCGCCCAATATATTTTAATAATGACTTGAATGACCACAACTGACTGGAAACTATATTCAAATGCATAGCGATGGCGATAATAATTGCAGTGACTAGGCATGACTCATAATCACTACAAAACGACCAATTATCGAACAACTTGAATGACCGAGGCTGGAAACGAGTAAAAAATGCTTTACGATGACTGATAATTTATACAATGACTAGGCATGACTCATCATGAACACGGAACGGACAGTACGTCAAGCGAAAACATGAAACGACTTCAGCTAACTGAAAACAGTGAGAGATAAATTATATAAGAGGAACGGTAGTGCTTTCAGCATTCTCTTTTTAAGAGTCATTAAGAAAATTTAGTTTTCATTCTCCTATTTCCGACTCTGCGCTTTGATAAAACGTCCTAAACATGAGAAGATGATTAGGTAAGACACGAGGTCCAGAGCAGGCAACAATTGATAGAAGGTATTATGCCTAATCACGACACTCTACCACACTGTCGTGAATGGTATAGAGCAAAGATGTGTAACACGATCCTTGCCTAAATGATCAGGAGTAAAGCTTTTTGTCCTCACCTTAGTTGAGGCACTATAATACTTACAAAACAGTGATTTTTATAGTCTATACTTTGTCCTCATCACTTACATTAGCACTACCTCATCACATTTATTGTCATCGAGTTTTCTTAAACCCAGCTTGCAGACTAGCCTCAGTAGGTAAGGATTTGTTGTTAAGCTTTATCAGATTGAGTTTACAGTGTTAGTCTGTCCGCAGCCAGATTTGTAGCACCTTCTGCTTATCACTGATCCGACCACATGTGTTCATTTTCCAAACAAATGCAGGGAAATGAGAAGGTGGAGACATTTGGTATATTTGCTCATATATGGGATGGGCCGGGCACCTACAGAAAGTTAGCAAAATTAGGTATTGATTAGGTAGTACGTTTTCTGTGTTGGTCATAGAGATCAAGCCGCGCCCCTTGGAAGGTAATGAAATGTTATCAACACCCAGATCGTGGTTCTTTTTCTTCCAATGTGAATTTTTCTCGTACTGGCAATGATGATGTTTGGCCTAAAGCGGCTGCCTGTTTGAACTTGAGTGTGTGAACGCCTCAGGAAAAAATGCCTGCTGACGTTAGAGTTTCTGCAGTATTCTTTTTCATTTTCTAAATTAGGGATACTGCGGCATTGACGTTAGACAGGTCGGAAACCAAAACAGTCAGGTCAGCATGCAAATGTAGTCGTTGGAGGTACCTAAATCCTAGCTGACGTCAAGAGGTTTCGTCGAAGAAAGCACAATCCACAAAAACACAGCCCTGCTCATTAACTACAATAAAGCATTGAACTAATGCATACGCTCTTAGTTTATGTAGTTGTGTATCCCCCATGCACAGATTATCTTAGTGCGGACTGTGGTATTTCGCATGTTGCTGTTTCGCAGATCATTCACACTTGGAAATTAAATACTGATCACTTCGCCACGACTCATATCCAAATGTTATTGCTGAGTTAAAATATGTGGCGCCTTGTGTTGAGCACGTGCGCCTTGCGAAGAACCGCTAAACATGGAGAGATTACTGCTGAGCAAGGAACACATACGACTTACCACTGTGAGAGCTCAGCATATGCGAACGCATACACCACGATTGTGCCACCGCTCCTTTCATTCTGGCTTGTGATTGCGGTGATTATAGGGAGCACGATACTGTAGCAAATGCGTTACCTTTGCAACCATCCTTTGTAACACCTCACTTCAAGCCGATCAGGCTACAATAACATGATATGCCTCCAGATGGTGTCGCCTAAGGCTGCAGAACCCACGTCAGGTTCTGTTAAAATCCACAGGTATAACTGTTCTGCGCGACCAACTGATCATAATTATCTAGCCATCGCAGTACCCTATTGAAAAAACCTATTTGCGGTTTTAATAGTTCCTGTATGAAATAATATGGGAGTATGTAGGAGCCGAAATGGGGCATAAAGGACCCATAAAGACGCATTCAGGACTAGCAGGAGGACGCGCAGGATATGCATATAGGTCCTGTTACTCCTTTTCAGACTCCTTTATCTCCTGTATATCACATGTGGGATATATATTAGGAGTTATCGGAGTTGTGAATAGGTCCTGTGTACCATGATACAGGAGTTGGATGGGCTCCTTAATCAGGATTTGTTTATGGAAGTTTCAAAAGGCAAAGTTTGATATACGCATGCGGTGTCCCCGCTAAATTCAATCAAGAATTAAAAACAAGAAAGCCTTTTTCAAATTTGAATGAAATGAACATGAAAGTTTGTTTTACATTCCGATTTCTGCATGCGCTGCTGTGAGCGCATGCGGTAATTACAATCAACAATCGCTGCACGTCTTCCGACCTTATGACGCACGTTCATATGACGAGTCTGCAATACGGAAGTGCGGGGAATAAATTCGCCTTTCCACATGAACATAAGTATGTTCGAGCATAACTCAAAACACACGTCGCCGCCTACCGAACCATTCATTGATAGCTGCATATCAACAGCGATGCTTATTGAAGGGTTTGCATATTCAAAGGGAGCGATGGGAAGTAAAATACCGCCGCCGCTGCTCCGCTGGCAGCATGGGAAGTTAGAAGGTCAAATATATGACAAGCGGATCCGTACGAGATATCTCTGTAGTAGAAAGAAAAATGCGCTCTAACACGGCGAAAAAATAGCCAGTACGTAACATATTCGCATATTCTTAGGTGTACGTGCAAAACACTGATACGTTTGAATGTTAGATGATATTGCCTATGTGTATTGATAGAAAAGAAAAGGGTTCAGCGTGTTTACAGGGCAATCGTCGAAGGACGACCGCACGTAAGAAAAAGATGCGAAGTGCCAAACAGAAAATCGCAATAGAAAACGATGAATATAAGCATACAAACCATCTGCCGCCGTGGTGTAGTGCCCCCAGCATCGCAACATTCAAGAATGGCCCTCGCGATGTGAATGTTCGTAAAAATGGACCTGTCTTTAATACCGCATGTTTGGTGGTCTCCAACAATATCTTTAATAACTGTTTGCAGTCTTTTAGCTAGTATTTTCATAAAAATTTTATAGTCGACATTGGTTAAACTAATCGGCCGGTAAGAGGTAACACTGCGTAATTGACCTCGGTCCTCCGTTTTGGGAATTAGCACAGTATGAGAAGATGCAAAGGACGGCGGCAGCACATTAAGGTCATATGCTTCATTATACACTTTTTCCAGTACCGGCGAGAGAAAATCCTGGAAAGCTTTATAAAATGCGGCGCTAAGTCCATCAGGGCCAGGCGATTTGCCGGGGTTCAAATTCCCAATAGCGCATTTCACTTCGTCCTCCGTGATGGGGGTCTCTAGCACACGTGTCGTCTTTTCGTCGAGTTGTGGCATTAAAGGCAAATAAACTCTCTTGAAACTCTCGATATCAACTGCACATCGTGCGAACTGCTGACGATAATGCTCGAAGAAAGCTTGCTGGATTTCTTTCTTTTCATTGGTAATGGTCCCTTGGTATTCAATTTCATATATCTGATTCCTTCGAGCGTGCCACTTTTCTGTGCCTAACGCCCTTTTTGTCGGACCTTCCCCCCTTATCAGCCGTTCGGCTCTAGCTCTGACAAGGGCACCGCGATATCGGTCAGCGTCGAGTAGTTCAAGCTTGCCCTTAAGGGCTCGTATGTCGTCAATGAACAAACCGGGGTTATTGCTTTCCACATCGATTAGACGCTGTAGATTCACGCGAAGGGACCTTTCTTCGGCCCTTTCTTGTCTGGCTATAGCGCTCGATCTTTCCAATGCTGTCATTTTGACATTCTGTTTAAAAACCTCCCATTTAGCCCCTAACTTGGTTACGCCTTTGTCATTCATATTTGCTATATGCCTTTCAACGTCGGCTTGGAAACTGTCATCAGATAATAATTTTGAATTTAACTTCCACATTTGCCAGTCAAATCCTTGACTTTTAGTTTTGTTCCCAGCGATAGTGACGGTGACAAAGCAGTGATCGCTGAACGATACTGGCTTAACGTGGTATTCGTGGCATACAGGCACCAGATCAAGAGATATGTACATCCTATCGAGTCGAGCGTGGCTAGAAGCCTGGAAATGAGTGAACTGTGCCGCTCGTCCACCCTCCAGACACCCAGCCACATCAACAAGGTTAAACTCATTTACCAATTCTGTGAGAACACAGGTGCTGGCATCACTATGCGGCCTTCTACTCGTTTTATCTGATGCGGAGAGTACACAATTGAAGTCTCCCATTATCACAGTTAGCCTTTAAGAGTTGCAATACTGACAAATACCTTCAAAGAAATCGCGCCTTTCGCCCACGCTGTTCGGTGCATAAACACAAATGATGCGCCATTCGTATGAATACAGCACGAGATCGCAAACAACGAAGCGGCCATACGCACAAGTCGTGACAGCTTGAATTGTGACACCAAGGCACTGACGCACAAACAGCACACAACCAGCCGCTGCTCCAACTGCATGACTTACAACGGCATTTTATCTTGAAGTAAAAAGGCTAACCATTCTCCCGGTTTCTTCTTCACCATCAACTTTAGTTTCCTGAATCGCGATGACGTCTAGCTCCAGCTCGCTAACCAAACGAAACAGTTGATTTTGCTTGCGCCTTGCTGCGAGCCCTCGAACATTAATAGTCGCGAATCTAATGGCTTTGTCTAGACAAATCATTGGTGATGAACGAATACCCGGGAGCATGGTCATACCTTTAGTGATGTCTGTGGCCGAGCACCCCTCCATGGTGTCAGGTGTTAAGTCTGAGGTGGGAGCGATGCAGCCTACCTCTTTTCTCTAACAAGTTCGACCTAGTCCGATAGGACGCCCGCCGTACCGCCGTGGAAGTCTTTGTCGGCGGTCCTTCGACGTCTGCATTCTCGTGACCTGGTGTTCGGTCCTCCGTGTCGTCATGTGTCCGCTTCGCTACCGCTGCCGAGTTCGCTGCCTAAGATTCGATCATGCTGTCTGTCTCATGAATGAATACTGTGCTGTGACTGACCTCCGTGTCCCCAGTTGAGTTGCTGCTGCTGGCCACCTTAGCGTCCGCGACGCCGACGGAACACGCTTGCAAATTCTTGACACCCTGTTCCTTGACCTCGTCCGCGTTTGGGGAGGGGGGAGTGACCGTTGTTTCTGCTGAGCTGATTCCTGACTCCTTAGCTGCTTCTTCCGCATCCGCCTCGTCCATGAGGTGTTCCGACATGTCGTCGTTCCTCACGGGCCCTGCGACGTTTGCATACGTCTTTACACACTGCGGTTCGTCGTGGCCGAAACGACGACAACGAGCGCAGCGCGGAACCTGGCACTCCTTCCGGATGTGACCCGTCGTCTTGCAGCGAAGGCACAGGGGAGCCCTGCCCGGAACGACGACGAGCGCTGGCTCACCGGCAACTCGCAGCTGGTGTGGGATGTCGTCAATTTTCATCCCTGTCTTCAGCTTTAGGGACACGGTGCGCGTAGTTGACCCTTTGTCGGTGACGCCTTGTGCGCGCCACCTTTCCCTTGCGATGTCAGACACCGTTCCATACGGCAACAGTGCGGCTCGCACGTCTTCGTCAGGAACGCCATGCAACAGCCAGTGAATCTTTAACCGCACGCCCTGGTCGTTGGGGTCGACGATTACACAGCGATGGTCCTTCACTTTCACATCACTGACAGCGAGCAGCTTACGTGTGGCCTCGGCGCCTTTAAACGTCACTGCCCAAACGTGGTTCATTTGGTACGCCCCCAGGGCGACCACCTCTGGGAGCAATCCAAGACGAACCAACGCGTCCCTGAAGTCTTCAACTCGGTATGGCCGAGCCTTCACATCACCATGCATGAAAACAGTATTAAGCACAATGCGCCCGGTTGGCAAACTTGGCAGAATCACCTGATACGCGTCAGCCGAAGCGTCAAAAAACCTGTTTCCGTGGCCGGCCTGGGCCGCAAACGCCGCTCCGCCGGAGCTCATGCTTCTGCGTCCGTACACGCCGGTGGCCGGAAGTAGAAGTAGAAGAGGACTTGGAGTAGCAATGCTCCAAATAGATCTTGAAAAGGCTTTTGATAGAGTGCCCCACGACTTGCTTTTGTGTATATTAGACTATGTCAAGGCCGGATGCGTCATCAGAGAAGGAGTGGCTATGGCTTACAGTGCTTGTACAACTAGACTAATTGTGAACAAAACTGTCGGTGACAGTATTGCTGTCCAACGCTCAGTTCGTCAAGGTTGCCCCCTTTCACCTCTTCTCTTTTGTATCTATCTTGAACCCTTATGTTTAAGCATTATCAAGCATGAGAAAATGCGGGGCTTCAAGCTGCATCAAGCAGAAGTGAAGCTTTTGGCTTATGCCGATGATGTCGCGATGTTTTGTGTAGACTACGAAAGCATCGTAGAAGTTGTGAAAACTGTAAAAGATTTTTGCGCTGTAAGCGGCAGTGCTGTTAACTGGGGCAAGTGCCTGGGCTTCTGGCACGGTGACTGGCCAGCGACCCCAGGCATTTTTGCTAACATGAAATTTGTTACCAACCCTGTCAGCTACCTTGGTGCCCCTCTTGAATCGTATCGGGACAGTGACCCATACTGGAAAAACCAAGTCGGTAAATTGAACGATAGAATGGACAAATGGAATGGATGGCAGTGGTCGGTGTTTGCGAAGGCCACGATTTGTAATTTGTTTTTAGTGACAAAAGTTTGGTACGTGCTTCAAGTGTTATATTGTTCAAGAGCTAATGTCCAAAAGATGCATCGTATCTTTGCCGTCTTTGTGTGGGGGTCTTCGTGGGAACGGACAAGACGGACAAATCTCTTCCGCCGGGTGAAGGACGGCGGGCTTGGTTTGGCACATCTGTTTCTGCGCCAGTTAGTCAATCGTTTCATGTTTTTGAGGAATGTGAAAAATCCATTTCTTCGTACGGTCTCTCAGTTACGCCTGGGTCAAGCTCTCCCGGGAATTGTCGTTTCTTCTGACCGCATGTCAGGAGGTGTCCACGGGTATCTAAGGGAAGTGGTCTTGGCGTACAGGTTCTTGATGGTGCGGTTTACTTTAGACTATATGTGGAGTGTAAACCGGAAAGAACTGTATAAAGACTTGTGCGATGTGGTGCTTCCAGAACCGTTGTACAGAGCTGTGTACCCGTCTACCGGGGGCAAAAATGTTCTTAAAAGAGTGAAGAGGATGATGGTGCCGGCAGGGATGAAAACGTTCTTTTTTAAGCTGCACACTGGAACATTGGAGGTAAAGAAATGGAAGGAACAGAAAGGGCTTTTTGTACCCTGGGGTGTCCACTGCATAATATGCAGGAAAGAGGAGACGATTGAACACGTGTTTCTCGAATGCTGGGACGCCGTATTTTTATGGGACGTGCTCCAGAGGACGCTTAAAAAGGAACTACCCATAAGCCCACATGGTATTCGATTCTTGCCAGTAGAAGCGAACAATGATACACCGTTGGATCTTTTGATGCTACTGGCTCTCCACAGCATATGGAAAAGCAGAATGGCTGTAGAGCATGGTGACGTCGATGCACGTTCAGCGAGACAGCTCTTTAGAGAGAGCATACGGGCATATGTGGATGAACAGAAAGCGTTAAAACTAGAGTCAGAATGGTTGGTTAGTTTTGAAGGGTTGTCACATATGAGGGATTTTTAATCCGACAACTTCAGCTAAGGAAGGCCGAAGCTTTAAGTCAATGCTTGATCTTTTATTTTGTCATGTTATTGATGTCACATGTGTTTTTTTGTGTACGTCCTCGGTCAGGAAATAAAGAAAAAAAAAAGCCGCCGCGGTGTAGTGGTTAGCGTGCTGGTCTGGTATACGGTGTAATCCGTGAGATGATGGTTCGATTCCTGGTGCGGCAAGATTTTTTTTTTATTTACGTGCATTGTTTTACTTACCTGAACGTCTTTTTAGCCTGCGTCCTCATTTTCCCCACAACGAGGGGCGCTGACCACATTCGACAACGCACATAGCCTGCGACTCCTAATACTCCTTTCACTCCTACCACTCCCTCAACTCCCACAACTCCCATGTCCAATAACCCCATATGAATAGGTCCTATATACAGATTTTTTTCAATAGGGTAGCCTCATTGTCGCGCATTGACTAATACGAAGGTTAATTCTCTGCGATTCTGTATTATGTGGCAGCGGCTGTTCGGAATTGCGAAACTCTCTAAAGCTCATCGCGTCGCAGCATAGCAGCATACATGGACTACTTGTCACCAGTCACAATCCAGCCCCTGCCTCACCGTGGAAACTTCGTCGTAAAACCTTCCACTGCCCCACCGCCCTCTTGCATATACAGGTATACAGGTGGACGAAAGCCGTATCAGACCTGCAGAACATTTCTGGCGCCGCTGGCGAATGCATAACACCTACCGGTGTAGGAATATACGCACCGAGTACTGTTTCTCCTATTCTCGCTATTCTGCCTGCGTGCCGCTTCCTGCCTCCGTTTATGCGTCTAATGTGATGTCCTACATTATGGTGACCATCTACCTGCACAATCTTCCACCTATCTGTCGGTGTCTTCATCATTTCTCTTCATCTCCAGCGCCGATAATGACTACGTATAATCATGATATCATCCCAGCCGAATGCTACATGCCTAAATGTAATCCCATCAACCTCCATAACTAAGACTTGCTCACCGGTGCGCACATGACAACTCCAACAATTCCTACCGCGACGACATCCGTGGCAATGATTATGGTGTCTCCATAGCTGTTCTCGTAGAGTGGTTTCAAAGTTCCTCTTTCAATATCTTACGTTTCCGCATGATGGGCACAGCTCAGCTCGTCGTGACAACTTTCGAGGTCTGCGTAATTCCTAGCACAATATATGTTCGCCGCGTTGCGTATGCCTGCCACCACAATGTTTAATGGCATAAATGGGCTATGAATGGCTCCTGTAAAGGAAGTGGATATATACCTAACTCTGCTGTCCTCCCGGACAGCTCTGTCCCAAATACGAAGTCGCAGTAGTCTCAACGTACAACAGCATCCCTACCTGCGACGTCTAACTGGGAAGGAACGAGCCTCTGCCGATGCCTCCTGGAATATACACTACTGACCACATCGTTTCAACGCTCAGACACTCAATTCTTCACGAATCTCAATCCCAAATTATGGACCGCAATATCCACCCCGTCTTGACCACCTCCATAGTAAACCCATCAGCCCGGCATCAGCCCGGCAGGAAAGGTAGCCCCTGGTCATACCAAATATAATAACTTCGACAATGCATTTCATCATACTCCAGAACGCCAGGAATCCTGCTATCCTCACCACTCCACACCTCCTTTGCTAAAGTTTTGCAACAATGTACGAACTTCAAGTGATTCTTCAGAAGAATCAGTCAACAGCCACGCAACCTCCAGCTGTCACCATTCTTCGTTAACACACTACAGCACGAAACTTGACCATTTAGTTGTGATAGTCTGTAACCATATGTATGGCAGCCTACACAAAAATACACCGATGAATTCATCTGTTCCCTTATAAATCACAGCCCCAACCCAGTATTGATAACATTTCTATCTTTGTCTGGCACGTAGTGCATACTTTGGAACGTTTTCTATCCATCCCCTGCGTATTTCAGTGTTTTTGCGTCTTTATTGCGGGATCCTGTCCCTCTTACGGCTATGAACCTGGATCCTTCAGGACATAGAACCAGAATGGCGTCTCTCTCTCCTCGAATTCTTCGTGGAAGCATTTGAGCCATGCGATGACACTGACGGCAAGGGTACCATACTGTGCTTCAGTATGAGCAATAATGGAGTCCCATTTGAGACTTACCTACAACCAAATGACGACTATCAAGAGCCGCTTTGTCATCAAGCCAGTCAGCAGTGAAGACAAATTTCCAAGCATGGAAGCATATCATCCTCATCCTCCCTGTGCATTGATCTAACATTAGGCGGTCTAACAGGCAAGCAGCTTATGTGCAACTTCAGACCCTTGCGCCTACAAAGTTCAAGACGTTCGGGTGAACTGGCAAAAGAATGTCCTTGCAGTTGACGTCAATCAAGCGTCTGCACTCAAATCACTGCGGTCAGCCATTCAACTCGGAAGAATACCAGTAGATACAATTATTCTTCCGGTGTCACCTACGACTTCGACGAGACTATCACGAAAGATGATCTGCACATACACGTGAAGCCAGCAACGGAAGGCACTGTGATTCGTCGTGTGCCACGTCTAGAAAATGTTCGATATGTGAAAATTATCTTCACAGACAAGAGTCTTCCGTCATATGCGAGGGTAGGCCATGTTTGGCACGTTGCACGGCCATTCATACCAAAGCCAATAGAATTTCAGAAATGCATGAAACTTGGCCATGTTAGCGGAGTCTGCAGCAAGACGCAAGTGTGTACCACCATTGTGTTGACATTCTAGATGCTAAGACATGTACCGCACAGGGTTTGTGGTGCTCAAGCTTCAACTGTCTCCGTGACGCCCTATCCAGACATTACCGATGCATAAAACATAAGCGGGCTTGAATCAAATGCACCGAGACATTTCAACGCACCGCGAAGCCTCGGTTATTCGCAGATAACGTGCCCGACGTGAGAGGAATTCCAGAAATGCCGCTGCCAACCGCAATTGTGCAAACACGCAGCTGCAGCCTCCTCTTCACCCTCCTTCAGTTCCACCTCAGCCCTGTGTAACCCGCCCGCGCACTGCGGACCATGAAGAGCAGATGACGGCAAAGTCGGAATCTTGTCCAGCGTTTCCACCATTAAATCCTTCTGAGGCACATCGACGTACGCTCTCATCACCGACAACAACCGCCGCTCTGGACGGCTTTCACTGCAAGATTTCAAAACCCATGTGATCTTAAGGACAGTAATCAATACCATTTTACCCCAACTGCAGGCTCTGCAATCCCGAATTGCTCGAAGTGTGTTAGGCTTAGTGGTGCTAGACTTCCTCGGTCCACCGCTTCATTATTATTAACCTACCATGGCTGCTCAACTTCCTACGTTTCGTTATGAAATCAGAGGCGCCGAGCTCTTCCTGTAAAACACAAGAGGACCGAAGACGCGAACCTGAAGTTCACGGCAATATGTCTTCACCAACTACTTGCTTATATTAGTCATCTGCGAGCCTCCCTTATTTCAAGCCATCAGGCTCTCCGTGCACTAATTTTGTACCTCCTGGATGCGGAGAGTGCACAAAAAATATTTGTATTCATCCGTACTGACAGGAAACATGTTTGCTGCCCAATCCCACCTCATAATGGAAATGAGTACGCATGTTTTATAATAAAGGCAAGAACGCTAGAATTCAATTTGACAACATAATATTAGTCTCAGTTGTGTCAATTTTATTGCTAAAGGCTGAAAGCCTTCATGGAGGCCACCCCGGCTCCTTGGGTCATTAGTGGCTATTTTAAAGTCCACCACTTGCTGTGCGGAAGTACGAGAGTCAACACCGAAATTACGAAATCTTGCCTTATTTGTTTCCGATAATGGCCTTCGTATACTTAACTACGGCATTATTTGCTTCCGGCAATGACCTTTATATACTGAATGACGACAGTGCGACTAACCTATGCGGCTGTTTCAACGGCAGTTGCCTGGACATAACATTAGTAGCTCGGTCATTGCACTGGTATGCTCACTGGTATCGTGATGAGGAGACCTAAGGGAATGACCACATCTCTACTGACATCCAAATAAATGAACTTGATGTGTCCGCTCCAGCTAAGCTCATGTAATCAACTGGACGATATTTCAAGTACATATGGCGGTGCCGTGCGAAGACGTCTACACTGGCAGGTTAGAAGACATATGCCAAATGATGTGACGGTTGCTAGTAATCACATATCATCATCTAAAATACGCAGCGACACTGATATAGAAATAGGACGCCTACGTGCTATTTGGCAGTGAGCAGAAAGTCGATGAACCAAGTGCTTACTTTATCGGCAGCGGCTATGCATATACAGAAAAACTCAAGGAAAGAAAGGATAGACTAGTAAAAAAGCAGCGGAAGCCCTTCTGCCAGCGCTCGGATCACCAAAAGCCGATGTTCCTCACTTGGAGGACTGTGAAAGGCTTTCGTATACCTACAGAGTAAAAGCAGCAATTCTGTGATTTGGCTGTATAGAAAGATTATAAGCAGACTGAGGTAACAACGGACTTCTGTAAGAAAATTGCGGTTTGCACGACTACCTCGGGAATACAGCGTGCTCATCGTGCCTCTATAAATCATGGATGACACTTTTTCTCATGAAGAACTCGACTGTGTTCTTGCTGGCTGTAGGCGTTCGTGCTCACCAGGGTCATGTGGAATCACGTAAGCTGCGCTGTCCCATCTTGCTCACTATGCAAAAGAACTCATAAAACATTATAACCTCTCTTGGCTTGACGGTGTTTTTCTACGGTAAAGAACATCTAGTCGGCTGGTACCCCTACTAAAACCAGGGAAATCTCCACTTCAGCTTACATCTTACAGGACAATAGCTGTCGGCATTGCGTTGGCCATGGTAGGAATGATTTTGACGCGCCTTCGGTGCTATCTCGAGCACAATAAAATATACTGCAAAGCATTCGACGGCTTTAAATGGGGTCGCTCGCTCTACCGACAGCACCGTTGACCTCGTGTCCACGGGTTACCAAAACAAACGAATGAAACGTCTTTTCGTGGAACTATTTCTTGATGTGGAAGGTACCTACTACAGCGTTGGTCATGAAACTATCTATGAAGCTCTAGAAACTACGGGCATCGGCAGTCGGATGTTCACCTCGACAGAGAGCTGTCTGACCATAGGATCATAGTTTATTCGGTGTGAAGGTGGCTCGACTCCAACGCAATGTACTCACCACTGCGTGCCCCAAGGCGGTGTGCTCTGCCGTCTTTGCTTAATCTGACATTCATCACCAGCCCATAGAACGTCTCTTCCACCGTCCAGATAATAATGCACGCCAATGACATTTGCATTTGGACCTCCTCTCTGCGCACCACCAGGTGCGTGCAAGACTTCAACGGACAGCAATAATAACGTCGCCTTATCTTCAGAAGCAATATCTCAGTGTTTCACGTGAAATTGCATGCTAGTGGCATTTACATGCAAATCTATGGCTCCATACTCAGTATTTATCGATGGTCGTATCTTTCTTAGTACTCTAGACACCAGGTAGACTTCTCCTGTTGCCATTAAAATATATCTCTATCTCTCTTTCTTAGTACAAATCTCTGTTTCTCGGGAATTCTGATAGACCAAAATATATCATAGCGTCCTCCATTGCACCCTAATGAACAAGAAGCTAACATGCGTCGCTCATGCCCCATTTTGCCGGAAACTCATGAGGTGCGTCGGTTTAATCAATGCTGGAATTGCAAACAGCACTATTTTTATGATTCCTGTGATACAGTACGCCCTTACGTTCAAGCACGAGCAAGACTAATCTGCGTGCCCTCCACTTGCACTCACCACACACCACATACTTTCAGCATTTACTACCTAAGACTCCTTGCGAGTACACATAAGACATATTTATTTAAGATACCCCATATACCCTTATGGGCGAAACATTTAAGAGTAGAGTGGGTTAATGAATACAATAATAACGGCACAAATTAATAACTAAAATTTATACAATTCTAGCGTTATCACATTTGCTGAATATAACAGAAAGCAAGCTATTTATGTTAGCAATGTTTACTGCGGATGCAGGAAGGTGGTTCAGTCACCTGATGTCTTTAGACGAAACGGAATTGGGAATGAGGAAGTACTGGTAGCCGGAGCAGCTACTTTGTAATGGTGGTCGAGACGAGTTGATACAAAAGCTGGCGCCGACATGAATGCCTCGACTATTTTTGTGTGATGAAATATTTAAAAAAGGCACACAAGGAAAGCTCTTGGGCAATCCTGTGAACTTGGCAGATTTCAATTAAATTTCATTGAGGCTGTGCTGACGGTGCATTTGTAGCATGCCATGGTGGTAGGCCACAGAAGAAGACGACAGCCTCAGCACGCAAGCCAAGCACGCACAGATTGTTTTTCGTGGCTGCAGGACTGAATGCTGGCGGATCCTTCCCGTCCCCGGACACCCGTTTGAGCCGTCTGCACGACGATATTGTCGATTACCTTCCTCCCTTGCGGGAATCACCGCTACCTTTTAATCTGCATTAAGAGGTTCACGATATGGCCTGAAGCGATGCCCCTTGTTGACGTAACGACGGAGTCGATCGCAAGACCGCTCATCACACTCTGGATAAACCGCTACGGTGTCCCTTACACCATTACGACTGATTGTTGTCATCAGTTTCACTCAACAATATTTACAAACATATCTCGTCCCCTCCGCGAGAATCACAAGACGACCCCTTACCACCTGATTTCCAATGGTATCATTGAGCGTATTGACTGAAAGTTACAAGCTTCACTCATGGCGTCCACTTTTCCTGCACCATGGATTGAGCGCCTCACCTTCGTCCTGCTTTGCCTCTGCACCGCATTTCGCAGTGACTTCTCTACCGATGCAGCAGACTTACGTTTGGCACTACGATCTCTGTATCTGGCGAGTTCTTCGAGCTCTCGCCACCTGCACCTGCTGATGTCACAGATTACGCCGGCCGTCTACTTTAGCGCTGTGAGCACTGTCGTACCACCATCTCAACGCCAGTATTCTGGTCATATCCACATCCCCCCCCCCCCCCCGTTGGCCATCAGTGGTGTACTCACGTCTTTGTCCGCCACGGCGCCGTACTCCATCCTTACAGCTACCATATGATAGTCCGTTCCAGGTGCTCCGGCATGCTTCTATGTACTTTTTTCAGCGCTTTAACGGCCGGGAAGACGCGATATCCGTTGATCGTCTTAAACCCGACTACCTTGACTCAGATGTGATCTCCATCAGAGCCACTGCAGCATCTCCCGGTCATGCGAGTTCTCGCCGCGTACGATTCGCATCTGCTTTTCGCCATTTTGCCCCGCTCATGGTTTCATCGCTAGAGCGGGGTCCTCTAGCAGGCCTTCGTAGTCGGTCGTAGAAGCAGATGACAGTCTCAGCGTCCCTAAAGAGCACGCGCAGACTTTTTTTCTTGGCTACAGGACTGAATGCTGACGGTGGCTGTCCCACTCGACTCGCTCAGCGGGTCCTGTCCAATATATTTGTGGAGACCGGAAAACGAGTGCGCCTGTAATTCATCTCCATACGACCATAGTTGGAAAAAAATAAAACGTACTGCATTGTCTTGAAACGTTCCTAGTTTATGGAATACATTGACGTGATTAGGGTCTCATATTGAAGCTGCGCACTCTAATTTGAACCGAACATAAGTTTTGTACAGCATAATTTAGGGGTGAGGAGGAGAGCGAGAAGTTTCTTCTTATTTATCCTAATGTACGATTAGCGCTATTAACGACGTAAATAAAGTGTAGGTTCCAAGTTAAATTGTTTGTTATATGGACGCCCAAGCATTTATAGAACGTGACTGTCTTAAAGGGGGCTCATTTGAACAGTAAATCGGTATGGTATTAGAACTTTAACTTAGGTGCATTACTTTTTATAATGTGACATTTAACTCCATTATTGAGTAGAAACAGCCGTCCAAACCTGATTGAAGGATTTGGGTATTACAATCATTTTTAATTTCACGGACCACTACACATTCATTGGCAAATCAGTGAATGGGGGAAGATGAACAACCAGGCAAATCATTATTACATATTAAAAATAACTGAAGGCTGAAGGTAGAACACTGCAGGACACCAGATAAAAAATCTATTAAGTATGAGCTGCAAATATTGGTTACTACAAAGGGTTGGTGGTTAACGAGAAAGCATCTAATTCATTTTAGCGATCATCCATCAAGGTCAATTTAATGCAGTATAAGTAATAGGAGTTTGTGGCATATCTTGTTAAATGCCCTTGAGAAATTTAAAAATAGGCACACTTTGTATGAATTGCTGTCGAGAATGGCATAGACCTTCTGCGTGAAGGACAAAAGCTGGGCATTGCAAGTGTACTGCTTTTTGAACCCTTGCTGTGAGGAATCAAAAAATAAAATTGACTAAAGAACATTTGCGAAATTAGAAAATATTTCATTTTCTAAAATCTTACACGAAATGGAAGTAAGGGATATGGGACGGTAGTTATTTGGTGATTGCATGCAACCAGATTTGAAGACTGGCACCACCTTCCCGATTTTCCGTTCGCATGGCAGTCTTCCTCCATCTATGCTTTGCTGGAGTATTTCAGAGAGAAACATAAAGTACATTGTGTTAGCTCTCTTAAGAACTTTCACATTAATATCTTCAATGACGGGCGAAGTATACTTTTATCGAATGTACAACATTCTGGACGCCTACACAATATATTGTAATGGGAGGCATAATAGCACTGTTTAGGGCAAAATTACTGGAAACTGCAGGACAATCGGGGTATTATTCAAGAATATAGTGAGTTGTGGAATATGTTCGTTAAATATTTAACTTTGTTCCAGTTCTCCTCAGTGCTGCGAGTATCAAAGCTGTCCAAAAACGTATTTAAAAATTAAGATAATTTCTATTATTGCCATCACAATTTGCTCGCGTGTAATCATGGGTTATTTCAGTTTTGTTTTTCGAAGGCTTAATGATGTCTGAACATTGAATTTTATAAAAAGACGGTCATTTAGACCAGGAAGTTATTTTATATCATAGGAAAAGTAAGACGCATCAGTTCCAACTAAATCAAGAACGTATTCAGCATAACCTGATACACTTGTATATATTATGACAACTGGGACAAGTTAAATAGCATGCTCATGTAAGGAAACTCCGTCGCGTGTGTACCACAAGCATGCGTAGCAGTTTTGAGATTAGACCACTCAAATAAGGCGAAGTTAAAAGCTCCCAAAATAAAAAACTGCACTGTAAGAAGCTTAATAATTACAAAACTAAGAAAATCATATAAATCACTAACAAAAGGAAGGAAGTAATTAACAGGTCTATAGCAAGCAAAAGAAAAATTTTTTAGCTGTGGTTTCAATGCACAACAATGTTGCTTTTGTTTCGCTAGGGGCGTGAGTTTGTGGTGAATATTCTTTCTTACTACGAGAAGCGTTCCGCCGCTTTTTCTGCAAATTCATACGTATCTATAAAGATTAAAACTGCGTGTGGGTCGAAAGGCGACAGTGTTGGTAATATATAGCTATGCAACCATGTTTCTGTGAGAACAGGGATATCAGTTCGCACATGCATATAACAGAATGAAGAATAACAGGTTTATTTAGTAGGCTATGGATATTTGTGTAAAGAACATAAAAGTTACACAAGGAAGAACCACTGCCCGTGACGCACCGCTACATTGGAGACTTTACTCCGGACGGTTCCGATGCGAGGGGCGCCAAAGAAGGGGAGCGATTGCTTGTTTCATTGATGGTGTCGTTCACCTTGTCGCAGACATAGCTTTTTGTTTACGAACAATCTGCTATATTTTAGGCTAAAACGTGGCTGTTGCAGCACCTAATTAGCATCCTGCTAAAGAATTGTACACTGTACCCTAGTTTCAGGGAAAACATCTACGGACACAGTCATATAGTTTTCCTTAAATCTATATCGGGAGGAGAATACGTTTTCCTTTGCATTGAAATTGGTAAACCTGGCTATAATATATCGGCATTGAGATTAATCGAAACGGCCTAACTTGTTGGCACGCTCGATAACATCAGGAGTCATGTCGTATTCTGTACAGTTCGAAAATAATGAAAGCAGCTAGCTCTCAGTTTCTTTCCACGTTTCACGTTGTCAAGAAACCCATAGAAAATTAAGTTGTTCCTCCAAGATCTGTCTTCTAATTATTTTTTGCGGGTTATAAGTGAAGCTTATTGGCTCGTCAAAATTTTTAAAGTAGAAGTCGTTTGAGCCATTTCTTTCCGAAGTACAGCAACTGACAGCGCCTGTTCTTCTACCCATGAAATGCCTTTTTTTTGTCATTGAGTTTGCTGTCCATTCTACTATAGCATTCCTTGATATCTTGCATAATTGGCTAATTCGTTCTGTTTGGCTGTTTGTTGCTCGGAAGCAGCCTTAAGTTCTGTAAGTAGGTGAATTATTTTGCGACGGTCTAAAGAACTGGTACCTTCGGGCAAAGTATTTTCAGAGCCGCAATTATTTGGGTTTCGGCGTCTTCCATCATTAGAGATTTGCTCAACATGCCCAGATTTGAACAGAAGAAAACAAAGATTTGAGCACTCAATACAAGGTTTATATATAACTCAAGACCCAGTCGAAAAAACTAAGGATCTGTGTCAAAAATACGACAAAATATCATGTAGTTCTGTCGTAAACGTCAGATGTTCTGTAGTTCTGTAGTACTTTTCTGTAATTGTGTAGTTTTTCTGTAGTATATTTCGGTTGTCTGCAGTTCTGTAGCACTTTTTTGTAACTACAGACATTTCTGATGTTACTACAGAATGTTCTACGGTCACAACAGGTTTCCCGTCAAAAACCGCACGGAAATTCTGTCGTAACAACAGAAAACTTTCTGTAGCTTTTTCCGACTGGGGAGCAAGGAACTGTATTTAAAAAGGGTAATTGATTATCTTACCATATAAAGAAGGGCAGTTACTAACCTGCAGGACAAAGAAGCGAACTGCACAAGACGTTCTGCCGAGTTCACTGTTCCCGGTCTCACTGCGTTGAGATGGGTTGCTCCAGACTTTCAAACCCTGTGACGATAATACTACGTGTGTCGGCGATGTTGCCGCTCGAAGATGGAAGAGGTCCCAGGATGCGAAAACAAGGCATTGCCAAGAATACTCGATGGAGCAAGTTCATATATACGCGCAGCACTTGTGGCTGGATAAGGCAGCAGGCTCCATTTTTGTCAATCGGTGATGAACTAGCCGGATAGAAAACGGGGATGACCAGCAGCCCTGGAGTAGTGAACTGCAAAATACATGCTGAACAGTCCCATATTTCAACGTCGATTTCAAGGACATATTTTACTGACATCGATCGCCTGGTATTACCCTAGCAACCACTACATATACCCGTATTTTATCTGATGCGATATTTCTTTAGGTGGCATTATGCATTCATCTTTCGCTGCTTTAGTTGTATAAATTCTAAGCGCTTTTGTTTGATTCGTAAGATTTTAGTTTATATTTTCTTCTCTTCATTGGTAGTATTACGAATGCATAAGCGATAACTTTCTTCACGTTTATTGTAAAGTTCCTTCTTCTGATGTGTCTAACTTTCACGAATGGATGCCTGCAACTCATGTACTTCTTTCATTGTATCCTTTACTAACCGCTCGCTATGGGTCCAAGCATTGTCTGCCTATTCCTGTAGCGCCCCAAAGCATCACTTCGAGCAGATGTTTCTGTAGAGACCACTTTTCGCATTAGCAAAGATCATAGCAAAGCAGCAGTCATAAGTCCCAAAACGATTCACTCCAGGTGCAGGACAACCTCTTATGTGTGCACCTTGCTATTTCGGGGGTGTTGAAGAAATCGAATTTATCAACACCAGCCCTTCAACAGCTGTCTACGTTTCATGCTACACAATGACTATTTTGACGGGGCTCACATCTATACGGATAGATCGGTAGCCCTTAGTAGCTATCTCTGCACCGGTATCGTTTCTGGGAGACAGGCAAAACTTTAGTAAAAGAAAAAAAGGCAAGTGTGGCTACGTATTATAATTTTTTAAACGACCCGAAGAAAGTGATTGCTTGCAATGCTAGTCGGTATCGCAGTGTAGTAACGCACCGCTGCGCTGCGACCCTTTAAAATGCGATGTGTTACAAGAAATTTCAACAATGTTTTATCGTTCTCTATGCTGTGTAGGGTTAGAAACGGGATATAGCGTGATTTTACTCCCGTTGGCAAAAACCAGGCAGCGGCAACAGAGAAACGCCGAAAACGCACACCTCTTTGTAGCTGTGCCCCGTCGCTCCGTGTGGTGTGCACCAGCGGCAACAATAGGCATTGACGATGGCGTCGGACGACGGATTTGCCTCATGCGGTTACCGCTTTAAGCACTTCCGGTTCCGCCTCACGTGGAGTGTGGGCGCGCTTCACGTCGGCTCCGTGCGAAGACGGCGAAAATCGCCAGTCGCCCGAACCAGTGATCTATATTTCACCAAGAGCCCCGTGAAGGTAAGCGCCGCGCGCAGACGACGTTTTGGGCCTATCTGCCCATTTTTCGGGCCCCCCCGGCCCATGTCGCCTTTCGCCGTCGCGTCTCTCGAGCTAGTCCTCGCTCCACTGGGAGCTAGGCCTACTCTGAACATGACCTCCAAGCACCTAGTCTTCACCTGGCACTTTCACATAGAAGGTGCAAGTGCCAGGTGAAGCTTCTGACCCTCGGAACTTGAGTCTCCGGGACTGGACTCACATCTTCCGCATTAGCCCGCACCCAGGAGCGTCCGCTAGAGCAGAAACACCAGATGTCCACCATGCAGACCGATGAGGCAGAAAAGCCTACCACAGATGCTAGAGCTGCATCACCTGCCACCCTAAACACTATCAAGGCCAAGGCTCGTTCGAGCAGCTGCGTGCCGCACGCGCTGCCGCGCAAAGGTGCTGGCGGCAGAGGACAACGGACGAACTCCACATGAACTCCGCTGATTTCGTGTTTTTACCCTAGACAGTGAGACCCTACAATACTTCCGTTGATATCACCGGTTCCCTGAAGACAAGCGGAATCCAGGGACACCTTTTACCTTTTATTATTCCTCTCAGAATATGACGAAAAAAATGTAAAAGAAAGAGAGAGGGAGCCCGGACCAGCAAAGCTTTGCCAGGCTTAATCCGCTTAGTGGCGTTCGCCACCTGCGTCGCAGCAGCGTTCGCCAGCTGGGCTGCGCCGTGGACCGTGCCCGCACGCCGTAGTTCGCCATGAGGGTCACCGTAGAAGGCATCCCAATTTCTCGAGAAGAATTAGCAGCCAGGGATTGGTTGACTAAAGTAAACAAGCTCCGGGAAGCGCGAACAACATCAGGGCCTGCCGTGCCAGATTTCCCTGGACAGAAAGCGGGACCGAACCAAGCGTCCCAAATCGACAATGGGTTACGTGCGAAGACGGAAGCTGAACTCACGCCTCGGCAGCGAGGACGCATACTAGCCAAAAATACTGTAGCATCGAACCAGCCTCGCTTACCCAGCAACGCTCTCAAGCTAATTGTGCGCCCACGGGGCGGACTGCTGCTCTCCAAGATTACAACCTACCAACTACTGGAAGCGATTTGCACTGGTGCTCACTTCACCAGGGACGCTGTTCGTCACGCAGACCTAATACAAGGTAACCTGATCCAGAGTGCTTTCGCGTACTGCACCCCAGTCGTTGAAAGAGCTGAACGCGTGATGCAACTCAGAGATCGCCATTGACAAGGCGTATGAAATATCCGTCTACTGCGCTCCAGATGATAGTTCGAGCCGTGGAGTGATTCGCGGCATCGACCTCCGACTGGATCGAAGTACAATCCAAGCAGAGTTACAAGACAACCGTAACCCACCCATTGTGGACTTTCGGCGGCTCGGGAACACCACCGCAGTACTCATCAAATTCGCTCAGCGCCAAGTGCCTACCTGGGTCTACTTTTGCAATAGTCGCCACAGATGCAACTTATTCAAGAAGTACGAGGTGTGCTATCGCTGTGGCGAGCTCGGTCATCGAGCCGATGTTTGTGCCAGCACAACTACCAACTGCAGAGGTTGCGGACTATCCAATCCTACCAACGACCACATGTGCAAAGCAATCTGCCGCCTGTGCGGCAAAGAACATCTCACGGGCTATAGTCGCTGCAGGGAAATCTTCAGGATTCCTTACGAAGTCAAGCGCAGGAAGTGGTAGAAAATTCGAAATGCTGAGGAAGAGAAACTCAAGACCCAAGAGACCGCCAAGCGGATCACACTCCAGCGCACCAGCCGATGGGACCGGCAACGCTCCGATATCCAGCAGCGGCATCTTCGAGACCGCTCGAGTTCTTTTCCACCGCTCAAGTTTTCCGCTCCACGGATGGGTTCTCAGGGGACCTCCCGGACCAATCCCGGGCCACCTGCAGTCGTCCAGCAGACAGGGGACTTTCCTCATCCTTTGCAGCAGCCACCTGGGCTACCACCATCTCTACCAGATCTACGAGAACGTCAAGAACCGGTGAGTACGCAGGAAGGGACTCCCACTACTCTAGACACACACAAAGCAATTATGGAACTGACAGCAGTCATCCAACAACTTATGCTCAGAGTAGAGGCTCTTGAAAAGCAGACGGCCACACTCACTCCGTCTCCCCCGCATCCGCAGGGATCAGGTGAATCAGTACCTATGGATATCGCTCCTCCCAACCGATCAGCACAAAAGCGCAAAGCAACGTTCGACACCGACTCACCCGCGGAGGGTTGGCAGGCGCGTTTTGCCAAAGTTGAGGAAAGCTGCAACCTAAGTCAAACTCGCATCAAGGCTTTAGAAGCACACATCGAACGCTCACTCCGCACAATCGGCTCACAAGTCACGCAACAATTTGAGATGCTGAGCAAAGCTATAGAAGCCCAGGGCAAACTCCTCGCTGCCGTGGTACCCGCGGCCCCTGCGCCGAAACCCGTTCAAACCCCACAACTATCCCAGCCTAATCATGGCGAGCAGCTCGGGTAACACCACCATCTGGCAGTGGAACTGTCGTGGGTTCGCGCGTAAGCGTCCGGTCCTCCAGCAGTTCCTCGCCGCGAGTGATCGCCCCAACTAACAGTTCTCCAGGAATGCGACAAGAACACAAAACTTGCCGGTTACAGTACATACCCATCGGAGCGAGTAAAACCTCGAATAGCTACTCTCGTCAAACATAATCTCACTGTCCTCCAGCACAATTTAGATCCAACTTTTCCCGAATACGTCGTCTTATAAATATTACCTCGACCCTCGCGTAAACGTTGCACTAGTCTCTTTATAATTAATATCTACAGCCCTCCCCAAGCTCATAAGGATATTTTTGGTCCGCTTTTCCTCAAAGCCCAGCTCCTGGCGCAGGGGCAACCCCTCCTCATTCTCGGGGACTGTAATGTGCATCATCGCGCTTGGGGCTACCACTATGACTCTGCTAAAGGTCGACGCCTTTGGAATGACTGGCATACGCACCAGCTGACCCTTATCACGGACGTGTCCTACCCCACTAGACACGGTACGGGCCTACAGCATGATACAACGCCGAATCTTGCCTTTACGACCTCCGGAGTTAAAGCGACTTGGTGTCACACTCACGAAAACTTTGGGAGTGATCACTTCGTACTCGAAATCGTAATACACGAGCCCACCAGGCAATGTACGCGGCCGGCTCAAGTGATTGACCGGGACTCCTTCCGGACGCACAGGAAATAGCAGGACAAACCTCCCGCTATTACTGATATCAAGGCGTGGACAACCGAAATTGTCAAACAAGTGGCCGACACCACTCAAACAGTCGAGTTAGAGGACAGTATCCCTCACTGCGACAGCTACTACGCCCATCTGTGGGAGCGCAAGAAGTCGCTCGAAGCTCTACTTGCCACCCGGAAATGGGACCGCAATGTCCGGGGTAGACTGGCGCGCGCACATACGAATATCGAGAACTATGCAATAGAACTCACTCGACAGAGCGGGCACAACATATGTGACCAGATGAACAAGACTCCAAACGCTCGTAAGACATGGAACCACCTTCGACATTTACTCGACCCAGCAGGAGGCAAGCTCCAGACACGCCAACCGCTCGAGCAAATCTTCCACCAGTATTCTGGCACATCTGACGAGCTCAAACAAGAGCTTATAAATACTTACATCTGCCCTGAACCAACAACCAACCTCCCCTTCTATCAGGGCGCGGACAATCTCTGTCTAGACGCTCCAATCACTTTTGCGGAGGTCCGAGCAGAACTCAATCGCCTCAAGACGACTTCGGCGGCCGGCCCTCACCGCATTTCAAATAAAATGCTTAGGAATCTAGATGACGCATTGATTCATGCTCTTACCGACTATTTTCAAGAATGTTGGGCCAGCGGTACCATCCCTCAAGAGTGGAAATGCGCCAATCTAGTCCTCATCCCCAAGCCGGCAAACCACCAACCTTGGCCAACCTCCGTCCCATCTCTCTCACGTCCTGCGTTGGGAAGCTGATGGAACATGTTATCCAGACCAGACTCTCACGATACCTTGAAGACAACCATCTTCTTCCAGACACAATGTTCGGCGTCCGCCCTCATTTAGCAGCTCCGGACATCATGCTTCTTCTCCATCATCAGGTTGTCATGAGACGTACACTAGACACGAAAGTCATCGTCGGCCTCGATGTTGCCAAGGCATTCGACAACGCCCTCCATGAAGTAATTCTTCAACAACTTCAAGCTCTCGGTGTCGGACATCGCATGTATGCGTACATCCGAAACTTTCTCACCGACCGCACAGCGCAACTTAAAGCCGGCACTGCAGATCCTTCCATCAATCTCTCCGGGAAACCATGGCACGCCGCAAGGCGCCGTACTTTCGCCGATGCTTTTTAATGTCGCACTGATAGGCCTGCCGAAGCTACTGGCCGACATCCCCCACCTGCATCACACCATTTATGCTGACGACCGCACACTTTGAATCACGCGTGGCAGTGACGGCCAGATTGAAGAGACTTTACAGACCGCGGTCAAACAGATTGGAGATTATCTAAGTACAGTTGGCCTCACTTGCTCTGCGACAAAGTCCGAGTATATCATCATCCCTTCCCCGGGACGGCGTTCTTCAAATATACTTCCTGACATCAACCTCCAGGTGCAAGGAAACCCGATTCCTCGAACATACAGCATCAGGATCTTGGGCTTACATCTACAGACCAACGGCAGCAACAACATCACGATCCAACGCATCGAAAAATCGGTTGTACAGATGGGACGCCTCCTTAAGCGAATCTCCAAAAAGCATCATGGCATGCGAGAGTCCAACCTCCTGCGCCTCGTTCAAGCTTTCATCTGCTCCCGCATCACCTACTCTGGACCCTACCTACGTCTCACTCGTGCTGAAAGCGAACGGCTAGAGGCGTCACTTCGAAAAGCATACAAGACGGCCCTAGGTCTTCCCATGTCCACAGCTACCCATAAGCTCATGGCTCTCGGAATCTCTAATACCGCGAGCGAACTGATCGCGGCAACCCTCACCGTCCAGTATGAGCGGCTCTCACTAGCACAAGCTGGCCGAGCGGTACTGCAGCAAGTTGGGATCTCCCCGCCGAGATCGGCCCCAAGTTACGCTGAACTTACACCGGAATATCGCCTAAATATCCGCATTCCTCCATTTCCCAAACGGATGCACCCGGAACACCACGCCGAGAGACGGGCCGATCGGGCTCGTCAATTCGAGAAACGGTTCAGTGGACGTCCGGACGTCACGTATACGGACGCCTCTTACCATCCATCGAGGCCAGCGATGGTGGCGGCAGCTCTCCCCTCACTGCAGCTGGTACACAGCCTGCAGCATTCGCAATGCAGAAGCAGCTACCGCAGCTGAGGAGGTTGCCATTGCGCTAGCGCTAGCCGACCTTAATACCAATGTCGTCATCAGTGACTCTCAACAGGCTATACGCAATTATGATGCTGGCCGTATCTCTTGCCAGGCGTTACACATTCTATGTTCTACAGCACCCTCTTCCACATCTCGCTTACTTCTTTGGGCTCCAGCCCACGAGTCGCTCAGCGGAAACGCCCAGGCAAACACTCTCGCTCGAGATCTCAGCTGCCGAGCCGAGAGTATGATCAGCCACCCTGCTTCCGCTGACACCAATATATCACGCGCTTCTCTACTCACCACTTACACGGACATACTCCAGCTCTACCGACTCCAAAGGTGCACATATCGTCCCGCACACCGCGATCTAACAAGACGCGAGGCCGTCCAATGGCGCAAATTACAAACTCGCAGCTTCCCACACCCCCTCTTATACAGCAGGATTTTTCCAGATCAGATAGCCCCCATGTGTAAACACTGCTCAACTCCGGCCACACTCATACACATGGTGTGGACTTGTACACATTACAACACAGACAACACAAACACCCCAGAGACGTGGGAGTCTCTCCTGTGTACTTCCGAGCCAGCAGACCAACGCTGACTTATCCAGCGCGCGGTGGAGGCCGCGGCATGCCAAAGGATCCCCGCCGACCTCCTCTAAGTCAGCGCAACCGGCCCTTTGACTGGTCCCCTGTTTTTGGGCGCAATAAAAGAGTTCACCACCACCACCGCGCAAAGGTCACGACACCAGCCGCTACAACCAACTGAAGAGAACAAGGTGATTTCCGCTCCCGTGGAGGACCCACCTCACCTCCTTACCGCAACGACAGCTCAGCGTCTCAATCTTGAACGCCACCGCTTAACTCCAGGAGCCCACCCACACCCACCTATGCCTTCATCCCACCAATAACACGTACAAAATAAGCACACCACACCGGGTCGACGTACTTATGCTGGTGCAAATCACCAAACTTCATTACCAAAAAACCGACTATGCTATAGCAGTCTACATTGCTCCTCAGGCGGCCTAGTGAGTTGGGTGATCTCGAACGCTTATTGGAATGAAAGCCGCAGGGAGCAGCAATCTCCGCGCTCCAATAGTGGACACTCGACGCGTGGGTGCCACTCGATCTATGTTATTTACTGTTACAGACGAACCGGTTCCTCGCACAGTGCTTTATGGAGGGGGACTCCACCAGGCGTCCTTTACAAAGGCCACATCACATGGATGCTTCTATTCACTTCAGATAATCAGGCCACAGGACAAATGTGCGCACGCTGCCACGTACAAATAAGGGCCCGAGGTGTGAGAAACCGCATCCAAGGTAACAATCCCTTCCTGCGTTCCCAATCGTATATTATGCAGAGAAGCACACATGACGGGCACGGAGAGATGCAAATCTGAAGGCCAAAGACTTACAACCAATCCTGCACTTCGAGCAGCTGGAGCCATCTCCAATCCCGCCACCCTAGCCCCGCCAGGACGATTCACGCGACAAGGAACCCAGGGCCTTGCGGGAAGAGGTAGAACTCCTTTCCTACCTCGTACAGACCCCACCCAACCCTCCTCGCCCACCCTCCTTTTCCAAACTTTACCTACCGCCTTCTTTCCAACATCGCCAGCCACACAACCACCCCCGAAAAGAAACGTACATCAGAACCTCCTACCGTCACACATGATGACCTTGAGCAAGCTGAGCAAACTTTGAAGCAACGGTAAAAGCATAAGGAACCCGGATATATTCCAAAATCGACTCCCTCTTCAACCGACTCGAGAACAAAATCGACTCGATGGTCTCACGCCTGGTTCATAGGTTCGACATGACAATGACCAACATAGACACTCGCATTCAAACTCTCGAGCACACGCAAACAGTTATCCTGAAGCACATCAGTCTCCAACTACCTCCTCTTCATCCCTCGCAACCACCACCCCTTTCAACGCCTACCGTACCTGACTCCCAATCGCTCCGCTATGGTGGTGTAGCAACTTAATTTACCCATTCTCCAATGGAATTACCGCGGCTTCTGGGGCACTCCCCTTTCCAATTACTCGTTCCCATCCGCACCCCACCACCCCCAATCATCCTTCTTCAGGATATGGCCGCGTGATTCCTTTCCCTCAATAGTAGGGTCCTATGAGCAATGTCACCTGGTGAGCGATAGTGGAAATATGGTAAAAATGATTAATAGCGGGCTTAAAAGCTTGCCATACTCGTTGCTTCAGTGGCGCAGTCCCATGGGATGCAATTTTTTTCTGTGATGTGCTTGAGAGAACTTTAAAAAAAGAGCTACCTCTAGATGCATATGGCATACGATTTTTACCTTTTCCTAATACAGAGGAGTTTCCCTTTGATAAAATAACGTTCCTGCGCCTCCACAGCTTGTGGAAAACCAGAATGCAGTTTAACAATGCAGATATACAAGTCAATCCTGTACGAGAACATCTCATACACAGTGTTGTGCGGTTCAGGGAAGTGCATATGACATTCCCCGAGCAACCACAATAAATTCATGTGCTTGACAGTTTGGTTAAACTGAAAAAGTTTTAGCCCGCCGTGTCACGCGAAAGTGTGCTGGCACGTTTTATTGTTCATCGTCTTGTTTTGAATGTCCAAGTCGGCAATAAGGAAAAAAAAATTCAGCGGCGCAATGAATTGACACTACCTACCTCATCACTAAGAGAATAGAACATTTGTTCGAATCCTCTTTTTTTATTTTGTTTCAATTTAGTTTTAACCGCATCCTTAAAAAAAAATCCCAAAATCACTCCTGGAGGGTGTTCCCCTTTAGGCTGCAATATGACGTGTTTTTCCTGCCATCAGTGAGTGTATGTTACCTTTAGGCTGCGTTCAGAGACACCTTTCGGTGCCTATCGCCGTTTGACCCGTTGAGAGGCAACCAGTGACGAAAAAGAAGTTGCGGGACCCTACCATTGAGGAGACGGAATTACGCGATACGGCCACTAGGACATTACTGTCTAGTTTTATGCCCAACCATTCACATGGCACGGACAAGCCAGGGTGTCCACACTTGTTCACCGTTCAATCACCCACTAAACACACACCATTACTTCAGAGACACCATGCGTAATCACAGAAGCCATGCATTGCACACTCACAGTATCCTCCATCTTCACTGGAAATATATACCGCCCCCATCCCACCCATGTCTTCCCTGGAGACACTTTGCGGGACTTCCACTGACGCGCTGACAGGCACCCTCTCCTAAACGGATGAGACTTCAATTGCCAGCACACCGACTAGAGGTACAGCTATACTATGGGCAGTGGTCTACGCCTGTGGTCCCTAGTCCAGAGCTGTGCCTCACTACACACACTTTCCACACATCCTCGCAGTCCGGACATGATGATCAGTCGGTTCCTTTGCGTCACCTGGACAAGAAAACAACATACGCTGGGAAGCGATCACTAACCTCCTTTCATTAACATCTCGCTCCCTTTATACAAACTCGCCACGCACACATCATCCACAAACTGATGAGCTGGGACGCCATCCGCGATATGCGGAAGGCCAAACAAAACACACCTATCACGGACATCAAAGAATGAGTAGAATCACCTATCATCGATATCTAACACAATACCCGGGTGATTTCAACCGCACAGGACACCCCACCAAGATAGTCACCTCGCCCACCTCTTGGAGTCGTACCAAAGCCTACTCGAGCGTTTGAAGAGCAAAATTTTGAACAGAACGCTCAAAACGCGACTGGCCGCTCTGCAGATGCCGATACAACAGGAGGCAGAGGAGGTCTGCCGCTCTAATTGGGGTTAAGTTTGCGACGGTCTCGCCGGAAAACTGTCCATCAAGCGAGCTTGGCAACTTCTGAGACATGCCAAAGATCCGACACAGTCCAAATGCGCTACACATCACCTTGTTACATCCCTCAAACACACACACAACAGCGACCCGGCCCCTCACCTAGACGCGCTTCAGCAGACATACACCTCACCCGGCACATCCGACCCCATGCCCCTGTACTAAGGAAGACTTAGCCCGAACCTAGACTTTGATATTTCAGAAGCGGAGGTAAAAGCGGCTCTCCTGACTCTCCGTACGAATTCAGCACTGGGACTTGACAAAATCTTCAATTCTATACTCCGCCATCTAGACGACAAATCAATCGCACAGATTACAGACTACTTCAACAAAAGCTGGGCGGAGGGCACCCTCCACTAGTCCTGGCGGCACGCCAAGGCAATATTTAAGCCAAAACCGAACAAGCATCTTAAATTAGAAAACGCGCCCAATCTTGCTCACCTCGTGTCTCAGGAACCTTTTCGAGCATGTGGCGCATGCGAGATTGACATTTCACATGGTGGACAACGACCTTTACCCACACAGCATGGGTGGGTAAAGGTCCTCCGCCTACATCTCACCGCTCAGGACGCTATGCTGCTGCTCACTCACGACATCTTCTACTTGGCTAATCCGAGCCACTCAGAGGCAGTCCTGGCTTTTGTTGTGTCAAAGGCTTTTGATCGCGTCGAACATCAGGTGATCATGACTGCCCTCCCTTCCCTGAACATAGGTGTGCGGATGTACACTGACATTCAGGCTTTTTTAACGGACCTCACAGTTGAAGTTCATTTTGACCCCCTTGCCTCCCCACCCTACACCCTTAGGACCAATGGTACTCAACAGAAGTCTGTTTTCTCTCCTTTCCTATTCACCGCCACACTCATTCCCCTCGCCCGGAACCTGTCCATGATACCACATCTTAAACACACCCTTTATGCGGACGACCTCCCATTATGGACCACACATGGTAGTGATGGCGAGATAGAGGGTACTTTAAAAAGCGCCGTATCACTCGCACAGGAACACGCCCAGAGCATCGGACTCCCATGTTCCTCAGAGATTTCTGAGCTACTTATACTTCGCCCCACGACCCGCGGATGCCACACCACACCCATTGTCGTTGAACGCGACGGCCGTCCCGTCCCAGAGGTCAATACGCTCTGGGTTCTGAGACTTCACAGACACAACAATGTCAAGAACACCTTAATGCTCAAGAAACTAAAGCAGGCGACAGCTGTGATATCGCACCTCATTCGCACAGTTTCGGCCCATCACAGAGGCATGAAGGATAACTCCCTAGGTCCTCTCATTCACGCCTTCGTCCTCATCTGTTTCTTATACACAGTCCCCTATCTCCGACTCAACAGGCAGGAAATGGACGCCTTGAGCACATGGTGTTCAAGATGGCCCTACACGTCCCAATCAAAACTTTCACAGAACGCTTTCTACAACTTGGCCTCCAAAGCACAGTTGGCGAACTTATGGAGGCCCATCACCAAGCCCAATACTTGCACCTCACCAAGATCTCCACAGGTAGCCATATCCTGCAGACAATAGACATTCGCCTCCCAGTGAATAACCCCGCCCCTTTTCCCATACCTCGCCCCCTCCACGGATACCTTCTCCTCAGGCCTCTCCCTCGCAACATGCACCGCCAGAATTACGAGCAATGCCGCCGAGCCCGAGTAGAGGTGCTCCAAAAATACTATGGTTTCAAAACGGACGCCGTGTGGTGGACGCTGCATGCAGGAATGAGGGAGCAGTATTGGCCATCACAAGTTCCTGCATCCGCTTGCTACTGCCCCCTTTCCTCGGTCATCTAATTGGAGGCAGCCGAGGAAGCAGCCATCGCCTACGCGCTTGCACACAAGGAAGCACGACATAATTTCTGACTCTCAGATAGTAAACTTTGCGCCTGGTAGAGTTCACGTTTCTACGTTAAGCATACTGTGCTCGCCTGCCACAATCGCACCCCGCCATGTGGAGCTTATGCGGGTGCGTGCGCACTCCGGGAATCCCGTAACCCGGCCGCCAATGCATTAGCCGAGGTTCTTTAAACCGGGCGCCGGCGGCCTCCGATCTGGTATTCACGTGTGATTTCGTGCACTCCTTGAGTGCGCTAACGCAGGCCTATCGGTCCGAGCGACTTCTCTACTTCCACCTCACCCATCTTTAGATTACTACCACCAGACACTCTGGCGACGACGCCAGACGAACGCACTCCCATCCCCTTATAGTATGTCTCGCTACCACCACACCCTCACCGATCCCTCCTTCACCCTTTGCAACAACCGCACCACCACTCTCACTCACATCTTGTTCCAATGCCCGACGGATTCTTTCCCGCTGGATCTGAAGCACCTCACCACATAGGAGGGCTGGGAATCCCTACTGCATTCAGAGGAACCAGTTCGGCAGAAGATCACCACAGACTGCCCTGCTGACGTCATGAACCATATCAACATGAACGTTTGAGGGTAGTGGGGCCATGCGGGGGCGCAGGGGCACACATGCCCCAAACTCCTTTGTTTGAATAAAGTTATTACTACAATTAGTACTCTATATTTTAGTCAGACAATATCGCACTCTGCTGTACCCGCGGGTCGTTCGAAGATGTTGACAGTGTTCTATAGCAAGACATTGACCTCCGTTTCTAATGTTTCTCTCAAACCGGACTTGAATCAGCATCAGAAGAATCTTAAATGGTTACACGATATCAACGCCCCAACAAATCTCTCATTTAACTTCACATCTGAAAATGAGGTATTCCTGTGTATCAACCCTATTCCTTTCGTTTCGCTTTCAATCCCATCTCCCTCGCTTTTCTTTCGGCCGGGCTCAAGTGTCCACATAATACGTGTGACCGATACTGCAAGTTTCTTGTCCTGTGAACTAAATATAATTATTATTAAAATATATTATTTATTAAAAAGCTTGTGCCTGCTTCATGGTATGCGACTCACTTATTCCAGCATGATGCCTTACTACTCGCCGAATCAACCGACCTAGCGGCATACAAAAGGCGAAAGGTTCACTGACCTCATGGTGAAACTCTCGCGTCTCGTGGTCACCGTATGCAGCTACAGCGCTCAAGCTTTCGCATTTCCGTACTGCAGATTCAACACAGCTCTCTAAACTTTTGAAGCGATTGATTCAATCAGCTAGCTAAAGAGCGGGTATCGCCGTGTGTATCGCGTGTCAAGACACTTTGTTGGGCGAGTTGGTAGACATTCATTATTAATTTAAACAGCTCGAACAAGAAGACAAAGGACAAGCCACAGTACAAGCGCTGACTCACAACTATGCCTAAAAGCCTTCACTCCAAGGGCCCGATAAAAACAAATATGACGAAAACGAAACAATCACGTGAAACGACCCCTGGGTTCACCTGCTGCACAAAAAATCGCTGAAACAAGACATCTTTTTGCTTCAGCAACCGGCGTCGCCACCTCGCCAGCAATGGAAACCAGCGGTCGTTTCAAAGTTTGGGAGAAAAGACTCCGTGATTATAATCAAGCCTAGAGACACGCTCAACTTAGAACCAGCAAGCAAAACAACAAGAAGCAAGCAAAGGAAGCAACAAAATGGGAGAAGCCGTCTACGCCGCAACAGGGATCCCTCAAGCTGCGAAAGAGCTATCCAAATGGCCTGCCTGGGATCAAAACATTGTAATAATAGGCGTCCATAATCCTCTTTACATAAGACAAGTGCCCGCTATTGAAAGCTTGACCATTGACGGCAAGAAATGTGGGGTTCAAACTCAACTCAAACCATCCGAAGACTCTTGCCGTGGAGCTATCCAGGTGGATCCCGTATTACAGACAAAGATATTTCCGAAGCCATCCACACGCCTGAGGTCAAAGTTGTCGGCATGCGCAAACTTGGCATGTCCAAAGCAGCAGTGGTTACATTCGAGGGACGCACAGTGCCTTTCCACGTGCTCTACAGGGACGAAACCATTCCGGTGCGTATCTACCGGAAGACTAACCCGTCCTGCGCCCGATGTGGCGTCGTCAGACACAGGGCAGACGTTTGCCCGAATCCAGAAACAAACTACTGCCATGCCTGGGGCAAGACCAGCCCAGAAGATGGACATGAATGAAAACCTCTGTGCCTAATCTGCGGAGAGTCCCACCTCACGGGCTCCAAGCAGTGCTTCAGAAAATACAGATATACTAACCGCAATACTACCGGCGGTGCGGCTAGAAGAGGGCGCAAGTTCAACCGTGACAACAGCGGCAACCAACTCAAGAATTTTCCCCTACCTGCAGGAGCGAAAGGATGAGAAGGCAAGCGTCCAGCAGCCACGAACAGAACAAGCCAGAGGACGCCGGCTGCTGCTGCCGCCGTAGCCAATGCCATCGCCAATGACAAGGAGAGCTGGGCTAAAGTTGCTATTTCCCCCCTTCCCTCGTTGGCTGATCAAATACTTAGGGCCGAAAATTTGAGAATTAAACAGGAATTGCAAAAGGTAAATGAAGCGCTGAACGCCATGAGCAGCCAGTGTAAAAAACCCATAGCGACTGTCGCTCCTTCTTTGAAAGAGGGGATGGACGAGGAATGTCCAAACCTTTCCACGTCGCCAGCGCAAAATAAGGCGAACGACTACAAAGTTGATTTTCTAACTGATCAGGAGGTTAGAGAAATCGTTAGATAGGAAAACAAGGAACTAGAAGCGAGACTGGAGCACAAATTTGAAGAGAGGTTGGCTCAAATTGTTCAAAGCCTGAAACAGAAGAGCGAAGCGCGATACTTCACGTCGAGCAAAATCTGGAACAAAAGATCGAGTATAAAATGGAAGAGAAAGTTGGGGAAATGATTTTAAGTACAGAACAATACATTCAGGAGGCAGTCACAAAGAGCATTCAAGCCTCGGTTGCACCAATTCTCTACAAGCTCCAGTCGTATGAAGTCAAAATTGACAGGAGGTTGCAGAAAATGGCGGAAGGTCCTCGAGCAAAAATGACTAAAATATCCGGGAATAAGAGCAGGAAACGCATAATATAGGAAGAACCTCAAAAGAAGGACGGCCACAAAGCACCATCCACGTAGTACTCATTCAGCATGGCTGAACGCGACAAACAAAAATTACAAATCGTGCAATGGAATTGCAGTGGATTTAAGAGAAAAAGAGAAGCGCTACAGCAATACATAGAAGCGTAAGACATAACGCCAGAAATAATTGCTTTGCAAGATGTAGGTACAGAAGCCAAAGTCAGGTCATAAAGTACCCAACAAATGAATCCGTCCAACTGCATTCTTGTGCACAAAGAGTGCACCGCCACGCCATGATAATAGATTTCGAGTTCAGAGAAGAAATTGATCATACATTTATTCAATTCTTACCAAACAAACAGTCAAGCAAAAGTGCATTTATTCTAAACATATATAGCAGGCCGCAACAACGCCAAGCCACTTTTGACGAAATCTTCCTCAAGGCGATGCGTATATCCAGCGGATCGCCTTTAGTGGTGGTTGAGGACTTTAACGCGCAGAGCTACCAATGGGGATACATTAGGAGGACGCAAAAGGGAGGAAATTAGCCGCGGCCATAGCCGACGCGGCACTAACACTCTCACGGACCAGCTGTACCCTACTAGAATAGGAAATAGCGTCTCCCGAGACACGTGACCGGACCTTTTGCTAGTCCGGAACGCTAAAAATTACGAACGGCACAATACAGAAGAAACTCTCGGGAGCGATCACTGCATCCTAAAAATTGAATTAAGTTCAAATAAAATTCGGAAAAAGAGGGGAGCAGCTTGCGTCATCGATTGGACGAAGTTCAGGGAAGTGGCAACCCCAGCACTCGGTGCGGACGCATCAAAATATGAGGATAGGGCCAAATCGCTAATACAAAACAAGAACCGTTTCGCGCGCAAAGTCCAGACCACTGAAGATAACCAACTCCTACACTTGTGGGAAGCCAGGAGATCTTTTACTAAGAGATGGAAAAAACAGAAACACAACTGTAAGCTTAAAATTAGAATTGCCCAGATAACCAAAAAGGCGGAAACATACGCGTGGTCTCTAGCAAAAACCAACTGGATATCCAGATGCGATTCCCTACGAGGCACACTCAGCACGAAAAGTACATGGAGCCTTCTCAGGTGCCTGATTGAACCTAATAAATCAAAAGGCGAACAGAGCAGGAACTTCAAAAGGGCACGGACGAACAGCTCGCCGACAAACTAAAAGAGAGATACTTATGTATGACCGTAGACGAAGATGAGCAATATAGAACATACACTGGAGATACCCAAAATTAGATGCAGTATTCCCGTCGCGACAATTAAAACCGCATTAATGAGTATGAGGCGAAGAATAACACTGGGAGACCCGATAACGGTCGGTCTTCTGGCCAACCTCAACAATCAAACTCTACAAGATTTTACGACCTACAATAATGATTGCTGGGACTCGGGAGCGCTACCAAATGATTGGAAAACATCCGTAGTGACGTTCATCCCCAAGCCCGGCAAAAAGATAAACACAGAAAATTTAAGACCAATCTCTCTCACGTCCTGCGACGGTAAGCTGATGGAGACGGTAGTGAGGCACAGGATGTCCGATTATTTGGAACAGCACGAGCTGCTGCCGCCCTCTATGTTCAGCTTCCGACCACATTTATCAACGCAGGATGAACTGCTCCAAATCAGTAGGAAAGTCATTGATCCCCCTTTCGGTATTTCAGGAGACAGGGCTATTTTGGCCCTGGATCTGAAGGGGGTCTTTGTCAACGTTAAACACCGTAGAATTCTGAAAAATTTAAACGTCACCAATGGCGGCGGGAAAACATTTAGCAACATAAAGAACTTCTTAGAAAATCGGAAATCTTATATCAGATTGGGCAATGAAAAATTCGGAACGCCTCAAGGAGCTATTCTCTCTCCGCTGCTCTTTAACGTTGCCCTCATAGGCCTCCCAGAGAGGCTTAACGCTGTGGATGGCATACGCCACGCCATCTATGCGGATGACATTACCACCTGGTCGTCCCGGGGCAACCTAGGACAGATGGAGGAGGCCCTCCAAGAGGCCGCCTCGGTAGTAGAAAACTACGCTCGGGAATGTGGTCTAGAGTGCGCTCCGAATAAATGTGAACTTTTGCAGATTGCAAAGCATAAAGACCCAGAACAATACATACACATTTAAGTAAACGGCATTCCGATACCAAAGGTGAGCACACTTCGGGTATTAGGATTGCAAATTGATAACCGGGGTAACAATACCACAGCACTGAAAAAATTAAAGTCCACCTGCGAACAAATTAGTAGGATGATTGGCAGAATATTCGCCAAGCACGGTGGACCTCTTGAAAAAGAAACCGTTCCCTTGATTCAGGCGTTCGTCGTTAGTCGTGTGGTGTATGTGGCGCCCTACCTCAAGCTTAGGAAGAGTGACCCTGGCACGCTCGACTCGATGATTCGGTCGGCGGTAAAAAAGGCTCTATGACTAACGGCCAGAGCGTCTGCAGAGCGCCTGCTCCAACCTGAGATCCATAATACAATAGGGGAGCTGATTGATGCCCACAGAACAAGCCAAATTGCTAGGCTGTCGGTGACCAGCACCGGCAGGCAAGCCCTCCGAGACCTCAATCCAAGGCTTCTCCCCACCACAGAAAACAGAGTGGACATCCCGGAAGTGTGAAAAAATACTTTCACGGTTAAGCCGCTCCCCAAAAACGTGAATTTGGAGTTTAATTAGGGGAGGCGTGAAGCCCAGGGCAAAATTTACAGAAACCAACTACGGCAGTAAGATAGGCACATATTACGTAGATTCAGCGGATTGCAGTGAGGATGGCATCTGCACCATTGCTGTTGTGCACGAAGGAAAGCAGGTGAACGGGCTCTCAGTAAAAACTAACGACGCGCTTATGTTGTAGAAAGTGGCGATTGCACTTGCCGCCACCCTAAGCGACGTAGCCTACATAATGTCGGACTCGCAACAGGCCTGCCGA
This sequence comes from Amblyomma maculatum, assembly GCF_055883805.1. Taxonomy (NCBI): domain Eukaryota; kingdom Metazoa; phylum Arthropoda; class Arachnida; order Ixodida; family Ixodidae; genus Amblyomma; species Amblyomma maculatum. The sequence goes on from NC_139348.1 coordinate 77,730,282, forward strand.
AATTACATGCGAGGTAGGATAGCCCCACTTACCCGCAGAATAATATTGGCACATACAAAAAAATTCAGATTCGGCAACTAGTAAAAAAAGAGATTATGTAGGTGCCCGGGAACGAGACCACTCACGCGGCTGCCCGAGCGTTCCTTTCTGGAGTTCCGCTCAATCCTCCGGTTCTACCGAGGCAGCCATACAAATCCCGCTCATAACTTATGCGGACATTACAAAATATTTACGCCTCTGCAAGAGGGCACGCCCGGGACCAGCCAAAGGTCTCGACAGATCTGAGGAGTGCCACCTTAGACGGCTCCAAACCGGGTGTTTTCTAAATCCCGCCATACCAAAACACATGGACCCGACATTCACGGGTAGTTGCAAATTCTGCGGGCAGTATGCTGACTTATACCACATGGTGTGGGCCTGCAACAAAATACAAAACTAAAATCAATAAAACAGCCAACTAGGGAGGGCTGGGAGGCGGCCCTGTCCAGCTCGGACCTGGAGGCCCAGCGTGTCCTGGTCCAGAGAGCCCGATCAGTGGCGGAGACCAATGGCGTCCCGGATTAGGGTTTGCCACTCAGCTCCACAACGAAACGCATCTCCCTTCTCAAATCATATAATCGTAAATAAATGTTTTCGCCTCCTCCTCCTTTACTTGAAAGAGCAAGAGAAGAAACGTATTGTCCGTTGAAATAAAATATGATTCAACTATCTCTCTCGTTATCTTTCCGTTGTGGCGATACAAAATGCTAACCTGGTCAAACCTAGGAGTACACTGCTTCTTCTTCTTCATTGTTTCAGATGAATGGCAATGTAAGACTAGAAATATTTCGTTCTCGCCACTTTCCAAGTTGTTCCGTCCTTTTATCTTGTCCTTCGCCTTCTTGTTTGCGCTGTTTAAATTAATAATGAATGCGGCGCGTGTGTCCCATTACCTTGAGAGCGCGCGCGATGCGACCTGCGTAAAAAGGACGAGTGCAGACATTAGTGTACGCCGTGCATGCAGCTGCAAGGATGACGATGCCAGTGGCATCCCAGCGGCATCCTAGCAGATTCGCCTCCACAGAGTGGAGGATGATGATAGTTGCCGCACTGCGCACTCGCGCCTCAGCGGAGGACTCCCACAAATTCGCCGCGCTCTGCCGCCGTCGCCGGTTTTCGAAGAGGAAGAAGCACACCAAATATAGTAGGTGTGCCAAAACCTCCTACACACTTCAGGCCCGAGAGATCTTTCCGTGATGCCACACACCGTGATTGAGTGGACCAGGAAAATGTCTGCCGCCATCGCATGTGCCAATCGCATGTAGGCTCTGCGCAGAACGCCGGTGTTCAGCCAGAGCCACGCCATACAGCTGAGCAATGATAAAGGCATGAACCGCCTCACGATCGACGTGTGGCAGAAGACTGGCTGCTTCTAATGATCCGGAAAACACAGCGATCAGGCAAAGAAGTCTGCAGAAGAGACGTTATTGGAGAAAAGCGAAGAGAGCAGCCGAAGTGTCAGATATCTAGAAATGCGGCGCTAAGAAATCTAGATGATAAATCATTGGAGCAACACACGGACCTCTATAAGAAACACTAGGAAAAGGGGACACTCCAAGCAGAATGGGCACACGGGAAAGTAATTGTCATACCAAAACCCGATAAGCCAATTTGCCCGGCAAATATGCGCCCAATATCGCCCACCTCCAACTTAGGAAGACTCTTCGAACCGGTTATACTAGCTCGGCTAACTGCGTACATGAATGACACGGACCAATACCCGCACTCCATGGTCGGTTTCAGGCCCCGTATATCTACGCAGGACACTATGCTGCATCGTGCGTCAGCAGTGCTTGACCAACATATACCAACGCACACTAAGGCAACCCTAGCTATAGATCTCAAAAAAAGCTTTTGATAATGTGCAACACACAGCAATCCTACAGGCACGCACGAACATTCAAACTGGTCCTAAGGTCTACAAAAACATAAGAGCCTTTCTCCAGCACAGGAAGGCTACGCTTCACATCGACAAGCTCCACACCTCACTGTACACACTTGGCAATATGGGCACACCGCTAGGCTCCATTCTTTCCCCCTTTCTGTTCAACGTCACCCTTATCCCCTTAACCACAGAAGCACAGAAAATCCATCACCTTAGTCACCCTCTATACGTCGATGACATTACACTTTGCACAACATACGGATCAGACGGTCAAATCGAAGATATGTTACAAACGGCAGCAGATACGATAACTAAGCTCACCGCAACAATCGGACTAGTGCTGGCCAGAAAAAAATCGGAATTATTATTTATACCCCTTAAAGGAGAGGCCTACCAAAGCACCATAAAAATTCGAATTCAGGGAAGAGAGGTACCACAGGCTCATACCATCCGCATTATAGGACTATACCAGCAACAGGATGGAAAAACGTAGATACAATTAAGCGGCTCAAAAAGGCCGTTGCAAATACCACGCAACTGATAAAATGAGTGACGGGACGCTCACATGTTCTCCAAGAGGAGGACACGCTTCGCGTAGTGCACGCCTATAACCTCAGCCGAATTATTTATGCTACAACACACATCAAACTATCATTCAGTTAGGTTGTGTAAATAGACTCCCTAATTCGACAAGCAACAAGGACAGCACTTAAATTACCGAAACTCACTAGCAACGAGAGACTGCTCAAACTCGGAGTCTATAACACAATACATGAACTTCGACACGCCCACTTACAAGCACGATACGTCAGATTGGCCGCTACAACTACCGGACGACACATACTGAGTAAGCTTGGTATCACTATTCCCGCAAACAATGCATCCCTAAGAAGACTCCCTACCCACATTCACACCTCAATCTATGCCACACCATTACCAGGGAACATGCACCCCTACCGTGACCAACGTCGCAGGAAGGCGCCCGTGGCAGCGCTCCATAAATGGTACGGGAATGAGCCCGATACATTTTGGGTGGATGCCGCCTGCGATGAGAACGGAGACACGTCGGTTGTACACAACCCAAACATTTCACCCCTAACTTCCGAGCTTCCTTCAGCCACCACCCCTGAGGAAGCCGAGGAGACCGCTATAGCTATTGCTCTGGCATACACAGATGCCAGTTATGTACTTAGTGATTCAACAACTGCCATTCTAAATTCTGCCAGGAGCCGTATTCATTTTCGACGCACTGCCGACTGCATATTCGCACCCCCCCTCCCCCGAAGGGTTGAGCTCACCTGGGTGCCTGCGCACTCGGGAATTCCCGGCGACGAGGCCGCCGACTCCATAGCCCGAGGGTCTAGAAACCGGGCAAAGGCGGACATTGTGGGGGATTTCTCAAAAGCATATGCACTCGTTTGCTGGGTTTACTGCAAACTCTCGCGCTGAACGCCTCATCTATTAGTTACCCCACCTATCCCTTAGAACCATAGAACAGTCAATCTGGCGCCGCCTGCAGCCACGAGCACTGCAGACACAAGCTCTACTTTCTAAATTTCAGCCGGTATCCCCCATATGCACTTTGTGCTCAACCCCCAAGGCCACCCTTACCCACATTCCTCTTATTCTACCCGGCGTCTCCTCTCCCCGCCGGGCCGGTGCCTCTCCGAACCTGGGTGGACTGGGAGACCTCACTGCGGTCAGCAGACCCGGCCAGGCAGAAGATCGCCGTCAGCCGGGCCGCATACATCATGGCTCAACATCACATGAATGTTTAGATCGTGAGTGGGGTCGTGCGGAGACCCAGGAGGCCTCCGTGCATCGAATTCCTCGCATAAAGTTTTCCTCATCCTCCTATGTAGTGATGACCATCCTACCACTCCGCCGCAGGAACTCACCATTGCTTGTTCAACGTGTACTGCTCTCACAAACTCAAGCGAGTGACATTTGCGGATCTCTTCAGCCGTGCGCTCAGAGTAGCGGGTCGTGGTCCTCTCCTGATCGCGGGAGCCTTTAACGCTCCCAGTCAGCTGTCGGAGTATAGCAAGGAGGAGTCGCGCGGACGTAAGCTGGTGGAACTTGCGTTCACGTTGGGCCTCACCCTCCACACTGACCCCGTTCACCCAACACGGCTAGGAAACTCCGTGACACGGGATACGTGTCCGGACTTAACCTTCACTCGCAACATAAGACACGCAGACTGGCTCAACACCGAGGAAACCCTCGGTAGTGACTACTGCATCCATAACATTGAAATACACACACGCCTGCTCGAACGCCCCACAACACAAGCCCGTATCCCAGATTAGACAAAATTTAGGCAAAACTTTGACTCACTTGATAACACACTCATTTCCAAGTAGAGCTACTCAGCATGGTCCCAACAGCTGCTGATATACCTTCGCTCGCATGAAACACAGATTCAGCTTTCAAAGGTGGTCACGGACATGGATGGACATGGCGCCTTTTTCGAGCCCTCATCGAGTCAACCCAAACACGAACCGAAACAGAGAAACATTTGCAGAGAGCCATGTACACTTTCTCTGATAACATGACTCAACTGGCACAGAAACTCCGGGACCAGCATCTGCGTACAGCCCAAGACCCCCGTGGATCAGCACATTCTTATGCAGGCAGAGAGAACACAGAGCTAGATCAAGTTTTTCAGCTCCATGATCTGCGGGCGGCTCTTACCAAAATAAAACGGGGTGCCGCCCCGGGAAGGAATAACGTGACCGTCAAGCTTTTGACGAACCTGCCCAACTCGGCATACCAGTCCCTCCTAGACTAAATCAATGTAATTTGGCGCGGGGACACCCCCCTATCAAGCGACTGGAAAACCGCTCTGGTAACCTTTATCCCTAAATCAGGCAAACGAATTGACACAGATAACCTCCGCCCCGTCTCGCTCACCTCCTGTGTAGGCAAACTGATGGAGACGAGGATGCGGGACCGGTTATCTGAATATCTTGAAGAAAAACGGGGGCACAATTTTCGGATTCCACCCACACAGATCGGCTCAAGATGTCCTCCTGCAACGCATCGGGTAGTCCTTGACCCACTCGAATACCCGCATAATGACCGGGTAGTACTCGCCTTAGATCTCAAAGGGGCATTTGATAACGTAACACATGATGTCATACTCACTACCCTACGCCAGACTGACTGTGGCCTCAACACATTATAATACATAAAAGAAATCCTCGCGGATCGTCAATCCTGCATTCGCATCCACGATAAGGAGCATGGTCCTTATCGACTCGGCACGCGGGGAAACCCCCAAGGCGCGGTGCTTTCCCCGGTGCTCTTCAAATTGGCTATGATGCACCTGTCTACCTAGCTCGATGGTGTCGCTGGTGTGCAGCACGCCCTGTATGCCGATCACGTCACCCTGTGGGCCACGCATGGCAGCATAGGGGACATTGAAACCAGCCTGTAAATAGAGGCAATGTTAGTAGACCGCTACGCCAACATCACCCAAACTTTTAAGGCCTCTCCACAATTTTTCCTCTGACGCGTGACGTCACCGCACTAGGCGGCGGGAGCAATCACCGCCGACCGCCGCGGCAGCTCCACCAGGCGGCCGCGGACGCCATTCTTCTCCCGCGCAGTGTCAAACCGTTGAAATGCGGAGTACCCTGAGGCGAACGATTGTATAAAAAATTGAAAATAATAAATTTGACAATTATAGAAGACGCAAAAATATTTCGTACAATGCAGAAAATTTCGTTCGCATTTTTTTTAAATTGTACAATTTGTAAAAGCTACATTTGTGTAGGGAGAGAGAGAGAGAGAGAAAACTTTTAAATAATAATCATTAAGAATTCGCAGGAGCTGGGTGGTCGGTGCCCCTAGTCCAGGGCTCCGCTGGCAGCAGCTGACTTGCGGACTAGCTGGATAATCCAGACTTGCTGGTCCAGGTTGTCGCTTGTCAGGGCCGCCTCGCACTGCTCGTGTGTCGGGCATGACACTAGCAACGTTGGGTCAGGTTTGTCCTGGCATTCCCAAGAGATGTGATAGAGTGTGGGGCTTGCACCCCACCGAGTACAGTGACTCGTGTATTTTGTTGGGCTTATCTTATTTAAAATGTGAAGATGAGGGAATGTGTTTGTATTTTTCTCCAGTCTATAGCGTCCGAGGAAGGAATTTGTTTGTGCGGTGGTGAGAAAATTCTTCTTTCTAACCGTAGGTGTTCCAGCCTGTCGCCGTAGGGTCCTAGGAGAGGGGTGGGGTGCGTTTTCTTGAGTGTGAAGTCCAAGAGTTTGTGTAAGCGGTTTCTGCCATTGCGTTTGTAGTACACTCGCCTGTTGAGTTTGAGATGCGGAGATGTTTACAGCATTTTTTACCCGTTATGGCTGTACCGGTACTATTGATGAGGGTTGGGGGCAGTTTACTTCTGACCCATTTGTAGGAGTTGTAGCTGTTGTTCTACCTTATTAAGGCGTTTCTGCTGTTCTGATAGTTTGATTTTCAGTTGTCTATTTTGCTCTTCGAGCCTAGTGCAATCCTGGCATGGACCATAGCCGTTTAGAGCAGTGGGAGAGGCAACCTGAGCTCAGCTTACCCTTTTGGTGTCGTGCTCTAGCTTGTCTGGCGTCGCCCCTATCGCTTCTGGTGGTCCCTGCTGGTTGGGCCTAATCTGATGTGTCTTCTGTTGGGAATAGTAGTAGGCTGTCAAGTCCCGTCCCTTGGATCTCGATCGGGACTGGGGGCTCTGTTTCTCTGCCAGCTGCTGTTCCTCCTCCTCCGATTAAAACCAGCGGCGCTCCATCGGCTTGATCTGCTGATCTCTCTGGCTGACGTGCTGCTTGGGGGCATCTGTTGCTGATTGTTATTGGTTTGTTTAGCTTTGTTGTTATAACGTCCGATATGTGCCCTGAGGCGCTGCTTGCAGGCCTTGTCTCCCGTTGAGTAGTTTCCCTGGCAGGCCACGCACTTGGCTTCACAGGTGTGGTTTTCCTCTGGTTCATGAAGGCCGTAGTTCCGACATACTTTGGCATTGGGTGTTGGGCAGACATCCGCTCTGTGGCCTGCCTTGAGACAGTCTTGGCAGATCTGTTGGGTTGGTCGATATGGGTAACATGCCGTCTCTCCCCCGTAATATATGACGTAGCGGGGGAGAATGGGGCCTATGAATGTTAGCACTGCCGTGCGAGACTTTCCCAACATTCGTGCTTGAACGATCTCGACCCCTTGTGTGCGTAGTCGGATGTTTGATAGAAGCTCCTCTGATGGTGTGTTTGGATCCACTCCATGAATAACTCCTCTTGATGACGTCCTTAGGCGCCGCCAGGTAGACGTTGACTTCGTAAGCCTTGTTTTTCAAAGTCAGACTCTTGATGTGCCGTATGGCGTCCGCAGTCTCGTCGTAAGGAGTGCTGACTATGATGATGTTCGATCCTGTGCGGGGTCTCACAATACATTTGGAGAAGTCGCACAATGCTGGGCTGTTGCAGGCAGCCACGATGGCTCTTGAGAACTGGGTAGGAACGAATTTTCTGACTTCTATGCCTTTCTTGGGTTTTATTATCACCTTATAGTCAGTTTTAGGAAGGCTTGGTAATTTCCTCCTCTTCTGCGAAGTTGTTTGATCCATAGCAGGCTGTACTTGCGATGCTATCGTTTTCTTCGGTTTCACGACGGTCTGCAGCAAGTGCGTCGGGGGAGCATAGATCTTTCCTGCGATCACGACTTGTTCGCCTCTTGCTAACCTTTGCGATTCTTCTTGCATATGTTTACGTGCCAGTTGGAGTAAAAGTCATCCGGCGTCCAGGCACGACCCTCTTCCATGTCCTGAAAAGTTTGTATTTGGACGTCTAATTCCATTCCCTGGTGTTTAGCAGAGCGAGCTGGGTTAGCGGTTGTTGAACACAAACCACTAGATTCCGCTTCGCCTTGGTCTAAGGTATCCATGCGCTCTGGGTCGGCATTACTAGGCCTCGCATCGCCCAGCAAGGCCGCCATCGAGGAGCTTCAAAAGCCCATTTCGATGTCCAATAAAACACTCACGGGTTTGAGAAAGGTCTCGGTGAATTCCGGATGACTTCAGGAAGGTCCTCGAAACAAACTTTCCAGGACTTTCCAGGATTTGTTGGATTTCCACACAATTTCCTTTCTTGTTAGCCGAGCCCAATGGAAGTGCGTCCACTCCCGTCGGCTTCTTCTTCTTCCCCACATTTGTGTACTTTTCTTGTAAACTCTTCAAAGAAATCATTTCAGCGGGGACATCGTCATTGCTGTAGACATCGCCATCGTCGTGTTCACACATTTGCTACACGTCCGTTATCTGCTGTTCTTCCGTCGTTTTTTGTCATTTGGTGAAGCTTCGTTGCCGGCTACGAATACGCATAGGGCAATCCTGGAAAACATTTGTGAAAGTGATATGTGCGTATGACAGTTCCTGAGCCATTTGTAAAAATGCCAGGACACTTGTGTTCCCGGCTACCGCGGGAATTACAATGGAGAGAAGGCTTTGCACGTCTTCACTTTCCCAGCTGATCCTGACAAAAGGAGGCGGGGTTGAAAGCCATTCCACGTGCTGATGTTGAACCCAGAAAGCGCTCAGTGGCAAGTCGAAAGAGCGTGATATTTATTCAGCGACGTTGTTATGTTGACATATTGCACTACGCTAGTCAGTATCGAATTTGCTGTTTCACTCATGGAATTGGCCATCTTAAATACGCCGAACGTATTTGGCTTTACAGGTCTGCGAACGGCACTTCAGAGTCAGGTATTCTGACTTCTGGCATGTGGACTCAAAAGCGGGCAAAGTCCTTGAGGCAAAATTGAGGATCGCATGGTAGAAGATAACATTGAAGTTAAAGGTGGAGAATTAGCCAAGATCGTTACCCGTGGGGGTCTCAAGTTTCCTCAGCCTTCAATAGTAAATGCCGTTCTTACTGCAGAAATAGTGCCTGATAAACTGAGGAGTGAACAGCATGCAACACAATATTATGCAATACCAATTCAAAAGAAGGCTCTCTTGGCACTCACACATGATGTGATAAATGACGGCGTTGACTTTGATGCGCGTGAGAATGGGCACACTCCACAGTTGGTAGTGCACTATGTGCTAAGTGCAGCAGCAAATACTCTTCTAAATAACCTTTGCAAAAGAAAAAATGATGAACTCATTGTTGAAAAGGCTGCAAAAGAAAGAGAGCGAAACTTGAAGGCATTGAAGAACTGACTACTCTATTTGCTTGTGACTGTTTTTGTTCATTATTTGTTGTTGTATTTTTATTGTTGCTGTTTGTGTTTTATTTCTATATACTGCATCATTTTTGTGTTTGCTGAGCAATTTCTGGTTGTCTTTGCTTATTGCATTCTATGATTAAGTGGTAAAACAATTTTGATTGCCTCCTACTGGCTCGTGTTTCTCTTCTGAAAATAAAATGCAATTTTAGAAAGTCCCTGGCATTGTTTTTTTTAAATAAAAAAATAACGAAGGTATCTTCCTACATCCGAGCATTGATATTGTTACTTAGCTGTATTCGCTGTTCGTGATGAGGATGAAGAAATGCGACAGACTCGGAGAAGACGACGGCGCTGAGTATTGTGAAATCGGTGCCCTCATCAACATTAGTTGTGCGGACAGCTTTGGGACTGTAAATCTTCCAAGTAACATCTCTTGGTGGAGGTGAATCAATTCGATCCCCTGTCACAAGCTGGATCTCCGCAGCAGCCGCCACATCGGAACCACCACGATGACTACCGACGCCTCTACCTCTACAGCCGCCGCACCTGCTGTTGTAATGGCCCACCCCCGTGACCCCGGAACCTTCTGCGGGACCGACGACGTCGACGTAGGCCACTGGCTAGCCCTATACGAGCGCGTGAGCAAGCACAACAGGTGGGATGCCACACTCATGCTCGCGAATGTAATATTTTACTTGGCTGGACCACGCGGGTGTGGTTTGAAACCCACGAAGACGAGCTAACATCTTGGGATATTTGCAAACAGAAGCTGCACGACCTATTCAGAAAGCCTATTGGCCGTCACATTGCAGCCAAAAAAGCGCTCGCCTCTCGCGCCCAAACGTCTACGGAATCTTATCTCACTTACATCCAAGACGTCCTGTCTCTATGCTGCAAAGTCGACCAAGGCATGCCTGAGGAGGATAAAGTCGGCCATAGTAAAAGGCATTGCCGACGATGCCTTCAACCTCCTGTTGTGCAGGGATTGCTCCAACGTGGACTCTGTGCTACAGGTGTGCCGACGTTTCGAGCAGGCGAAACAGAGGCGTGTATCTCACCGTTAGGACTGGCTGCCGAACACGGCTGCTAGCTCCTCCTGCATCGATATCCCAACTCCTCGACCGCCTGCTAACGACAGCCTGCGCCGACGTTTCTACTGGCCGGGGCTCTACCTCTCTTTCCAGCAGTACATTGCCGCATGTGAACTGTGTCAGCGTCAAAAGAAGCCCACAATTTCGCCTTCAGGTCATATGCAGCCGATACCCATACCAACTGACCCGTTTTCCCGTATAGGCGTTGACCTCCTTGGCCCCTTTCCAGTTTCCACCTCGGGGAACAAATGGATCGCCGTCGCCACCGATTACGCTACTCGGTACGCTATTACCCGAGCCATCCCGATCAGCTGCGCCACAGACATCGCTGACTTCCTTCTAGAAAACGTAATCCTTCATCATGGTGCTCCTCGCGAACTACTAACTGACCATGGCCGCTGTTTCCTGTCGCGAGTGGTTGACGAAATTCTCCATTCGTGCTCCGTCCGCCACAAATTCACCAACCGCATATCACCCCCAGACCAACGGCCTCACGGAACGTCTAAACCGTACCCTCACAGACATGCTGGATATGTATGTGTCTGACAACCATCGAGATTGGGACGTTCATCTCCCCTTTGTCACATTCGCCTACAATTCACCTGTCCATTCTACCGCTTGATACTCCCCATTTTATTTATTTTTTGGCCGACACCCGTTATTACCCTTCGACACCTTTCTACCCGCGGCAGACGCCACCAGTACTTACACCAGTGATGCCGTCACCCGCGCTCATGATGCCCGCCTGGATAGCTCATGCCAGGCTCTCTGCATCCCAAGACTCTCAAATGATCCGGTACGACAGCCGCCACCGTGATGTCCACTACACTCCTGGATCTCTCGTTTTGATGTGGTTCCCGTGCGTCGAATGGGCTTGTGTGAAAAACGTTTGCCCCGTTACACTGGCCCTTACCGTGTTTTGCGCCCCGTGACTGACGTCGCCTACGAAGTTGAATCTGTGGTTCCGAAGTCCCCGTCCACAGCTCCAATCTCCAAAATACTGAATGTGTCCCGTCTAAAGCCCTATCATCAACGTTCTATTTGGCCAGCATATACCGCACCGGGACTGTGCTTTTCCCGCGGGGGGGTAGTGCTACTTAGCTCTATTCGCTGTTCGTGATGAGGATGAAGAAGTGCAACAGACTCTGAGAAGACGACGACGCTGAGGGTTGTGATATCGGTGCCCTCATCAACATTAGTTGTGCGGAGAGCTTTGGGACTGTATATCTTCCACGTAACAATATAAAATCAGTAATAGTTTGTCGAAATGTAACTGGTTATACCTTCAAGGAAACAAGAACAAAAAAACATTCAGTTAGGCTCTGCGCAAGCAAAACGCGATTGGAAAAAGTAAGTTTCCTTTCGAAGGGCATAATCAGCACGTGGATTTGAGTGAGAAAGTATTGCGGGCACGTAAGCCGAACCCACAGTGCAGTCATAGTACGATGACGTCACGAAACCGTGGAGAGGCCTTAAATGTCTAGGTGGTGTTGGCTACGCCCGCCGCTGCAGTCTTTATTGTTCCCCACAACAATCGGAATTTCTGCAACTCCGCCTCTCCCCAAAATGCACAACCCAAATCACTCTTTCTTTAAACAGTGGTCCCATCCACGGAGCTGACGAGATATGGGTAGTCAGACTCTACATCCAAAAGACGGTCAGATACTACATTGGCCAAACTCCGTAAGGTGGGGGACGAGGTGGGCCGCATGGTCCGCCGGGTTTCAAACAAACTCGGGGGCTTACGAAGCACCTTCATTACAAGTCGGATTCACTATTCGACACCTTATCTCCACCTACGGAAACAAGAGGAGGACGCTCTTGATGCCATCCTTCGCAAAATTATTAAGCTTAACCTGGGCCTCCCCATCACTACTTCAAACATCCGTTTTATGGCCCTTATGGTGGTGAATGCTTTCCGGGAGCTCCGGGAGGCGCACCTTACAAACTAGTACACGTGTTTACCGCAAACAGAGTCGGGTCACCGCCTTCTTGCTCGGCTCCATATCGACCACACCACTCTCGTAGGAGACAGGTCTCGCATCCCAGAACTGTGGAGACGCGCCCTCTGCGTGCGACGTCTTCCAGCCAATATGTCACACGAAGATTATAATGGTCGGTGCCTGGCATAAGCAGAAGCCCTAGCCCGACATTATGGCACCAAAACAGGTGTATACTACGTGAACGCCTCCAGCCCTCACTATGGGGGATGGTATATGGCCGCTGTAGTTCACAACAGCAAAACAATTAAGGATCTCACCTTCAGAGCCCACACTACAACACACTCAGAAAAGGTGGCGATTGCTCTCGCGGCCTCACACTCCGATTCAGTATACATAATTACCGACTCGCGAGGAACCTTTCGCAGCATCAAACAAGGCTGGACGCCTTTCTTAGCCCATCAAATCTACTCAAATTGCATGCGGGATACGAACCCCGCACTGCGTTACCTTATATGGACCCCCGCTCACCAGGGTTTGGCAGGAGACGAGGCAGCAGACGCAACCACCCGCGTGCTCTCTCACCAGGTTGTTTTTTCCTCCGCACCCGATCAGGAACCCGATTTTAATCCAGTCTACACCGTCAAGGTACCACGCTGTAGTATCACAATTGTCATCGCCTTTACCCCAGCCCATGTAAAGGCCTTAAAAAGGCGGATGGCGGCTCCTTGTTCACCTTTTCACCATTACATTGCTCCGCTCAGCAGCACTAAAACATTCTGAGCTCTCCTTTAGTGGCAGCTGCCCACACTGTACAGCGGTGTCGACTGAAATCTATCACATGGTGCGGGCTTGCCCCTCCTACCCGGCTATTCCCCCATCTCCAACCCAACCAGGGAGGATTCCTGCTCGGCTGCCACGACTTACAGGCCCAACAAGCCTTAGTCGGACGCGTCCGAATGGCGGCAACCGCCACTGGGGTCCAAGCTAGGGACTTCCACCTAGTGTTTGTAAGGACCGGTCCCTTATGGGCTAATCCAAACATATCTCCTGGCCCTTGTATAGCTAATAAATGATCTTACCACCACCACCGCTTAGGTGATGGACGATGGCTGTTGCGGCGCGCGTCTTTCTCTCCCTCTTCTTTTTCTTTGTTCTCTACTTTCTCTCTTCTCTCTGAACAAGGCAGCGAAGGTTGCTCAGCTACAGAGCCAGTGGCAGGCCCGTGTATTTTCTTTTCCTTCTTCCTACAGCCCCAACAACAACACGTCTGTCACCTGTGTGCCTGGCTTGAATCTTCTTCACAGAGATACCAACTGGCCTTGATCCGATGTTTATTATTGTTTATATAAATGATATTATTGCCATCCCAAGAACTCCAGCAATAATCTTGTGCTACCAGTCCATCCTACAGGCCACACATCTCTGAAACGCTCAGTGTGTGTCGTAAGTAAAGTGTCGTCGTAAGTAAAGTTCATTACCACTCCTAGCGACAGTTTTGCATTCTTCTGCAAAGTGCATTGCGTACTTAAGCAGCATCTCTATATTCTTGGCTCTTCAAATTTTAGAAAATTTGTCCACAGGACTCATTGCACCCACGAATATGCACACTCCTCCACGCTATCATTGAACGCCTACACTTTGCACAGTATGCGCAATGTAAGATGTGGTTATAGAGGTTTACCGGAGAGGCGAGAACTGGGAGTAGGTTTCCTTGTCAATAAAAATATAGCAGATAATATAGATGAATTCTATATTATAGAGAGGGTGGCAGACATCATAATTATGCGTAACAAGCGGTATAAACTGAGGGTTGTAGAGGCCTATGCCGCTACATATAGTTATGGTGACCCGGCAGTTGAAAGCTTCTACGAAGATTTAGAATCGGCAATGGCTTCGTGCGCTGGTATGGGGGCGCCACTGATTTGGAACAACTAGCGCCACCTCCAGGCTGCGCCGGGCACTTTCCCGTCGTTGCTGTCTGCCCGCGCTACTGGCCGGCTGCTGTGGCGGCTGTTTCGACATGGCTGCAGGGAGCCAACCGCGAGTGTTGTTTTGCGGATTCCGGCCAATTTAAAACATTGAAGAATATTTTAAAAGATGCAGCGTCAAGCGCGGCAACAACCTCTACGCCGGGAACCATGTTTACGGCGTGAGAGAAGAAGTTTCATGTGCGGGAGGGCCGTCCGACGTCGTCGGAAGATGCATTGCGCAAATGAAGTGCGTTGATTACGACGTGCGGTTGACGGTAAGCACAGTTCACGAGACGTTTTATTTATTCGTTGCATGAGCGTGAAAACGGGTGCTGTGCACTTGCAGTTGTCTGCGCAGCCAAGACATATTGTTGATGCCAGCTGCACGTGCAAGGCGGGATGCCGAGGATGGTGCAAGCACGCAGCGGCGCTCGCCGTGTTCGTGAACAACTCCATGCATACATCTTGTACAGACCTACCGTGCGCATGGCTCAAGCCTTCTTCGCGGCCAACCCTGGATACCAAAAAAACAGATTAAGGATCTTTTCCCAGGTAAGAAAAATAAATGCTGTATGAGGAGATCCATCGAATAACATATTGGAATCGTCCACCAAGGTCGCCCCATGCCTGTACCAGTGCTTAAGGCACTGTCCGCGTCTGACGTTCATGTCCAATTTCCGGACGTTAGGTGCGCCTTCACAGATGTGCTGCAGTGCATTGAGGGCGAAGCAGTCGAAGAATGTGGGGCCGTGTCGTCCGGTGCAGTTGAAGAGGTAGCCGGTATCGCAGCTTCTGAGCTCATGAGAGCAAATATGGAAAACGGGCGCGCCATGTATGGCATGATGGAAATAACCAGTACATTGCCTCTCAGAATTACAAGGTGTGACATGTTGTCTGCGCTGGCGGACAGCGAGAAAATGTTTTATGAGAAGTTCGTGCAAAAAAGCATAAATGAAATTATCGAAATCGAACTGACAACTAGGGGCCAAGGAAAAGTAAAAAGGTTTGTTATTTGCTTTCATGCGTTGCTGAACTTTCTTCCTGGCACTAATGGCATGTTCTTGATACTACATCAGGTGGCATCAGGAGAGGATTCTTCGGATTACAAGCTCCATTGCTCACAGAACAAGAGAGGCAGAGTTCGAGGCTCTTGCACATGTAATGGTTACGCCGAGAGCCTTTGCAACTGCTGCCACCACCTACGGTAAGCAGCAGCACACTCCGTACAAGTAGAACATGCAAGTATAAATAGGCAGTCTCGTTGTGACTTTGTTCGTAAAAAAGGCTAATTGTATATATTGCGTTATCTAGTGCACACTTTAAAGGTGCCCTTAAAGTAAAATCTAAATTTTATGAATCTTACCGAAAAGTACTAGCCAATTTTTCTCATTTTGCAGGTAAGAATACAGAAGACGTGGCAAGAAAGGAGCTCTCTACGCTCCTGCGAGTTCCAGTTCATGAGGTAATTCCATATGTGTTCAAGAAGATTGACACGTTTCCTAATTCCTTCCATTTGTTTCTTTCGGCAGGTCGGACTGGTTATACACCCGGAACAACCCTGGTGTTAGCATAACTGTCAAGAAGGATGAAAAATTTCTCTCCGAGTACATACCTAAGCTTCAAGCATACTATTTCAAGTATTATTTAAAACAGCTGACAAACTTGTCACGACCAAATGTTCAGGCGTAATATCCAGTCCACATAATTTTATGTTGTTTGTCTGTGAAGCGTTGGGTTCTTGCAGCATGGGCACAATTAAAAACAGGGTTGATAATGAAAGTAAGATTTATTGCAGTGAATTCGTCTATGTACACTTCATGACATTGGACAACATTGTTTCCTGGGCTCACTGAGAGGTTCTGGAAATGTTCAGCTGAACACATGGTTGGGCTCATTTTCCATCCACACTATGACTGGCTTAAGATCTCGTAACTCATCTGCATTGTCAGTATTTTGGCCGCTAAAGATTGGTGGCTGTAGGTTGGCCAGAATACAACACATCCGCATAATATTGCTCATGTGGGGAATCAGTTCAGTAGGTACCCTTGTATTGAGGATATTGAACGTTTTCACACGCTGGATTACCCTTTCGACATGTATGCGCACCTGGGCTACATTGTATGTTTCCTGAAGTTCCTCATATGTAAATTGTACATTTCCTTTTGAAAAAGGGGGCAATACAACAATGCCTTTCTGACCTGCAGCGGGTGCTCTAATGCCTGGAAAGCCCTTGTCCGCTAGCACTATGTCGCCCGGCTCAATCCTGTCAAGGAACCCTGACTCAAGTGTGATGTGAGTGTCCGATGCGCGACCACCATAGGCCTCGGAGACAAATGTCACTACACCATTTGGCAAAATTCCTAGTAAAAACTTCAAAGTGTAGCCACCCTTATAGTGTGAAAACAGTGCCCGCCTTTGCTCAACAGTAGGTGGCTCTTCAGTTCTTATTTCTGTGCAATCTATGATGTAACGGCAGCGAGGATAGTGGATCTTGAAACATGCTGGCATTGTTGCTTGCACGGTGGCAAGTGACGGTTCTGGGATCCATTCCTTCATTGCAGCTAACAAGTTGCTCAAGACAAAATAAAATATACGGCTTACTGCCGTCCGGTGAAGCCTAAAAAGAACACCAAGGCTAGCAAAGGAGATGCCAAGTTTCAGTTTCATAAGAAAAATTACAAGTTTCTGTGGAACTAGAACATCGATTCGCCTTGCTACTATGGGTGAAAGAACAAACATCAGTAAGGCAAATACATTGGTGCTAACGCCACACAGTTCTTTAAACGCATCTGCTCTCTCCCTCAGCGAGTCATATCCAAGGAATACACAGCTTCTCTCCTCTATTCCAGTGCTTGTGGATGTTGTGGCTGGCACTGCCTGCACAGCTATATCTGTTGTGCTTGTGTGTGACACTTGCGTTGAGGCTGAGCCATGTGATGTCACTGAGAGGAACATGTTGCACTGGCCTTCAGGTAGAACCGTGTTTGTTTGAGTCGCCTGAAAAATATAACACGTGCACAATCAATCTTTATTAACCAATACTAATAACTCCATTGTCAAGCTATAGCAAGAAATTAACAGCATTGGTTAGAACAGAGTATGAGCGCTGTTGGGGACACACTTGCATAACACTGAGCACATAAAGATACACACGAAAGCGAAGGTAACAATACTAAGAAGACTGCCATGGTTGTGCACAGCTGCACTAGCTAGGGTGCCCTGGTGCTGGCTCTCTATATTTTCTTTCTTTTACAAAGTTAAACTCTCCTTCAGATTCAAACCACTAAATATACCAGCACAAAAATTTGTTTTAAAACAGCAAACAAAAACCAAAGAACATATTCAAATTGCTTCAGCAGACATGCAGTGATAAGGAAAAAGCAATAATGAAAACTAAGCCAGTTGGTGAACGATTTTATTGTCCCATTGGGTGGCGTTTGGCCAACAGTTTAGAATCCGTAAATGCATACTGTATAATCACGCCGCCGCGCATAAAAATAACAGCCTACATATAGCATGGGTTAACATTTGAGATACTGATTCTGAGGACGCGGGTTCAGTCGCAGCCGCCGCGGCCGCGTTTGGATGGACGCGAAACGCAATTAAGGCGCCCGTGTACTGTACGATGTCAGTGCACGTCGAAGAACCACACATGGTCGAAATTACAGGAGCCCTCCACTACGGCGTCCCTCATAGCCTGAGTCGCTTTGGGACGTTAAATTTTATAAACCATATATCTGAGGAGATTCAATAAATGAGGTCCTTACCACGGATACAAACGTAACGCTTTCTTCTGACCCTTCCAATTGTTCCTCATCGGGACCGTGGGCCAGACTGCGACACGAAGTGCCGGTTACGGAGTCTGAATCCGTCGACACCTGTGCCGCACCCGCTGATCCGCGTCGTTGAAACCTAAGAAAAAATGTTAAAGAATGCAGATGGCTGTTCAGCAAAACATAAAACTGCGACACTTCGTATGGGCTCGTCCAGATCGCGAGGACGATTGAGCGCAAAGACTAGGAAATGCACGGCATAACACCGACAGGACCTCGCGAGGACGACCCAAAGCTCGTCCCGTGTATTTTGTCCCCCTCCCTGTTGCTGCCGTGTCAGCACACATAATTCTGCATTCTTACAAAGCACTGTATAATAAAGCCTACGCACCATCGGCTGGATTAAAACTTACCGCTGGTATCTCTGGAGCTTCGTTTCGGGCCCAGCGCCATCGTCTCTCCCATAGCAAGCAGGGAATATTGTTGGAATGTAGGCAGGGTGGTCTGCCGCAGAACTTCTCTCGTTGCCCACGAAGTGGGCGCTACATATGCGTGTTTGGCCCTTCACTGGTTGCCACAGTCCGCCGTCCGCACTAATAAATAGAAATAAATGCTGTATTATTCCAATTGTAACCTTGGAGACAGCCAAAATCGACTCTAGAAGACGAAATGGCCACTTGTTTACCTTGCACGTCGTACTGCTCTGATCCACCGCTCCCGTCGCTCCTTCTCGTAGGGCTTCCATGGAAATCCATAGAACTTGATTTTCGGGACCTTGCCTGCAACGTTTCTGTAGCTATTGTGACAACCGTACACGCAGCAATAAACGGTGCCGCCTTTTTTCGTCGGCGGCTTGTCGCTGTCCGAGCGAGACGCCATGCTGACTGCAGTGAGACGGGCCGCTCCGAGACGACGCGAAAGTTACGCCGCGTATTACAGGTGGCGCCACTTGTCCGGCTCAAAGCTGCAGCGCACGGAGCCTATACTGTACTAATGGGCGACTTCAGTGCAAAGGTATGGAAAAAACAGGCAGGAGACAAGGCAGTAGGTGACTATGGCATTGGTTCTAGGAATAGCAGGGGGAAGTTACTAGTTGAGTTTGCAGAGCGTAATAAGTTAGGAATTATGAATACCTTTTCCTGTATACGGAAGAACCGGAAATGGGCATGGAGAAGCCCTAACGGGGAGACTAAAAATGAAATTGACTCCATTCTGTGTTGCAGCCCCGCCCTTATGCAAGATGCAGAGGTAATCGCGAAAGTGCAATCCAGTGACCACAGGATGGTGAGGTCCCGAATTAGCCTAAATCTGAAGAAGGAACGCAACATATTAGTGAGAAAGAAAGCCATCAACGAATTAGTGGGGGGAGGGGGGAGAGCGGCGGAGAGTAGAGTTGAGGATCTCGCTACAGAATAGTTATTCAGCTCTAACCGAGGGTGGCGACATTACCCAATAAGCAATGAGCAATTATTTCAGAGATATCATTACTGAGTGCTCTGTAGAAGTAGGCGGTAGGATAGTTAGAGAGGATACCGGTAAGCTGTCTAAGGAGACGAACGATTTGATTAAGAAACGCCAGAGTATGAAAGCATCCAATTAAACAGACCAGATAGAATTGGCCGAGATATCAATGCTAATCAATAATCGCAAAGTGACCTACATAAGGAAGTACAACATGGAGAAAATTGAGTATGCTGTAAAGAACGGGGAAAGCCTTAAAGCGGTAACGAAGAAATTGGGCACAGGCAAAAACCAGCTGTATGCGCTAAGGGACAAGGCGGGCAACGTCATCACGAACATGGACAAGATAGTCAAAGTAGCCGAGGTGTTCTATACAGATCTCTACTGTGGCCAAACGACCATAATTGGATTGACGGTAGAGAAAAACAGTCACACATTCCACCAGTTGCGAAGGACGAGGTCAAGAAAGTATTAGAAACTATGAAAAGCGGGAAATCAGCTGGAGAGGATCAGATAACTACAGATTTGTGCAAGGACGGGGGGATATCATGCTAGAAAAACTGGCCACCCTGTATACGCAGTGCCTGGTGTCATCGACGGTACCGGAACCATGGAAGAAAGCACACATTATCCTCATTCATAAGAAAGGGGACGCTGTTATCACCGTGCATCGTCCGCACTTGCGCGCTCTATTGTTCGCCTGTGGGCATGGATATGTGCTGTGGATATGTGCTGTTGGTGCAAGGGCGCTAAGTGAGCCTGTTTCCATGAATCTTTTTGTATGAGCCTGTTTTGCTTTGTCTAGACCCTGCAAATGCCAAATTGGCCCTGTCAAGGGAACCTCAAGAAAAATACAAAGAAACGTCGCCTTGTGAGAAATAGCCGGATGTGCTTTTGTTCAATTGTTCGCCCTTCCCGTCGAGAAGCGCTATTGTCAAGTGAGGAATGTCTGTTGTCCAAAGGAGACGACAGAGTGACACGTTTGCTGACGTACAGGACAAGAAAGGAGCATGACGAATACGGCCATTAAAGGAATTCCCGGGAATGCAGGAAAGATTTGCAATTGTCGGAAAGGAACAATGCTGGGAGCAGTATGTGGCGCGCACGTGCACTTGGGTTTCTGAGAAGGAAATCCACTTGCCGGAACCACCTTATCGGATCTTTGCTGAATAATAGAAATGTACCTCCTCGCCGTTCCCAAGCTCTACCCGCCAACAAGTGACCACGCCCAACGAAACAATACCGGACCAGTCAGTGCATCAGACCATCAGTCGATTGGATGCCGATATCTTAGGGTCGTGCCCTGAAACTGGTTGGTCAGCATCTTCAGAGAGGGGCTGGACATAGGGGGTTTAAGGACGTTGCAGAGCACGAAATGACGCTCTGGGCCCTGGGTAAACGGCTCATCCAGACGCTTCTCGCTATGAACTCTTAACGTTTGCCATTTTGCTGATATACCCTTTTTTCGTGTAAATACGTTTTCTCAAAGTGCCATTAAACCTGCTTGTATATATTTTACCAACTTCGCAGATTCAATCCTTCATCAACCCCGAGCCTCTGCACGCTACCAAGTGAAGGCCGGGTCGACTTAGTCCCAGCGTCACGACAACTGGTGGCCAGCGTTGGGATCTGAATCTACAAGCCACAACATCTGGTGATCGGAGGTGGCATCTGAAGCTACAAGCCACATCAGGTGATCGGAGGTGGCATCTCAAGCAACAAGCAGGAGCAACAATCGGCCAACAAGAAAGCAGCTCGGAACATCGATCGCATGTGTGGGTGAGTGCTTAGCTTTTCTTCAGATGTGGACAAGGTTCTAGAATAGAGTTAGATTTTAGAACTGGTAAAGAGTTTTGAAACGCTTTTAGGTTTGGTAGTTTGCACAGTTGTTTTGGAAGTAGCCGACACTCGGAGCGATCATGGACCTACAAAAGCTCCAGAAACCGGAACTGTTGCTACTGTGTGAGGAATTGGGAATTGATACAAGTGGTTTGGCACGAAAACCCTTGATTTTAAAGGCAATCACTGATTTTGGAACCGATGATGAGGAGCTCAGTGAAGCATGGAACCTCATCGGACAAAAAAAGAAAGAGCGGGAAAAAGAGGAAAAGAGGCGTGAGCGTGAAATTGAGAGAGAAGCAAAAAGGCTGGAGCAAGAAATTGAGCTCCGGAAATTAGAATTAGAGTTGAGCAAGAGGTCGGACAATTGTCCCCGGCTAGCGGTACCTCTTCTCAACAAGGAGGCAGATTTAAAGATGTCAAAGTACATGCAGCCATATGTGATATCAGGGGATATCCGTCTGTATCTGGCTAACTTTGAGCGAACCTGCGAAAAACTGTCCTTCCAGCGAGACACTTGGTCTCAGAGATTATTGACGGTTCTGCCCTGCGGCGGAGGTTGTCGCGCGGCTAAGCAAGGAGGACGCGGACAACTACGAGAAGGTCAAAGCTTGCCTTCTGAGAAAGTATAGGCTTAGCGCCGAGGCGTTCAGACAACGTTTTCGGAACGCTACTAAGTCCAGGGACGAGAGTTACCCTGAATTCCTGTACAATTTAAGAGTCAATTTGGGCGAGTGGCTAAAGAGCACAGATTCCTACAGTGATAGGGACGCTGTAGTCGAGCGAATTCTTTTGGAGCAGTTTTATAACTGCCTCCCAGAAAAAGAAAGAAATTGGTTACAGGACCGAGGCGACATTAAGTCGGCAACTGAAGCTGCCGAACTCATTGAGGAGTATGCTTCGCGCCGACAATTTAGCAACCCAGCAGTGGATAGGCCTCGCAATCCCAAGTTTAGTGTGAATAGCCGTCAGGAAAGGCACTTTGCTAGAGTTGGAAACGAAGAAAGGAAGGTTTCTTCAGGCAAACTCCCTAGAAAGAACGGCAGTGAGAAAAGTGGGGAAGTGACCAAGGCGCAGAACACAAAGAATAAGCTTGAGGCTAGGAAGCCGCTCACATGCTTTAGGTTTAATGAGCAGGGTCACATTGCCGTCAACTGCCTGAAAGAAAAGTTTGGTTTCTCGTATGTCAGTGACTGCGATTAAAATATGCAGCTTTTGGAACCCTACCTGCATGACCTAGTAGTCAACGGGAAGCCTTGCAAAGTACTGCGCGATTCGGCCGCAACGATGGATGTTGTCCATCCGGCGTATGTGTCGCCTTCCGACTATACAGGACAGTGTGCATGGATCCACCAGGTAGTGGAGGAACAGAGTGTGTGCTTGCCAATCGCGAACGTGGTCATCGAGGGCCCTTTCGGCGAGTTAACAACCGAGGCTGCCGTTCCAGGAAAGCTTCCTAAATGCTATCCGTATTTGTTTTCCAACAAATCGGACATGCTACTGCGAAAGAGGGGCATCTTTTTCGGAGAGAGAGTTATACAAGCCTTAACACGTTCAAAGGCGCGAGAACTAGCTACACTGCTCATTCCAGAAAAATCCGCAGCGGAAGAAACGGCAGTTAAAACAGTGGTCGATGCGGAAGATAGCGGGTCAGAAAACTTTGAGAGCGAGGCATCTCAGATAAGTCAACTTGAAAGTGAGCTTGATGAGACGCAGATTAAGGACGTTCTTGAGAGTAACCTCTTGCCGCCAGTGTCTAGTAATCTCACGAGACTTTTGAGTGGAACCCGAGAGGACTTAACTATGGAGTAAGCCAATAATCCCAAGATACAGGAGATAAGGGAGCGCCACCGAGCCACTAAGACAGCAAAGAATATTTCTTTCGAGATGACAAAGGGAGTGCTGTATAGCTTGTTCAAGGATAAGCGCGGAGTAGAGCGGGACCAATTAGTCGTTCCCCAAAAGTACCGCGAAGACTTACTGCGACTTTCCCATGGCAGCTCGTGGTCATGTCACCTTGGAATGAGGAAAACAAAGCAGAGGCTGTTGCAAGAATACTATTAGCCTGGATGTTTTAAGGACACGGAAAATTTTGTACGGTCATGCGACACGTGCCAGCGGGTTAAAAAGGCGCAAGATAAGTGGAATGCTCCGATGGTGTTAGTACCAATCATTACCGAGCCGTTTCAGCGGTTAGTAATAGATGTAGTTGGGCCACCTCCTGTGACAGAGTCAGGGTACCGTTATATCCTCACTATGTTATGCCCAGCCACAAAGTTTCCAGAAGCTGTTCCGCTGCGCGAGGTGACGTCCGAGAGTTTAGTGGATTCGCTGCTGTCAGTGTTTGCACGAGTTGGATTCCCTTCCGAGGTCCAAAGTGATCAGGGTAGCGTTTTCACAAGTGTCCTCACCACCTCATTTCTTGAGCGATGCGGCATTAAGGTAGTGCATAGCTCGATCCACCATCCGCAGAGCAATAGCGTAGAAAGATGGCATTCTGTTCTCAAACGAGTCCTGAGGGCACTGTGCTATTAAAACAAGCGCGAATGGGATACCTGCCTGCCTGCAGCACTTTTCTCTTTGCGGTCAGTGCCGCACAAATCTACTGGATTTAGCCCAGCCGAGTTGGTGTACGGAAGGTCACCGCGCTCACCTTTGCGAATGGTGCGCGAAGCCTGGGAGGGGCGCGGAGAAGACCCAACAGTATTAGAATTGATTCTGAACCTCTTGAATCGCTTCCATAACACTAAGGAAATCGTTTAGGCCAGCATGAAGTCAGCCCAGGCTCGTTCCAAAGTGTACTATGATAAGTCAGCCCGTCAAAGGACGTTTAGTATCGGGGACCAGGTGATGTTGCTGAGAGGTTCAAGGCAGAATAAGCTCGAAGTACAGTGGGAAGGACCTGCTCAAGTCGTTGCAAAGCTTTCTAACACTAACTACGCAGTGAAAATCTCCGGTAGGCGTAAAGAAGTGCGCATTTATAATTGCAATCTTATGAAGCCTTATGTGCAGAGGGAAGCCGTGGTAAATCTAACGTTAAACCTTCCCGAGGAGATGGGGGACAACTTGATTTGCATCAGCGGAAAATAAAGCAATGCTCTGGAGTTAAATTGGTTCACAGAAAGGGAAAGGCGCAGTAACTGTCACACTTGCTCTGTGGACACCCGACCCGCGCCGTAAGGGAAGGGAGGAAGGTGGGAGTGAAAGTGGAAAGAGAGAAAGGGGAGCCTTAGTGGAGGGCTACGGAGTAATTTCGACCACCTGGGGATCTTTAACGTGCGCTGACATCGCACAGCACACGGACGCCACTTCGTTTCGCCTCCATCGAAACGCAGCCGCCGCGGTCGGGTTCGAACCCGGGAACTCCGGCACAGTAGTCGGGCGTCTTACCACTGCACCACCCCGGCGGGGTCAACGCTCTGGAGCTTCTCAAAAAGACGGAGCAGCGAGGAGAACTAAAGAAATCCCAGCTGTCCGATCTGGGCGAGATAATAACAGAGTTCGAGGCCTGCTTCGTGGACAGGCCAGGCAGGACTGATTTCACTGAGCATGATATTGAGATGACTTCAGACGTGCCAGTGCGATCAAGGTGCTACCGATTTTCTCCAAAGCAAAGAGAAATTCTGGATAGGGAAGTAACTCGCATGCTGGAATTGGGAGTAATAAAACCCTCGGAAAGTGATTATGCTTCGCCTATGATCTTAGTAGAAGCTCCAGGGAAAGACCCTAGGCCTGTGGTAGACTACCGAAAGCTAAATTCTCTCACCAGGGATCAAGTGTATCCTATTTCGAATATCGAGGAGAGAGTATTGGTTTGGTTTGGTTTGGTTTGTGGGGTTTAACGTCCCAAAGCAACTCAGGCTATGAGAGACGCCGTAGTGGAGGACTCCGGAAATTTGGACCACCTGGGGTTCTTTAACGTGCACTGACATCGCACAGCACACGGGCGCCTTGCTTTTCACCTGCATCGAAAAGCTGCCGCCGAGGCCGGGATTCGATCCCGCGTCCTTGGGAACAGTAGTCGAGCGCCGTAACAACTGCGCCACCCCGGCGGGGCGAGGAGAGAGTAGAACAGGTCATTAGAGCGGCATATGTGACTACGCTGGACCTTACTCGAGGATACTGGCAAGTACCGCTCACTGAACGCGTCAGCAGATACGCGGCTTTCGTCACTCCGACGGGCAGCTACCAGCCAACAATGATGAGTTTCGGGCTCAAAAATGCTCCATTTTGTTTTTCCCGACTCATGGATAGGCTTTTAAAGGGGTGTGAAACATTCGCGATGCCTTATTTAGATGACATTGCGGTTTTTTCCGACTCATCCCTATTGAAAAAACCTATTTGCGGTTTTAATAGGTCCTGTATGAAATAATATGGGAGTATGTAGGAGCCGAAATGGGGCATAAAGGACCCATAAAGACGCATTCAGGACTAGCAGGAGGACGCTCAGGATATGCATATAGGTCCTGTTACTCCTTTTCAGACTCCTTTATCTCCTGTATATCACATGAGGGATATATATTAGGATTTATCGGAGTTGTGAATAGGTCCTGTGTACCATGATGCAGGAGTTGGATGGGCTCCTTAATCACGATTTGTTTATGGAAGTTTCAAAAGGCAAAGTTTGATATACGCATGCGGTGTCCCCGCTAAATTCAATCAAGAATTAAAAACAAGAAAGCCTTTTTCAAATTTGAATGAAATGAACATGAAAGTTTGTTTTACATTCCGATTTCTGCATGCGGTGCTGTGAGCGCATGCGGTAATTACAATCAACAATCGCTGCACGTCTTCCGACCTTATGATGCACGTTCATATGACGAGTCTGCAATACGGAAGTGCGGGGAATAAACTCGCCTTTCCACATGAACATAAGTATGTTCGAGCATAACTCAAAACACACGTCGCCGCCTACCGAACCATTCATTGATAGCTGCATATCAACAGCGATGCTTATTTAAGGGTTTGCATATTCAAATGGAGCGATGGGAAGTAAAATACCGCCGCCGCTGCTCCGCTGGCAGCATGGGAAGTTAAAAGGTCACATATATGACAAGCGGATCCGTACGAGATATCTCTGTAGTAGAAAGAAAAATGCGCTCTAACACGGCGAAAAAATAGCCAGTACGTAACATATTCGCATATTCTTAGGTGTACGTGCAAAACACTGATACGTTTAAATGTTAGATGATATTGCCTATGTGTATTGATAGAAAAGAAAAAGGTTCAGCGTGTTTACAGGGCAATCGTCGAAGGACGACCGCACGTAAGAAAAAGATGCAAAGTGCCAAACAGAAAATCGCAATAGAAAACGATGAATATAAGCATACAAACCATCTGCCGCCGTGGTGTAGTGGTTAGCGTGCTGGGCTGGTATACGGTGTAATCCATGAGATGATGGTTCGATTCCTGGCGCGGCAAGGTTTCTTTTTATTTACATTCATTGTTTTACTTACCTGAACGTCTTTTTAGCCTGCGTCCTCATTTTCCCCACAACGAGGGGCGCTGACCACATTCGACAACGCACATAGCCTGCGACTCCTAATACTCCTTTTACTCCTACCACTCCCTCAACTCCCACAACTCCCATGTCCAATAACCCCATATGAATAGGTCCTATATACAGATTTTTTTTCAATAGGGATGGGCGGACCATATGGTACATCTAAGAGCTGCACTGAGCCTCTTGCGTCAAGCTGGGCTAACCGTAAAGACCGAGAAATGTTGCCTGGCAAGGGTGACCGTGGACTACTTGGGTCACAATGTAGGTCAAGGTTTCAGGAAACCCAGCGAGATTAAGATTTCTGCGGTAGCAGACTAACCGCGGCCGAGCATGAAGACAGAAATTCGGGCTTTCCTGGGGCTGACGGGAGGATACAATCCCTACATCCCTAACTATTCAGCTTTGGCTAGCTCTCTGACCGACGCTCTCCGCAAGACAGAACCGACAAATGTAGTCTGGGACGAACAAAAGGAAACCTCCTTCGTAAACCTGAAGGCTGTGCTGATTAGCCGTCCGGTATTGCGAGCTCCAGACTATGACCGAGAGTTCACAGTCCAGTGTGATGCAAGTGATCGAGGGCTAGGTGCTGTTCTCTCCCAGAGAGATGACGACGGTAATGAGCACCCCGTGCTCTACCTGAGCAGCAAAACTGAGTTCTAGAGAGAGGGATCATTGCGCGTCACAGAAAGAGTGCGCTTGCATTGTATGGGCCATTCAAAAATTGCAGTGCTATGTTGGAGGGGCCAAATTCACCGTAGAGACGGACCATTGTCCTCTGGCGTGAATGCAAACTGCAACATCGAAGAACAGTCGCCTTCTGAGGTGGAGCTTGATTTTACAGCAGTACAATTTTGAAATAAGATACAAAAAGGGGAAGTTAAATGGGAATGCGGACGCACTTAGCCGCTGTTTGTAAGCGGTCCGAGGTGTTCCTCACCGTGTATCCAAATTGATAATCAGGTTTTTTTTCGTGCGCTTGTATATGTGTGACTATGTAAAGCTGCACGTTTGGTTTTCTAGGCATACGTGGGTCCTGAACGTCTTGAGTGTGGGCTTTTCTCGGACAACGAAGGCAGTTTTCTTTTGACCTGGTCTTTTCAGACGGGAGCCGAGTGCTTGCTTAGACATGTGGTTGAGTTTCAGAGACAGCTCTAGTAATTTGGCCTACGACAATCAAGACAACGCGACAAGCTTCAAGCGTTCATGTGCAGGCGATTAAGTCGCCTCTTCATGCAGCAGCTGCGACTGCTGCCCTCAGTCACTCTTCTGGCGGGGGAGGAGGCTGTTATGACCATGCATCGTCCGCACTTGCGCGCTCTATTGTTCGCCTGTGGGCATAGATATGTGCTGTGGATATCTGCTGTTGGTGCAAGGGCGCTAAGTGAGTCTGTTACCATGAATCCTTTTGTGTGAGCCTGTTTTGCTTTGTCGAGACCCTGCAAATGCTAAATTGGCCCTGTCAAGGGAACGTCAAGAAAAATACAAAGAAACGTCGCCCTGTGATAAATAGCCGGATGTGCTTTTGTTAAATTGCTCACCCTTCCCGTCGAGAAGCGCTATTGTCAAGTGAGGAATGCCTATTGTCCAAAGGAGACGACAGAGTGACACGTCCGCTGACGTACAGGACAAGAAAGGAGCATGACGAATACGGCCATTAGAGGAATTCCCGGGAATGCAGGAAAGATTTGCAATTGTCGGAAAGGAACAATGCTGGGAGCAGTATGTGGCGCGCACGTGCACTTGGGTTTCTGAGAAGGAAATCCACTTGCCGGAACCACCTTATCGGATCTTTGCTGAAGAATAGAAATGTACCTCCTCGCCGTTCCCAAGCTCTACCCGCCAACAAGTGGCCACGCCCAACGAAACAATACCGGACCAGTCAGTGCATCAGACCATCAGTCGATTGGATGCCGATATCTTAGGGTCGTGCTCTGAAACTGGTTGGTCAACATCTTCAGAGAGGGGCTGGACATAGGGGGTTTTAAGGACGCTGCAGTGCACGAAATGACGCTCTGAGCCCTGGGTAAACGGCTCAAACAGACGCTTCTCGCTACGAGCTCTTAACGCTTGCCATTTTGCTGATATACCCTTTTTTCGTGTAAATACGTTTTCTCAAAGTGCCATTAAACCTGCTTGTTTTTATTTTACCAACTTCGAAGATTCAATCCTTCATCAACCCCGAGTCTCTGCACGCTACCAAGTGAAGGCCGGGACGACTTAGTCCCAGCGTCACGACAACGCTAAGGACCTTAAAAATTACAGACCAATCAGCTCAGTGTCTTTTACGTGTAAGGTATTTACTAAGGTAATTGCTTATAGAATCTGGACAACCTTAGACTGCAATCAAGCAAAGGATCAAGCAGGTTTTCGTAAACGGTACACTACTATCTATCATATCCATGCCATCAACCAGGTAATAGAAAAATGCTCGGATTATAACAAGCCCTTATGCGTAGCCATCAATGATTACCAAAAAGCTTTTCACGCAGTAGAAACTCGACGATGATGCAGGTATTGCGAAATCAGGGGGTAGAGGAGCCGTGCGTGGAAGTGCTGGAAGATATTAGTGGCTGAACAGCAACCGTAGTTCTACATAAAGAAAGTAACAAAATTGCCATAAGGAAAGGTGTTAGACAAGGAGACACGATCTCCCCAGTACTAGTCGCAGCTTGCTTAGAGAAAGTATTCAGATGCTTGGAATGGGAGCAGTTAGGGATAAGAGTAGAGTAGAGTTAGGGGTAAGAGTAGAGGAGAATACCTCAGTAATCTGCGATTTGCTGATGACATTACCTTGCTAAGTAACTGAGGGGATGAACCGCAAAAAATTATTGATGGCCTAGAAAGGAAAAGTAGAAAAATAGGCTTGAAAATCAATATGCAAAAGACTAAGGTAATATTCAACAGCCTCGGGAAGGAACAGCAGTTTACGTTAGGTAGCGAAGCACTGGAAGTAGTAGGCGAATATGTCAACTTAGGACAGGTAATGGCCGCAGAACCGGACGATGAAAAGGAAATAACAAGAAGAATAATATTGGGATGGAGCGCATTTGGCAAGCACTCGCAGATTATGACGAGCAGCTAACCGGTATCGCTCAAGACGAAAGTATACAACAGTTGGTGCTGAAACATGTATGGTGCTGAAACGTGGAGGCTAAGCTAGAGGATTCTACTTAAGTTGAGGACAAAGCAGAGGGCTATGGAACAAAAAATAGTAGGAGTAACATTAAGAGATAAGAAGTGTGCAGAGTGGGTCAGAGAAATAACTCAGGTTACTGACATTCTTGTGGAAATCAAGAATAGGTAATGGGCTTGGGCAGGACATGTAGTGCGAAGAGAAGATAACCGATAGTCGCTTAGGGTAATAACTAGATTCCAAGGGAAGGAAAGCGTAGCAGGGGGCGGCAGAACGTTAGGTGGGCGGATGAGGTTAAGAAGTTCGCAGGGGTCAAGTGGATGCAGCTAGCACAGAACCGGATTAATTCGAGAAATATGGAAGAGGCCCTTTTCCCTGTAGTGGGTATAGTCAGGCTGATGATGAGGATGATGACCGAGATCGCACGCGCTGAGTACTCGGATGTGCCGTGTCAATTGGGATGGTGAAATCGGAGACCATCCTTCCAGGAGTTTTCGATTCCAAATTAGAGACGCTACCCCTACGCCACTCAAGCATGTGTTAATTTCAGGGGTCTTTCACCTATAGTAGTATTTTCAATTGCATGCAAAAGGAAATAATTAGCGTAATAGGGACAAAAAACACCTACTGAATACGCAAATAGTATTGGGATGACGCTAATGAGAATCTCGATGAGTAGTCACTAAACAGAACACTTTTATTATTTCGTGCCACACGTTTGAAGGTGTTTCCAATTTCGTTTGCTTCATTTGAATCGGAAAACATATTTTGGGAAGAGTGTCATTGAAGGAAGGCTATTATGCTGTCACAAAATATAATTTAGAATTCTCGACTACAGCCTCACAAAGGGACTCAAGCATTCACGATTTTAAGTATTATTTTAGGATTTCGCAAAATGATGTCATTGGCTCCTCTCAAGTTATTCTCCATGCGCCTAGTCGCCTGACTTTATGACGCACGTGAATAATTAAGTCCTCAGTTTTGGATTGTACTCCAGTTTAGACCCCAAACGTTTCAGCATTTCACTCTTGACAAGAAAATAAAATAACTTGAGCTATTCCTTCGCTCCTCATCTGACTCCAAAAATAGATACGCTGCGTTCTAAACGGGGATGACCCTTACAAAAATGATCAACAGTCTTTACAATTTGTATTAACAACTTATTATCTCTATCAGTATTGTACGTATTTTTAATCTGTATAGACATGTGTAAATACGAAGTTCATACACAATTACTTTTGTGTATTTAGATCAGTTCATATAAAGTTAGTACATAGCAAGTTGTTAGGTGAATATACTTCTCTGTATATACTATTGTAATTATGCAGAGTTCAATATGCAGGGCTGCAGAGTTCAGACCTGTTAGTCGACTAACAGGAACTCTGCTGCCCGTACTCAGAAGTGCATTGCTTTCTATTTAACTCTAAATCGAAGCGTTCAACGACTCAAGAGCTTTAGCATTTATGGTCACATGTCTTTGCTTAACTGTTACCTCGGTTCACTGCTTTTTCACGTGCATAGCTTGTGATTCCTCATGTGCAACGCCGGTGACAGTATGACATATTGTCAATTATTCTTGTTTGAAGAGAGAGAAGTACAGCCAATAAATAGGCTGGACTGAGAAGAAAGCATTATAGGCGTCGTCTCTTATATCGCCGAAGATGTCACGTAAGGAGCACATTTTCACATTTTGCATGGTTATTATATGAGGCGCGTTATGCATGAGAAAATGGCGAAACCGGAATTAAGAAACATCTTCATTTCGACGCAGTGACGCATGTAAGAATACATCACACACTCTGATTGTGACTGAACCTTCAATAACCATTTGCGAATTTTCAAGACATACTTGGGGATACTAACTAGATCTTAAATGGTTGTGGTATAAAGATGGGTTTCGGCAGGCAGCCTTCACAAGACGTTTTCTGGTTTCAAGCATTACTTTTAGAGTAACCTTTTCTTTCACTAGCGACGATGTGTTTAGCGCCAGTCGTTAATTGCTCGACGATGTAAAATGCCTAAACTAAATGCAAGACAGAAATCTTGGACCAGTATTCAGTCACATCGACGCGTATCATTTCTATCATGACTGAATGCGAAATACTAAAAAGGCCTTTTTGCATTTAAGACTAATGCTAAATACGAATCCGCGACTCTCATATAGAATGCGGAGAACGCAAGCTTGATGCGTTACCAGTGACGCAGGAACTGTAACAAATTTGGTTGCCTCTGTTTTTCATATCCTCAAGAATATGCTGGATTGAACCTAGTTTAATGCAACCTAGCTATTTAGTCTTGTACACAGAAAAAACTGAATACAATGAAAAAATCTTTGTTTGCACACCAATTTACAGATAAATTGATTTGTGCGGTGTTTTTCTTCAGAACTCCTGGATAGGTTCACATTTTCAATACACCTTGTGACCGAATTGTGTTCTTTTCGTTTCATTTTATTCGGTTTTCACAAACTGTTCGCCTATGAGCATGTATCTTGTCACAATAAAGACATGCACCAAAATTCGAGCAGAAAATTAGTTATAATGAAATGTATTTGCCGAATATTATATAGCAAATGGCTTTCACGCTCGAACAGTTGCCGTAACCAAAACGTGATTCCCATTCTCGCGATTTCCATGAGGCATACCACAAAATAGCCACCATATATTTAACAGGTAAAGTGAAATAATCTTTTTAGAAATAAAGACTTCCTTTTTCTCAGGTACAATGCGATCTCGCATTAGTTCAAGCGCTGCACTGTACAGTAACTAATTTACTGTGCACGTGTTTTCTCTTTAATGTAGCCATCCGAAAAATTATCTAGTACGATTTACCTGGTCTTTCATCTCCCCACAGTGAACATAATTCTGCAACCAGAATACTAATTGTATGCTTATCCCAGCGGATCTTTAAAAACAACGTCTACTTTCTGTGTAATCGATCACTGAATAGCTGGTACATTTACCCTCGCATAATCTTTCAAAAATATCCGCACCGTGGCCTTTAATTTATGATAATCGCTAATAAAGCTATAACCGAAACACATTGTCCTCTTTCCTCAGATAATAAAATAGAAAACCTCTGAAGACTCGTCAGACGTCCACTTTGAGAAAGACCATGCAATCTCTGGAGATGCTGACATAGCCACGATATATCAAGCAATCAAAAGGATGAAGACAGCGGTGAAAACAATTTCCTTTGCAGCGATTTACATTATCATCGCTTTTGGAGACTACTCAGAATCACTGCTCAATGCCACGGAGACATCGGAGACACTCATCGACATAAAATTTCGAAACATGGAAAAGGTAATATTGTAATATTTTATACGATGTTAACTATTATGGCTTCTGTTTTATAAAAAAGAATATGGTTTCGCCCTCCATAATATTCTTGGTCTGATTTTGTTCACGCGATAAATCTCCAAATGTTTTAGAACTTTTTTCACTGTACTTAATGAACGTTGGGCTAACTTCATAGGCTAAAATTTTGTGCTTCGATGCAGGCAAGTAAGCACTATATATTTTCAGTTGCTGTGCTGGCTTCCGTTAAGCTTAACTGTATTGTTATTCTCCGCGTTTCTGCCCATAGGTAAGTAACTGTAAGATAGAGCACTTAAATGCTTTATTTGTAAAGGAATTTGACAAGCTGCCATTTGCGATCCTAATTTGCTTGCCAGATGCGCTATCCATATCTGATCCTAGTTCATTCAATTTCAATGTAGGAATATGCGGTCAATAACTGTCCTAACTGCACGTATTCCCTTATCACTTCCAGCGTTTCGATATCTATTGCAAACGGCTGTTCTTTTCATAGGCTCTTGAAAATACCAACTGTATTCTTCAGCAAAACTTTAGGCTCAAATGAGTGCTGGGCCTGTCAACTTCAATTGTATGTCCTTGTAATTCATCGTAGATACTGATCAAGACAGTGTCATCAACAACCCTGAGATCCCTGATCTATCCAAATTTACTCCTAATTGTGTCTTGTTGTCATCCCAACTCTGACTACTTCAACTAAGCAAATGGGTAATAGTTTTGAACATATCATGTGCACTTCCTTTACACCCTTGAATAAAGAGTTTTATTACATTTTTATGAAGGGACATGCCAACTCTGAAGCCACTATAGACATCTTTCAAAAAATTCACATATAGCTTTGCATGCGCCATATACGTATCATGGCATACCGTAATATTAGCGCTTTCATAATCCTGGCATCATCTAAATTACGAACTTGCTTACACAGTGTAGCAAATTTTGCCTCACAGTCTTCCGAGCATCCATCGAAAGACGTGTCATTACTTAACTTTCCCAGCTGCTCCCTTCTTTTAGTAAAGCTTACTCTACTTCGTTCTTCTTTACTCGTGGAACGTCAACTGCTCCCCAGTAATTATCGCCCTCATTGCTGCGGCTACTAAACAGATGAGCATGGAACTCCTAACCTACTTGGACAATCTTAGTCATATCTTAGTCATAGTCAGACACTGCCAGCCTTGTCTCATAGCATAACTGATTTTGAATATGGCGAATTCCTCTTACGCGCTTTCAGTAATACAGGTAATGACTGGCCGACAATGACCTTTTTCATTTTTACTCGCTTCAGTCCACTTCTTTGTATACTACCTAAAAATAGGAGCTAAATATTGATGTAAATATCTCGTCTTTTTGTAGAGGTTCTTTTTTTCTATCTTACACTGCATTATTGTGGGCATTATATGTTCATCAAATAGCTCTCATAGCTTTACCATTTCTATCCATAGGATTGTATCAGTTCTCGCTCTGACGTTTATTAACAAGATTTTAATAATATAGTTTTCGGTATTCTGTGCACTTATCATACCGCCTACTTCCGCTGCCCAAGAAGGAACAATATCACGCAGGGTATCGTTCGCCGCTTCCACGCTAGGGACATCCTCATCTGATAAAAACACACTGTACTAATATTCGCCCCAGTTATTCCTGTAGCTAATGCCATATTCATCAACTGCCTTGTCTCTAGCTTGCGCCTTTCATACCTTGAAGTAACAATCGGCCGACAGTACTCTATATAGCATTTCTTAATTATTTGTCTGATCGTGCAGCTTTATAGGTTTTTCTGACAACCTGGTCATCAGTCTACAGGTTTTCAAATAGACATTTAGAACTTGCAGTTGAAGCCACTTATTATGCGAAAGCAAGTAATGGGCCATACTCGCGGCCATGGCCTTGTGCGTCATCCTACGAGAAGTGTCACACTTCGCGAGATTCCGCGGGACACCGCCAGAATGGGCTTTTATTGACTCATATTCGCGGCCACGACCCTGTCCACCCGGCCATGACCATATCACACCTTGACTAGTACTAGTAATAGTTATGGTCAATGACATACTAGTCATTAATGGGTACCACACTAGCTAGTAACTAACTAGTACTAATATTTTATTAGTCACTTATAGAACTAATCAGTCATCAGTCATAATTGAATCTCATGAGTAACAACAGAGATGACTGTGACGTCATCACATAGTAACGTCTTTGATCGTGACGTCATGCCAAACTATGACGTCAACATGAAGTCATATCCGGTCATAACCGGAACTTGTTATGACTCCATCAGACAATTCACGTATATACGAAACTGATCCCGGCGAGCGTCCGATCCAGGCGTCCGTGCGCACCTATCATATAGCACTCCTCGAACCCCTCACTGCACAGCATATTTAAGCCGACACAGTGCAGCAGCAATAAGCGGCTTTTCAAATCAGTTTACAAGGAAAGGCGCAGTATCTGTAACAATTCTCCGCTTACACCTGAAGAATTCTGCATGAAAAAGGAGGAAAGTGGGAGTGAAAGAATAAAGAGAGAGAGAGAAAGGGGGCGCTGCAGTGAGAGGTTACGGACAACCGCGCTATAAAGGCTTTCGCCTCATCGCACTTTAGTGGTCCAAAGTGTTACCAAAAATTTTAACCCTGATCACAATTGCTGCCCCTTTAAATAATGCTAGAGAACGCCTAAACCTTACCAGCTATATGCTTATGATCAAGAAAGCCTACACCTAGATCTGGTCTGTCTACTGAAACTCCAATGTGCAGAACGTACCCACCCCATACATGTTAAATGCTCCATACGTCCAGCTTAACTTCCTCAGCCCTGTGACTTCGTCTATATGACGCTGGTGAACTAGCCCCAGTGGATAATGTTCTAGTGTTACACACCGCTAAGTCCTCTCGGATGAAGGTGCACCAGACGAGCTGTTTAATGTTATTCATTCCTCGTTTACAGGAACAACTCAGACATTTACAATTTCAATAACTGTAGAAACCATTGTGGAAAATATTTATGACTGTGTACACTGGAATAATAATAATGTTTAATTTAGAATGCAGAAACTAAATATTGTGATAAAAGATCGCACAGAAAGACAGTTTGTCATTGGGTGCATAGGTGTGAATTCGTCAAATAATGCTAACGGCGTCGTGACAAAACTAGCGGAATGAGAATGAGACCCTGCGAAGTTTACTGGAATGTTTTAACGCGGTAGCGTTAAGGAGCTCGTGTCGCAGAAAAGACGGTGTCGTCGGCGTCGGCGGCGTTGGTCGTGAGCGATAAATCCCGGCATGCACTTCATAAATAAAAAGCAGCCTCCAAGATGGGCTGGGTGGGAATCAAACCACGGTCTCCGGAGTGTGAGACGGAGACGCTACCACTCAGCCACGAGTTCTTTTTTTTCTTTATTGACTCAGCCACGAGATCGATGCTTGAAAGCGGTACAAAAGCGCTTCTAGTGAATGCGGTGTTGCCTTAGAAACTTGCCGTAGAACGTTATACTGCGGCGTATATCGGTAATTATGAGCATGTCACAGAAGTCGCAGTTACACGAGTAGCGAAGTACGTTTCCGCCACATTTCTTCTGCGCTCTGCGCACATGCAGATCCATCTTGCGGCAAACACAGAAGAACCCCTCCTCGCAATGTGCGGCACTGCCCCGACACGTGGCGCCCCACTCGCCCCGAAGTTTCGCCGTGCACCCTCACGGGCTGTAGAATCAAGCGTCTTTCCTTTCTTTAGATCACTATCTTCGCTCACCCGCTTCTCCCCTTCGGGCCGCGCGGGTAGCGGTGCGAGGATGCCCCAATACCCTTGCGTTTAATAAGTTTTCTCGATGAGGTGCAATAACGCTATCGCGTTCCACTCTTGAAGGCGAAGCTTAAGCGTCCTCCAAATTTTTATCATAAGGTACAGTTTGCACGACATCTCAAAAGGAAAAAGAACAAATTGTTGCTGTTACCGACGCATTATTTTCTCAAGGTCATTTCCCCTTTGTTAGACCCAAAATTTGCTTTAGTGCTGAAAAATAAAAAAAGCCTGCTTTCAGAAAATTTACCCTGATGATCTCGCCGCATAACTTATCTTACCCTAATGTTTTTCTTATTTACATAAAGCGTTCGCAATTCAGGTGACAATAGCGTTTTCAAGTTCATTTAAGCCTATAGCAGCGTAATCTGCCACGGGTAAAATCCGCCTTAGCATAAAGTGTTTTACATGCATATCACGGATCTCAGGAGAACGCTCGGGCTGAATTGGTCTGCTGCCCGCTGCATTCACATGAACGCTAATTTAATACGCTATACACCATGCAGACACTACCACACATAAAACTAATTTACAAACGCTAACATCAAAACAATGTAATTTTGTGCGCGGCATGGCGTCTATATTATGCTGAAAGTGGTCACAGTTCATACTCACAGTGTAGTGACGATGAGGCATTGAGGTGGCATTGACAATTGAAAGGCTGGCCTCACTGGTGGTGTCAAATGATCTCCCGGTTTAGTGCTGGCAGACGCGATATCGAGTTGAAGGTGGCATTCAGGGGCACAAGCTTGGCAATACAGCTGGCAGGTGGACTAATGCTGCCAATAGCTCGCCAAATGTAAATGGTTTTTCAAGTTCCATCACTGTGTTGTTCCATCACTGGAATTGGTGGCGTGGGTATCTCAGAAGCATGCGGGAAGAACGTGTGAATCACCTTTTCCTCTAGTGCAGCTGGGTTCTCGCGCAGGAACAGCTCTGCCAGTGGTGGTGTGCTTTTCTTTTTCCCCAGCAGGCTTCGTAGAATTCCCCACAGCTTTTTAAGACCGGGTTTGCGTCCGAGCGTCGCACAAGTGCTGTGCCATGAATCTGTTTCGAGCTGTTGTTGGTACTCCTTCATGAGTCGATATTGGCGCTTAAGGCTCATGAGATCCCGGTGGCGCTTTCCTTTATATCTGTATTCTTGCGTAAGAATGTTGACCTTTCGCCACAAGTTGGCAAGGTGCCTATCCATGTGTGTGGTAGTGTCGTAACATATTATTGTGTCTCGGGACCATGGCCGTGCTTCCGCAACCATGGCACTGAATTGAGCGAAGTCCATGAAGTTGCCGCCAGTGGCTGTCCGAAACTTTTCCCAGTCAATGGTAACCGTTTGCCTTTTTTCACGAATCTTTTTTCGGTTAAGGGTGATCAAAATTGGTAAGTGGTCGCTTCCCCATGTTGTCTGTTCGACTACCCATTGCCTGATGAAGCCTGGTGTGGCCAACGTCAGGTCTGGTGTCGTATCTCGTTGTCGGGAGTGTAGTCCTATGCGCGTTGGTGTGTCCGGGGTGCTGTATATGTATAGACCAGACATTTCTACAGTGTCGTGCAGCATGCGTCCCCTTGGGTCATCTGTGGCGTAGCCCCAAGTCGGGTGCTTAGCATTGAAGTCTCCTCCCACCAGGATGGGGAGGCTTCCTGACAGGGCCAGGACTTTGGCGAGCCACCCGTATGAGTCGGTATTATGACTGCCAGTCAGAGGCCTATAATACACGGAGACTGCCACCATGGGCCGTTGCCCAGGAGGACACATTTTAACAGCGATTACTTCTCTGAACTCATTACTTAGATCAGGAATTTGTAATTCGGTTGCTGTGCATTCGTTTCTGACAAGGAGAGCAGCTTGACCCTGTGCATGTTGGTTTCCTCTGTTCTGGTGAAGTATGGTAGGCTGCTGAAATGTACGGTAACCCCGAATAGTGCAAGGTCCTCTCGTTTCTTGCAAAAGGATGACCAGAGGCTTCAATTTTTTTACTTGTTCCCTTAGGGTAGGTCCAGTCTGCGTGAAACTTCTGCAGTTCCATTGTAGACATATTGATCTGATTCTTATTGCGCCTCTGCGGGCTTACGTCTTTTTGGCTCATCGTTCTGGTGTTGGATGCTTTTGTGCAACTCTATAAAAATTGCTTCAATCTGAGTCTGTATCGCGTTTGTTATCGTTTGAAACTCATCCCGCAGGCTTTTTTCTAGACGCTGTGTCTCGTTGTGTCGCTCTTGCCTCATGATGCTCAGCATTTGCGCATACGCCGAGTCTTGTGCGGTAAGTGCTTTTGTCGTCTGATGAGTCTTTGGCGTTTGAGTCAGTGATGTTTCGGTATGTTGGTGCTTTATGAAGTTTGCAGTTGTTTTACGACTGGACGACCGTCCGGGCCGGCTTTTCGAACGCACGCGTTGCATCTGCCCAGTGGGCGAGGCTGAAGCATGTTGCCGCTGCGTCTGAGATGCACGAACGTCTTGTTCCGGTGGTAGCCTTGCAAGGACTTTCTCCAGCATTTCTCTAAGTTGCTGATTTTCTTTTCGCAACTCTTCTAGTTGTTGTTGGTAAACAGGGGGCAGCGCAGTTTCTGTCGACGAGTTCTGTCGCGCCTTGTCTGCCCATGTAACTTCTCCCTTAACTGCATCAGGGTTCTGCTTATTTTCTTCAGGCTCTTTTGATACACGACTAGGACAAGCCGAATTGATTGAAATGTGGCCCGGTTTCTGGCAGGCGACGCAGAATACCTGTTGATCGCATTCTGTGTCTTTAGAGTGCAGCCGTCCGCACTCCTTACAAACCTCTTCTGCTGGACTATACCTAGCAATATGTCCCAGTCCGTGGCAGTTATAGCAGGCAATAATTTTTGGTCTGTACTCGTAGACCCTTGTGATTTCGTAATCAAAAACGAGCCTTTTGGGTAGCTGCTCTGTATCGAATTTTAACAGCAGCATGTTTGTCTTTCCTAGGAGACGCGCGTCAAGGACAGTTGCAGTTTCACATCTTAGGTGGTCCTTGATGTACTCAATGGTTTGACCAGGACGCACCCAGATAACGCCCCGACTTTTTTCCTCGCCTCGTGTTGGCGTTCGTTCAATCGTGACCTCGTACGTGCAGACGCGTCCGTTCCCTTTCCTGGCCAGTCGCGTTAATGCGGTGAGCCTATTTGCGTGTTCCTCATCTCTCCAGGACACGACGGAGTAACATGGCAGGAGCTCAGAAATCATAGCGACGAAGCCCAAGATCAGCTCTTAACTATCATAAACGATTCATGGGAATCAGGAGTGGTGCCAGATGCACTAAAGCTATCATTGATATACCCCATACCGAAATCAGGGAAGGACCACACAAAACCAGAGAACCTACGGCCAATAGCTCTCACATCCACTATCTGCAAATTGATTGAGCGAATGATAGCCGCAAGAATACAGCATTATATCGAATACGTACAGCCTGGGTTGCATCCAGCTCAGGCTGGATTCCGCCCGAATATCGACACGCATGATTGCCTTTGGCTGCTCCGCAGGGTAATCAACCGCAGGTCTCGCAAACAGACACAAGATTACATCCTCGCGGTTGATATGCGCAAAGCATTCGACAATGTAAACCAACAGGTAATCCTACAAGAATTAGCAAAAAGATATCCCAGCCAAAAAGCATACAATTGGATATGCAGCTTCCTTCAAAGTAGGCCTATTAGGCTTCATGGCAAAGCTTCGAGATGGAGCCCCAGAACTTATTACTTGGATAAGGGCGTGCCCCAGGGCTCTATCATCGGGCCTTTGCTTTTTAACTTGACCATGACCCGCGTAGCAGAAGCGCTCGAGCGAGACACTTCGGCCCGCTTCACCATCTACGCAGATGTCGCCATATGGACAGAAGCAGTGGATTACCCAAATGAAGACGTCATGCAGACGGAGCTCCAAGCAGCAATCTTCAGCCTCACTGACAGCTTGGAAGTATTGGGGCTACAGCTCTCACCTGAAAAGACACAACTCATAAGCACAGACGGCAAGAATTCTACAAACGCCAAAAAGCAGATTACACTGTATCTTGGACAACACAACATCACGTCTGCAAATGGGCAGACAAAAATCTTGGGGGCACAGATTTCTAGTTGCAACAGTCCTCGTAAATGGATTCGTACATTGCAACGTAACTGGACCCCGATGTTGCATATGATTCGCCGGATTTCAAACAAATACGGTGGAGCTCGGCAAAAATCGTGCCAAGCACTGTCTAGAGCGGTTGCTGTCGGCAGGATTCTGTACGGGGCACCTGTCTATGAGTTTTCTAATCGCGACGTTAAAGACATCGAAAAGCTACACAGGGCCACTCTTCGCACCATTACTGGGCTTCCTAAGCACACGAGAAATGAAGAGCTGCTTAAAATGGTCAGCATACCACCCATACAAGACATTATAAGAGAAGCAAAAATAAGAATGCGATCCCGACTGGAAAACACGACCCAAGGGCAGCAGATCATGGCATGGGACAACCGAATCATAATTGCTCCGAGGCCCCTGGGGACAGACACTTCACCCCCGTGGGAGGCGCCGGTAATCACACTAAGGCCACAACGAACTATTAGTAGGCGGAATGGGGTAGCTACGCAACTTTTAGCACAGAGAACTGCCCTCACAAGACCACTCAATACAATAGACATCTACACTGACGCTGCAATTAGAAATGAAAGGGTGAGTGTGGCATGAGTGTGTGTGCCAGCGCCTCAGCACAACGGACAGCACACGTGCCACCTACCTGGAGGAACAATTTTACACTCCGAGTTGCTTGCCATATGGGGAGCCATAAATACTATTATGACCGCTGCAGCCAGAAAAGATAACTTCAATGGTTATCGAATTTTAACCAAATCATATGCAGCGATT
This sequence comes from Amblyomma maculatum, assembly GCF_055883805.1. Classification (NCBI taxonomy): domain Eukaryota; kingdom Metazoa; phylum Arthropoda; class Arachnida; order Ixodida; family Ixodidae; genus Amblyomma; species Amblyomma maculatum. The sequence continues at coordinate 77,772,091 of NC_139348.1, forward strand.
GGAGAGCTGACGCCACCAACTACAGAGTACGCAGTGGCCAAGGACATCAGAAAGAGGCTGAAGGGAATGCGGGAAGTTGGAATAGAAATTCAAATTATGTGGACACCGGGACATACTGGCACGGACGGGGGAAACGCAGCCACGCAAGCGGCCGCCGCGCAAGCGGGTGGGCTTACTGAAACGTACAATGCCCCACACCCCAACTCCATGCCTAAACCGTCAGACTTAAATCCTTACCAAACAATGCTCACTAAAGGCTCCTCTGGCAGATCGATGATGCACTATGTCAGTTCAGTTCAGGCGTTCAGTCGTGTCCGACTCTTCGTGACCCTATGGACCATGTTACGCCACGCTTTCCGGTCTCTCACTATCTTCTTAACATCACATAGCTTCATCTGCAATGCCTCGAGAATGCCATCTAACCATCGCGTTCGCTGCCTACCCCTTCTCCGGCGACCCTCAACCTTTCCCAACATCAAATCTTTCTCCAGCGACTCCTCTCTTCTCATCAGATGACCAAAGTAGCTGAGCCTTAACTTTAGAATTTGACCCTCCAATGAGCAGTCAGGGTTTATGGTCGACAATATCGACTGATTTGATCTTCTGGCAGTCCAAGGAACTCTTAAGAGTCTTCGCCAGCACCACAATTCAAACGCGTCAATTCTTCGGCGGTCAGCCTTTTTCACAGTCCAACTCTCGCATCCATACATCACAACTGGAAAGACCATAGCACGGGTTATACGGATCTTGGTTGGCAGACTAATGTCTCTGCTCTTTACTAGGCGGTCAAGGCTAACCATTGCTCTCTTTCCCAGAAGCAGGCGTCTCCTAATTTCATGGCTGCAGTCTCCTTCCGAGGTAATCTTGGCGCCCAAGAACAGAAAATCTGTCACAGCTTCCACTTTTTGTCCATTGATGCTCCAGGACTTGATAGGCAAGACGCCATGATCTTCGTCTTTTTAATGTTCAGTTTAAGCCCAAACTTCTCACTCTCTTCTTGTACGCGCATCAGAAGTCTCTTGAGTTCCACTTCACTTTCTGCCATTAAAGCGGTATCATCCGCATATCTAAGGTTGTTGATACGTTTTCCAGCAATCTTCACTCCAGCTGAAGACTCGTCCAGACCGGCCTTCCTCATGATGCACTCTGCATATAGGTTAAATAGGCAGGGCGACAGTATGCAGCCTTGCCTCACCCCTTTCTCAATCGGAAACCAATCAGTAAGACCATGCCCAGTTCTGACGGTGGCCTCTTGCCCTTCATAAAGGCTCCTGAGGAGACAGATGAGGTGAATTGGAACTCCCATCTCTTGGAGAGCTTGCCACAATCTGCTGTGATCTACGCAGTCAAACGCTTTCGCATAATCAATAAAGCAGAAGTAGATGGGTTTCTGGAACTCTCTTGCTTTTTGCATGATCCAGCGAAGGTTGGCAATTTGGTCTCTAGTTCCTCTGCCCTTGCGAAACCCAGCTTGCACGTCCGGAAGCTCCCGATCCACATACTGCTGCAGCCTACCTTGCAGGATTTTTAACATAACCTTGCTAGCATGCGAAATAAGCGCGATCGTGCGGTAGTTGGAACAATCTTTGGCACTGCCTTTCTTTGGAATGGGGATGTAAACTGACCTCCTCCAATCCTGTGGCCACTGCAGGGTTGTCCAAATCTTTTGACACAATGTATGCAGTGTGTTAACAGCGTCGTGGTTGAGGTTTTGAAGCAACTCAGCTGGAATACCATCAATTCCGCTAGCTTTGTTCTTAGCAAGGCTGGCTAAGGCCCATTCAACTTCACTCTTCAGGATGCCCGGCTCGAGATCAGTAATCACAACGTCTTATGTTGGGTTTGCACATCCGGGTCCTTCTTGTACAGTTCTTCTGTGTATTCCTGCCACCTCTTCTTTATCTCTGAGGCTGCAGTGAGGTCCTTGCCTCGTTTGTCCTTTATCATGCCCAGCTTAGCACAGAAGCTTCCTTTGATATTTTTGATTTTCTTATGTCTTATGTGTTCCTTAATTGGCTGTTGTCCTCAACTGCTTGACACTGTATGTTCAGGAAGGCATTCTTATCTCTCCTTGCTATTTTCTGAAAATCCGCATTGAGAACCTCTTTCCTCCATACCTTTTGTCATCCTCCTTTCCTCAGCTATTTGCAAAGCCTCTTCAGATAACCAGTTTGCTTTTTTGCATTTCTTTTGCTTTGGAACTACCTTAGTAGCAACTTCTTGTATTCTATCACGAACATCAGTCCACATCTCTTCGGGCTCTTTGTCTTCTAGATCTAATTCTTGAAATCGATTCCTCACTTCCACAGCATATTCTAATGGAATCTGATCCAGATCATACCTAAAAGGCCTTCTAGTTTTCTGCATTTTCCTCAATCGAAGCTTAATTTTGGCAACAAGAAGCTGATGATCGGTGCCACAATCGGCCCCAGGCCTTGTTTTTACTGCTTGTATAGCGCTTCTCCATCTCTGCCGGCAAATAATATAATCGATCTGATTCCTGTACAGACCGTCCGGTGAAATCCATGTGTACAGGCGCCTCTTGTGCTGTTGAAAATGAGTATTCGCTATGGTCAGGTTGTTTTCTTGACAGAACTCTACTAGCCTCTGTCCAGCTTCATTTGGCTCACCAAGACCGAACTTGCCTGTAATTCCGGATATTTCTTCACTCCCGACCTTAGCATTCCAGTCTCCTGAGAAAAACGACGTCTGATGATGGGGTGCGGTCTAAAAAGCATTGCAGGTCCGCATAAAATCTCTCAACGTCAGCTTCTTCAGCAGCAGTGGTCGGTGCACTACGTACGCACCAAAATAAAACACGACAGTAAGCTTAGATTACATGAAGCGACACCAACGCCGGTGTTTGAGGACACGAAAGGGCTCACTCGACCACAAGAAATATTTCTCAACAAAGTAATAACAAACGCTGCTTACACACCGCACATACTTGACGAGTGGTTTCTCCGAAGACACGAAACACTCAAACACAACATATGCACGCACTGTCAGGAACAGTGTACAGCAGACCTGGAACATCTTATATGGCAATGTCCATCGTTTTCACGAGGAAGAAACAAAATTACGCATATTCCACACGACGACATGTCCATATTAGCAGGTCAGGTTATATCAAGCACCGAAATACAACACTCCATTGCTACATACGGCAGTGAGAGCAGCCTGCTTCGAGTAGTGTGAGAGAGGTCGACTTACAGCGCGAAGATCGGCCGCATGGCAAGCAACAAGCAACAGCTTGAAGAACCGTTAAGACGAAGAAGTTACACTCCCATCCCTCCTAACTCCGCAAGAACCCAAACAGCGGCCGAGAGCCATCCCTTCCTTTCAATAAAGGCTTCATTCATTCATTCTGGTAGGTGGTAGGCGTTTTAATAGATGGATCACTGCGACAGACTCTAGAACCGCAAGGAGTGCACGGTGCAGTGCCGCAGACCGTGAGACCAACGGAACAGTAGCCGGTGTTGCTCTCTTCAAGCCAAAGCGTCCCTAACCTCACAGAGCCTCAGCTTCTCTTGTTCCACTCCCTGTGCAAGTCATTCCGCAGAGTTGATACACGTCAACCTTGTCGTAGCCATCGTCTTGCCTTTTCCATCAATCAGCTGCTGGCATGTCAACCAAAATTTATCTTCATGCTCTTCTATTCTGTACACGTCATTCTTATCGCCGTCGCATTCTTTTCTCCCTCAAGGCTCATTATTTCTACTTTTTATCCTCATACCTGGCGCATCTGTCCACGCAGAAACGACAGCATTTGCCTTCTCAATACCACAATATTACCAAGACACAATGACAGTGTTGAACATTTTATTGATTACGATATATTTCTCGCCAGCAGGTGGGTTACTTGGCTATCAAAATTAGTGTCGTCATATTTTAGGTCTCACATCCAAAGCCCTAAACCGAGGCTGAAAGAAGCATTCTACATCACTCACTCATATACGCCATCTTACAGAATATTAATGCAACTCTTGCACCAACATACCCCCAGCCTAATTAGCAAAGAGAAGCGTGTACAGGAACTCGTGGTACGGTTCATCGCTAAACATTGCAGCTTTACCTCCTTTAAAAAACTTTTTAACCGTTCTTCAGGGCTTAGTTTGACCCTCCATCAAAGTGAAACCTTCAGGCTGAAATTCTTCTATGCGGTCCGCATCAAGGCACTCTTATAGAGAAAAATATTTCCCTCAAGATTCCGCACATTTTCTTTAGAACTGGTGACCTGAAAATGAGAAATTCCATTAGGAGACATGTAATTTTTATTGAAATTACTTAGATTGGCCTTGTAATTTCATACTGATCCATAACTACTGCGAAACGACAGGACAGAAAAGGTCTCTGTCCATGCTTCATCTCTGCCCTGTGTTTTGCGCTGTTCTTATGGATCATCGAAAACGCCAACTCACCCAACAACTGCTTGTATCAATTTCATACTGATTTTTGTCAGTCTTCTCACAGCGTTTGTAATCCATCTACAATAATTACTCTATAACACCTAGAAATGTGGCGCAATAAACACAAACACGTGCGAAGAGAGACAACACAGGCGAGTATTGTGTAGCACGAACAAGCCCCTCAAGCTAATAATTGCTTCATAGGTGACGTAATTTTATGGATAAAATAAGTATTGTCACGGACAACAGGGCTAGACTTGACTAAAACGACGGGACGAAGCTGTACCAGCAGGCAAACGTTCGGCGCACAGCACGAGAGTCAACTTCAGTGTCCTCTTCTTCCAGGCGCAGCTAGAACATGGGGACACCAGGTGGCATTACTCCCCCTCTTAAAAAAAGAAATAAGGGACGGAGCGCGAGCGATGGCCAATGTAAGCGAAAAGAAAGATCAGCACATGGCCAGCATAGATAATGGAGGCGGGGTAAGGTGTCCTACGCGACAACGAAACAAACGCATAGCGCACTACCGCGTGAAATAGGGCTTTATGCGGACAACGTGCACGACCTCGGAGCGTGGTTGCCGACGCGAGGGCTGCACAGTACCCACTGGAGGAACTTCGTAAGTAACTTCCGTGACTCGGCGCAGAACTTCGTAAGGTCCGAAGTAACGGGAAATCAGTTTATCACACAAGCCGGGCCGACGCACCGGGATCCACACCCAAACTTTCTCTCCAGGATGGTATGCGACGTGTCGATGACGGAGGTTGTAGCGGCGTGCATCCGTGCCCTGCTGTTGTTGAATGTGAATGCGGGCAAGTTGACGTGCTTCCTCAGCGCGCTGAGCAAACTGCTCGGCGTCTGGCATGAGTGGATGATCATCTGGGCAGCTCGGAAGCATGGCATCCAACATCGTCCGAACGTCACGTCCGTAGACTAGGCGAAATGGTGTAAAACGCGTCGTCTCTGGGGTGGCCGTGTTGTAGGCATAAGTGATGTAGGGGAGAATTTCATCCCAGTTTTTGTGCTGCGAGTCTATGTACATTGCGATCATGTCGGCGATGGTTTTGTTGAGTCTCTCCGTGAGGCCATTCGTCTGCGGGTGATATGCAGTAGTTTTTCGGTGGCTGGTATGACTAAGCTCGAGCACGTCGTGCATGAGCTGTGCCGTAAACGCGGTGCCTCGATCGGTTACGACTAGGGACGGTGCGCCATGACGCAACACGATTTGCTGCTTAAAGAATTGAGCGATATCAATTGATGTGCCGCTGGACTGCCTTGGTTTCCGCATAATGTGTGAGATAGTCGGTCGCGACTATAATCCATTTGTTTCCCATCGATGACAGCGGAAATGGGCCCAGTAGGTCGATGCCGACTTGGTCAAGCGGCGTCCGAGGTGGAATAATAGGCTGGAGCAAACCCGCGGGCTTGAGAGGAGGCACCTTTCGACATTGACACTCGCGGCAGCCTCTGACGTAGCGATGGACGGCGTCAGAAAGTTTAGGCCAATAATAGGCTTGACGAACTCGAGCGAGTGTGCGTGCAAAGCCCAAGTGGCCGGAGGTGGGCTCATCGCGGCAAGCAAAAAGGATATCGTCGCGAAGGTCGGCCGGAACGACAAGGACGTGCGCTTGATCAACAGTGCTGGAGTTTTTCTTGAATAAAACGCCATTCCGAAGACAGAGTGCAGACAGGTGCCTTCCAAACTGGCGGGGGACGTCAGCTGCGCGACCCTCCAGGTGGTCAATGACAGGTCGAAGGTCTTGGTCAGCTCGCTGTCGGGTCATTATGTCTGAGGCATTCACTAGTCCAAGAAAACCTCTGTCATCCGTCACGTTATCGACAAATCCGACGGGTGCCAGGGAGAGCGCGTCAGCATCTTCGTGCTTCTGACCAGATCTCCGTGTACACAATGTACACGGAGATTGGCCAGCCAGCACAAAGAATGGTGGTCAGTAACGACTTTAAACGCACGGCCATAGAGGTAAGGCCTAAATTTCATAGTTGCCCACACAACCGCGAGGCATTCCTTTTCCGTAGTGGAATAATTTGTTTCAGCGCGGGAGAGCGTGCGGCTGGCATACGCAATGACCCTTTCCACGCCAGCTTGGTGCTGAACGAGTACAGCGCCAAGGCCGATGTTGCTGGCGTCGGTGTGGACTTCGGTGGCAGCGTCTTCATCAAACTGCGCAAGAACAGGGGTAGTTTGCAGTCGTCTGCGAAGCTCCGCAAAAGCCTCTTGTTGCTCGGCGGCCCACACGAACTGTGTATCATCCCCCGTGAGGCGGGTCAGGGGTGCGGCTATCTTGGAAAAGTCGGCGATGAAGAGGCGGTAGTACGCACACAAACCCAGGAAACGTTTTAAACTCCTCTTCGTGGCAGGAACGGGAAATTTGGCGACAGCGGCAGTTTTGTCGGGGTCCGGCCTAACGCCTGCGGCACTCACAAGATGACCGAGAAACTTCAACTCTTTGTAGCCAAAGTTGCACTTCTCGGGCTTGAGCGTCAAGTCAGCTGACCGCAGGGCATCTAATACTGCGCGAAGCCGTTCGAGGTGTTCTCCAAAGGTTTCAGAGAACACGACAACGTCGTCGAGATAAACTAAACAGATTTGCCATTTGAGGCCGGCGAGAACGGTGTCCATCATGCGCTGAAAAGTAGCCGGCGCTGAACATAGGCCGAATGGCAGCACTTTAAACTCATACAGTCCATCTGGGGTGACAAAAGCTGTTTTTTCGCGGTCCCGCTCATCTACCTCAATCTGCCAGTACCCGCTCTTCAAGTCAATGGAGGAGAAGTACTGGGCGCGACGAAGCTTGTCGAGCGAATCGTCGATACGGGGCAGCGGGTAGACGTCTTTTTTAGTGATGTCGTTCAACTTTCGATAATCAACACAGAAGCGAAGGGTGCCATCCTTTTTTTTCACCAGCACGACAGGGGACGACCACGGACTGTTGGAGGGTTGGATGACACCATCACGAAGCATCTCCTGAACCTGTGTCTGAATCGCTTCACGTTCCGTCGTTGAGATGCGGTACGGCTCCTGGCGTATAGGGCGGGCATCGTGGGAAGTAATTATACGGTGCTTCACAAGAGGTGTTTGCCGAATTTTCGATGACGTCGCGAAACAAGCACTGTATTTTAGAAGGAGAGAACGCAGGTTGTGTTGCTGTGTTTCCGAGAGATCTGTACTAATATCCAGACGATCAAGGGATGGGCGCACATTTTCAACTTCTCCGAACGTAAAACATTCAGAAACGTCCGCTAAGGCGTCGGCGAATGCGATTGCGGTAGCGCGGAAAAGATGGCGGGGTTCGTTCGTGAAGTTAGTCACCAGGAGCTCAGATCGGCCATTACGCAGATGGATGAGACTCCGCGCCAAGGTGATGCCGTGGGGGAGAAAAAGGGACTGGTTGCCCTCAGCGACCGCCGTTCCGTCACGTAGTTCATCGCACTTAACAGTCACAAAAACAATGGAACGTGGCGGAATATAAACGCTCTCGGCAGAAATTCGAAGAGGGGCACGGCTTTGGCGGTCTGCGGTGTCAGTATCATCAGCTTTCTCGATCGAAAAGGTCACAGTACGCTTCCGGAGATCGATAATGGCCCCATACTCTCGGAGAAAATCGACACCAAGGATACAGTCGCGGGAGCAGTCAGGTATCACAAGGCAGCTGACAACAAACGTGGAGTTGCGAATTTGGACTCTCGCCGTGCACTGACCGCTCGGAGGTACGACATGCCCGCCAGCGGTTCGAATCTGCGTGCCAGACCATGGCGTCATCACTTTTTTTAGAAGCATCGCTAGCTTCCCGCTTAAAATCGAAAAATCAGCACCAGTGTCTACCAATGCGCTAACCTTATAGCCGTCGAGGAGCACGGGTATATCGAGCGAGAGTCTCTCTTCACGTGTACGAATTGTCGTCGGGGCCGTCAAGTCGCGGTCGCTCACAGGTCGCGTTGTCGGGGTCTTCGTCGCGTCGATTTGAAGCGGCCTCGCCCCCTGAGGTCGCTGTCTTTAGTTTTCCCGGCTCGGACTAGGCGGCCGTCGCTGCGCCATCCCGGAGGAGCTGGGCTGCGAGGATGATCGGCGTGGAGACGGAGATTGTGACTGTCGTCTAAAAGTTGGCGCCATGCGCTGCTGGGCTACGTAGTCCTCAATATCCCGGGGTCGTTGGCCTAAAGGAGGGCTACGCATGTTGATGGGGAAACCCTTCAGTCCCTGTTGACGATATGGGCATTGTCGATACAAGTGACCAGGTTCTCCGCAGTGGAAGCACAGGCGCTGCCAATTTGGGGCACGCCACAGGTCTGCCTTTCGCTGGGGTGGTCGGCGGTTGTCGATGTACGGCTCGGGGTGGACTGAATACAGTGAGCCTTGGTCGGGTGGCAGTAATTGTGTGTAATCAGTTGGGGGACGTCGCAAGATGTCCGCATACGTTGGTCGAGAGGACTCGCTGGAAAAAGATGGCGGGTTAGCAGATGGTACCGAAGGCCGAAGTACTTGCTGGAGTTCTTCTCGTACAATGCTAGCGACAGAGGCGACCGTCGGCTGGGAAGCACCGAAAAGCTTCTGGAGCTCTTCACGTAAAATGGAGCGGATGATGTCGCGAAGAAGATCCGGACTAGCCCCGAAGGCCGAATGCGGCTCCGTGAGCGAAGCGGCGATTACCGGCCTGTCGTAGGTCGTAGACCGCTGCTGGAGCATCCTTTCCATCGTGATTGCTTCCGAAAGATACTCGGCAACTGTGCTCGGCGGATTGGGCACGAGCCCAGCGAACAATTGTTCCTTAACGCCGTGCATGAGATGGCGTACCTTTTACTCTTCGGGCATGACCGGGTCAGATTGTCGGAACAGCCTAGTCATGTCCTCCACGTACATGGTTATGGTCTCGTTCGGCATCTGTATGCGAGAGCATAAAGCTCTTTCCGCTCGTTCTCGGCGATCCGGGCTGGTGTGGGTGTCCAGGATGCAGCGGCAGAACTCGCGCCACGATGTTAGGGCGCCTTCGCGATTTTCGTACCAAGTACGAGCGCCATCTTCCAGGCTAAAGAAGACGTTCCTGAGCTTTGCGGCGTCGTCCCACTGATTAAATGCGGCGACCCGTTCAAACTGGGAGAGCCAGTCTTCGACGTCTTCCGTCTGACAGCCGTGGAAAGCCTTAGGCAGTCGCGGGTCCTGCAGAGTGTAATACGTCGGAGTTTGCATGACAGGTCGAGGGGCGGCTGCGGTGGTGAATTCCAACGGCCTGTGCTCAGGTGGCAGGCCTAGGTTCCTCCGGCTAGCGCGGTGAACAGGAGTGTCGATTGGCACAGGACCTGAATCCTGGGTATGCGGAGGAGTTCGGGACATATACTGGGATCGATACCCTGCGCCGACACCAAAATATGTCACGGACAACAGGGCTAGACTTGACTAAAACGACGGGACGAAGCTGTACCAGCAGGCAAACGTTCGGCGCATAGCACGAGAGTCAACTTCAGTGTCCTCTTCTTCCAGGCGCAGCTAGAACATGGGGAAACCAGGTGGCAATATATAAAAACAGTTTCATACAGGCACTGATATTCGCCTATGAGCAAAAGCCGCGGCCACAGTCCTAGATAGCAAGCTTTTCATGCGAACATGTGCCGTGTCCCCTTCAAATCAAGAGATAACCAGTGCGCCATGCCATAAACGCGCATTATTGACATCATACTAGAAATGTATGGAAAACTTCTGTCCAATGCGAGGTACATACTAAGAGGCAATATTCTCGTGTCCCGCTAACCGCAAATAATCTGCTTTTATGAGAACTGAATCGTAGCAAAGGGTGGTAGCTTGTTTGGCTTGTCGACGGGGTAATGAAGCTCGCGGCATTAAGACGCCTGCAGCCGGCACAGGACTTTGTTAATAGGGGCTACCATATGTGCTGCTAACTTTATGATGATGATGATGACACTACTATGTGAACTTTAGTTTATTTCGTATGCCAAAGCCTGGATGCTATCAAAGGAGAGCAGTGTTACTCATACCATGACAAGTACTCTGTATCGGAGCGAACAAATTTTTATAAACATTGCCTAATCCTCTAACGCCGGGTCCTGGCAATTCTTCAGATGCTCTCTCAAATTAGATTTCACGCGCAAAATGCGTAGTCATTATTCGCCTTCATCGAATTGAGGCCGTTCCAGCAAGAAGCAGCCCAAAGAAAAGCGTCATTTAAAAAAGACACTGAACCTTGCTCAGAGAGTAGTTATGAGTTATGCAAATTAGATTGTGATGTGCAGTGCGGACGCTTCTCAGTAAGCATATGTATGTGTTTGATATATAAATGTACAGGCTTTGTCAAAAGTGTAGAGCCCAGGGGGTCTGCTTCTGAGCCACATCGTGCAGCTTACAATGTATTTCCAATGTTCCAAATCTCTTGATAGTAAGATTTTTTGCCCTACTCTCTCCAATTGGAAGGACCTCAACTAATGCTAAATGAGTGCCACTACACGGCTCGGAAGCGAACCACCTGGGCTGTACACGTTTGGCAAAGGCTGTACATTAAAACTTTCATTTCTAACCTTCTATACGTTTTTTAGCGAAGAGAGGTAAAGAAAATGTTATCTTTTGTGTGTATGACAATGAGTACTTGTTTTGCTTAATGCTTTTACCAAAAGAGTGGTGGCATTGTTGTGATGCACTTTGATGACGTATAAATGAAAAACTAACAAATATTGCAGAATTTAGCGCGTAATTTTTATTTCAGGCTTGCAGAAAACTGACATCCCTTCGGCTTTATGGAGTTAACTACAACTACAGTGAGAGTCAGCTAGACAGTGAAGCAATTTATAAAAATATAAATGTAACATCTACTCAGGTTGTTTACGAAAAATACCACTTGAAAAATAAAACGTAAGTAATTGAAAAGCCATCTGTATAACAGCGAACTATGCAGAATTTTGTCTTGTCAACAGTGAAACTGACCAGCATGCTCGTACACATCATAACCAAGACTGCTTGTATAGTTATTGTTGGCCGATGATAAAATTGCAGCCCGAAGCAATATGAAGGAGATAGCTATAGATGATACCTGTAAGTACGGATACGGCTCGAAAGCATTGGGTGGCGAGAATAACTCAGCGAAAGCTGCTCTAGGATACTAGAAACAAGTTTCTTTGCTCCTCGCATAGGCCACAACTGGGCATGTGCCGGTTCGTGACGTCACGCGTCGTTATTCGGTCTCACTGCTCATGCGCAAACCATTCGCCGGCCCCCTTCGCTACGCCGAGTGTCCTTCATTGCATCTTACTCCGTTTGATAACGTCACAATGTGCACAGCTGAAAATATAGGCATGAGCGTGTGAGGTTGCTAGTCAGATGCGCTGTCGATTAAGAGGAGGATGATGAGCACGCCTACAATGCAGCTGCGTCAATCAACATGAAAATCACTCCTAGGCGTGAGGATGCCCGACTGTGTACAAATGATATGCGAAAGGCTAAATGTGCGTCCAAGGCGTCGGAAGAGCCAGAAGAACGTCTCGCCAAGTAAGGCGTTAAGATGAGGAGTGACAGATACGATAATCTGAGCTTTCGCTACGTTTATCCTGGCCTATCTGAGAGAAGCCAGTGATGTTTTTCGTCGGCGTTTGCAAAGGTTTAATATGTGTCGGCCTACATGTCCATATGCGTGGTTTGCATGTACCTTACTACTAGTGCTGCAGTGAACTAGAATATATAGGGGAGAGCATGCGGGCCGCTGCTCGGCCCAGATAATATTTAATTGCTTTCATCGAAAGGCATGTGAAGTAGTGAAATGATATTTCTGTTAGCAGACAATCTAAAAACTCCATAGCAATGCGCTCAGGAGAGGGCGACTGCAGTACCGCCGCTTTGTTCGTTATGTGCGAAGACAAGCGCCGATGAGGGTTTTTATTTATTTATTTATTTATTTATTTATTTATTTATTTATTTATTTATTTATTTATTTATTTATTTATTTATTTATTTATTTATTTATTTATTTATTTATTTATTTTGTAGTGTGGTAATCTTCATCGTCATAGCCAGTGACATGCGTCGCGTGCTGTCGCTCTCAAGAACGGAGAAGTTGGTCGTTGTCTGAGTGATTCGCTACGCCTTACGCCCCGCTCCGAGTTCATCCCAAGCAGTTGGATCCATCTGAATCGACTGAATAAACACACCCCTACAATTGGTGCAGGTGCTGCTGGGTACGTTCCCGTCCACCCTGGAACTAAGAAGCCGCACATTACCCTCTGCTTCCAGCATGCCGGACGACACTGCCTCGACATCGTCGCCCCTCCCAACCACCGTGCTGTGTTCTGGAGCTCTACGGCAGCGTGATCCGTGCCTCTTCAGTGGCACAGCCGACCAAGACGTCGACGACTGGTTGTCGGCATATGAGCGCGTCAGTAGTTACAACAGATGGGACGATGCTATCAAGCTAGGAAACGTACTCTTCTGACTGACGTGGCGAACCTCTGGTTTCGCAACCATGAGGCAGACCTGCCATCTTGGTCTGCATTTAAAAAGAATTTTGCGGAAGTGTTCGGCTGCCCTGCAGTTCGCAAGCTCCGGGCAGAACAACGCTTGCGTGAGCGCACTCAGCATGCCGAAGAGTCGCTCACCAGTTATATAGAAGACATCATGGACCTTTGCAAGCGTGTCGATCCGCTAATGTCCGAAGCAGATAAGATCGAAAACATCGTGAAAGGCATCTCTGACGACGCATGCCAGCTGCTAGGGGTGAAAAATCCTGCCACGGTCAGTGACGTTATCAAAATTTGCCGAGCTATGACGTCCTTCGTAAGAAGCGCGCTTCTACCCGGCGGTCCGGTGTTAGAGACGACGCTATCTCTACACAAGCGCCGGGCGGTTCTACCCCATCAGACGACAGCCCTTTGCTTCAACAAATCAAAGCCAGTGCACGTTAAAGAACCCCAGGTGGCCGAAATTTCCGGAGCCCTCCACTACGGCGTCTCTCATAGCCTGAGTCGCTTTGGGACGTTAAACCCCACAACCCAACCCCAGCCCTACCCTTTGTTCGAGAAGAGGTGGCCCGCCAGCTATCACTGGTCCCTCAGTTACAGGATACTGGCCGCCTTGCTCCTGACATGGCTCCGTCATTGGCCCCTACCATACGGCGAGCCGTGCAAGATCACATCGCTGTCTTTCCGCCCAGGTCCATGCTCCCGCCCAGCCCTGTGCTGCCGCCCAGCACCGTGCCGGCGCAAGTGACGGCACCACTGACTTACGCCCAAGTTGCGGCCAGGCCGCTAATGCCATCAGAATCTCTTTTCTACCAGACCGCACCTTCCAGCCTTCCTTCGCTTTTGCCTGTGTCTGCATTCCATGTCCCTATTCCGAGGGACGTCAACGCCCTACGAACCCTTGGCGTACCGCGGACAACCGGCCAGTCTGCTACTCTTGCGGGCTGCCGGGCCATGTAGCACGTCTTTGCCGCCAACGCCTTCCACCTTCTCGCCCTGACCCCTGGAACTACTCCAACGATACAGACCAGCCCTCGCCGAGAACTCCGCCCGGTTCCGACTTTCTATCTCGTGACAATAAAACATATACAACTCGCCGACCACCTTAGCCTCGTCGCCGTTCCCCGTCCCCGCTTCCCCGACGTTGGAAACTAACAGTCGCAGTTCACGGGGCAAGAACTGCGGCGCTTGGTTTCAACTCTTCAAGTCCTCCGTGTTCTCCCGCTAACGTACACAAGTGTTTGTCGCCGGCATCACAGTTCTCGCTCTTGTCGACACGGGCGCAGCCGTATCCGCCATCAGTGAACCTCTTTGCCGTCGTCTTCGTAAGGTGACCACCACGCTTTCCGACGTTTCGCTTCGCACCGCCTCATCACAGCGCATTCATTCCTCAGCGGCATGCACGGCCCGTGTTCTTATCGAAGACGTCTTATACACCATCGAGTTTATTGTACTTTCTCACTGATCACATGACATCATCCTGGGCTACGATTTCCTTACCACTCATCGTGCCGTTATTGACTGCGCCCGCGCGGAAGTTTCCTTTTTACCTCTTTTTGATACCGTCTTGTGTGACGTCCCTACCCAGTCTGCAAACCTCCTTGTCGTTAATGACACAGACATTCCTTTCTTTTCTGCTGCCCTCGTTCCACTCTCCTGTGAAAGCGCTACTTCTTCGACTGTCTTCTTCACACCTTCCGACACCGCTTCACGCCATCCCTGCCTCCTGCTTCCATTTGCTGTTCTCAAGTTCGAAGATCGCCTTAGTGCAATGTACTTCTCAAATACATTTTTGTGCCCGTTCGTCCTGCTACGCGGCGAGTGTCGCGGTGGTATTGAAAAACTTGATCCCGTGCTTGTAAATACTCTTCCTGCCACGCCTACTTCATGAGACAGTAATGTTATCAGCACTTGCGATATAGCGACCGCTTCGACACCACCCGATGTTCTTCAACAAGCTATTTACGCAGATCTTCCGCCCGCACAACGCGCAACGCAATCAAATCGCTGCTCTTCTACAGAACGTCACTTCTGCCTTCGACCTTCCTCACGCTGCTCAGGGTCGCAGGTGTGCCGTTACGCACAAAATCGCCACTGGTACAAACGCACCTTTACGACAGCGTCCTTATCGCGTGTCGGCCTCTGAGCGCCAAGTCATTTCTGACAACGTGAACGACATGCTTCGCCGGGGCGTCATACGGCCATCTAACAGTCCGTGGGTTTCTCCGGTTGTTTTGGTCACCAAAAAAGATGGTTCCATCCGGTTTTGCGTCGATTACCGTAGGCTTAACAAAATAACGCGCAAAGATCTCTATCCTTTGCCGCGAATCGACGACGCCTTGGACTGTTTACAGGAAGCCGAGGATTTGCACTTTGGCTACTGGCAGGTACCGATGGCTGATGATGACCTCTCGAAAACTGCCGTTATAACACGGGACGGCTTATACGAGTTCAACGTTATGCCCTTTGACCTCTGCAATGCCCCAGCTACGTTCTAGCGCCTGATGGACACTGTTCTTCGTAGACTCAAGTGGCAGACCTGTCTTTGTTACCTGGATGACATCGTAGTTTTTTCTACCGACTTTTCTTCTCACCTTCTGTGCCTAAAGAATGTCCTCACATGTCTCGCCGATGCTGGGCTTCAGTTGAATTTGAAGAAGTGCCATTTTGCCTTCGAAAACTCACAATTTTAGGCCACGTAGTCTCTAAGGAAGGCATTCTTCCCGACCCCACCAAACTTCGCGCAGTTGCAGAGTTTCCGAAGCCAACCTCCGTAAAGCAGCTGCGGAGATTCATCGGCCTCTGTTCCTACTTTCGACGTTTCATCTTGAACTTCGCCTCTATCATCGTTCCTCTGACCCAGCTTCTTGCCGGCAGCTCCGACCTTTCCGCCTGGACTCCAGCCTGCGATAAAGCCTTCGACAATTTACGCCGCCTTTTGATTTCGCCTCCCATTCTACGCCACTTTGGTCCGACTGCGCCTACGGAGATCCACACTAATGCCAGCGGTGTTGGGCTTGGTGCCGTCCTTACCCAACGTAAGCCTGGTTACAGCGAGTATGTTGTGGCATACGCCAGCCGAACATTGACGAAAGCAGAATCTAATTATTCAGACACAGAAAGGGAATGTTTGGCCATTATTTGGGCCATCGGAAAATTTTGTCCCTATGTGTATGGCCGACCGTTTTACGTTGTGACCGATCACCACGCTTTGTGCTGGCTTGCCTCTCTGAAAGACCCATCCGGTCGCCTTGCTCGCTCGGCTCTCCGTCTCCAGGAGTTTGACATTCATGTCATTTATCGATCAGGCCTGAAGCATACGGAGGCGGATGCTCTTTCCCGCTCGCCATTGCCTAAAGATACTTCGTCTGACCAGGTCTGTGCCAACGAGCTGTCGACTCTTGCCACTATCGACATGGCTACCGAGCTGTGGAATGACCCCTGGATCAATGCCCTTTTGGATTTTCTGTCAAGTCCTACTCCCGGTCATTCATCCAAAGCGCTCGTCCGCCAAGCCCACCACTCCTCCATTCGTGACGGTCTTCTCTATCGCCGAAATTATTTGCTTTATGGACGGAAGTGGCTTCTAGTCATCCCGCGTCATCTCCGTGCCGACATTTGCTGCGTACCATAGTGACCCACAATGTGCTTTCGGTGGCGTATTGAAAACCTACACGCGCCTACGTCTGCGATTTTGCTGGCGTGGAATGTACCGCTTTGTACGACATTTCGTGCGCGCTTGCGAATCTTGTCAACGCCGAAAAACTCCTCAGAAGTCACCTGTTTTGTTGCAGCCGTTACCCTGCCCTGCTCGTCCGTTTGACCGCGTTGGCATATATCTACATGGCCCTCCTCCTACTACTCCTGCAGGAAACCGGTGGATTATCGTGGCACTAGACCATCTTACTCGCTACACAGAAACATCACCGTTACCCTCTGTCTCCGCAAGAGACGTTGCTTTGTTCCTTCTCAACAATTTGATTATTCGCCACGGGACTTCAAAGGAACGGCTCAGTGACCGCGGACGCGTTTTCTTGTCCGACGCTCTCGAGGCCCTACTGAAAGAATACCGCATCATTCATCGCACCGCTACTTCTTACCACCCTCAGACGAATGGTCTCACAGAACGCTTCAACCGTACCCTGAGTGAGATGCTGGCCCTGTACGTCAACGACGCTCATTCAAACTGGGACCACGTTTTTCCCTTCGTAATCTACAATACAGACCACTACTGGATTCTCTGCCTTCTTTCTTCTTTACGGGTGCGAGCCAACCTCCACAATGGACGCGCGTTTTCCCTACCGCCCTGATGTTTCTGAATCGACGCCACTCTCGGACGCCGCCCAGTACACAGAAGAATGCCGTCAGCTCGCTCGTTCGCTTACAAAGGAAAACCAGTGGCGACAAAAACACCATCGTGACACTGGCGAGGCCCCTTCCTATGCACCAACTCCCTGGTGTGGCTCTGGGTCCCTGCCACAACCGCCGGCCTTTCAAAGAAGCTTCTTGCTCGGTATCACGGTCCATACCGAGTCCTTCAAAAAACATCGCCTGTCAACTACGTAGTTGAGCCCGTTACGCCCTCTGCGGACTTGCGTCGCCGTTGACGTGAAATAGTTCATGTGGATGGACCAAATCAAGCCCTACTACGATCCGTCTGTCCTTTCGGCTCCATGAGTCGCCAGGATGGCTCCTTCTCTGCCTGGGGGGAAACTGTAGTGTGGTAATCTTCATCATCATAGCCACTGACATGCGTCGCGTGCTGCCGCTCTCAAGAACCAAGAAGTTGGTCGTTGTCTGTGTGATTCGCGACGCCTTACGCCCCGCTGCGAGTTCATCCCGAGCAGTTGGATCCATCTCCGCCGACTGAATAAACACACCCCTACAATTTATTTATTTATTTATTTATTTATTTATTTATTTATTTATTTATTTATTTATTTATTTATTTATTTATTTATTTATTTATTTATTTATTTATTTATTTATTTATTTATATTGACACATGCCATTCATAGACGAAGAAGATTTGAACCGGCGATTCGGAGAAGACGACGAAGCGAAACGGTGCTCTGCTTTCGTGCTGCCCTGACTGGCTGTTGGTGTTCTTCGGTGTAAGAGTGCCAGAGCGCCTTCTGTGTAACGTTACGTTACAAATCTGGTGGAGGTGCGGGGTATCGATCCAGTCCTGCATAATCAACCTGTCAATACGGAGCTTACCCCCGTACATCAACGTTTCGGCCGCCGCCTACGTGGAGAGCCCCCTGAATTCGGACCCCTTCCGGCCGCTACCAGGACGACGCATCCTCAGACGGCCGTAGAACCCGCTGCAATGATATCTGAGAGCAGGCTTCCCACCCACATCCTGTGTCATCGGCCGCGAACACCCCCCTCCTTTCATGGCGACGTGTTCGAGGACGCCGAGGACTGGCTTGAGAACTACGAGCGAGTTGCTCGTTACAACGGGTGGACTGATGAGCGCAAGCTCCACAAAGTGTATTTCGCTCTTGAAGAGTCTGCACGGACAGGGTTTGAAAACCATGAGGCTGCCTTCCCATCCTGGGCAGCCTTCTGTCGTGATTTCAAAGCCACCTTTCCTAGCGCCGACCGCCGGGAGCGAGCAGAAGCTGCGCTACACTCGCGCAATCAGCGCCCGAACGAGAGCGTGCGTATGTTCTTTGAGGACATGACACGCCTTTTCAAGCGTGCAGACCCACAAATGCCTGAAGATAAGAAACTGCGTCACCTGATGCGGGGTGTTAAACAAGAACTTTTCGCGGGACTGGTGCGCAGTTCACCGCGCACTGTGGCGGAGTTTCTCAGCGAGGCAGCGACCATGGAGACAACGCTGCAACACCTTGCCCGTCAGTACAACCGTGACGTGAACATCATGGGGTCCGACGCACCTCCTGTGCATATCGGCAGCGACATGGACGCACTACGAAATCTCATCCGTTCTGTCGTGCGGGAGGAACTGCAAGCGCTCCGGATGCCTTTCAACACAACAGCTTTTCCTTCACTGGCTGAAGTCGTCCGGGACGAGGTGCGTATGGCAGCTCAGCAAGTTGCTGACATTCCCCAGCAGCGCGCTCCCCACCAGACGATCGACGCGAGGCCCACCTACGCGTCCGTCTTACGTCGGGCTCCCCCGCCGGACCATAGTATCAAGGCCGCAGCTCCAGCAATGGAGCCGCAGGGTCCTCGCATGGAGGGCCTCGCATGGAGCCGCATTGGGCCTCACTACTCCCCTCCGCCAATCTACCAGCGTCCCCGTCAAGTATGGCGGCCCCGGGACCGTCGCCCTCTGTGCTATCATTGCGGGGAAGCCAGTCACCTTTACCGGGCGTACCCGTACCGCCGCGTCAACATGCGGGGTTTCGCCTCGGAGGAACTCCACCCTCGGAATGACGAACGGCCTACTGAGATTGCAAGCGACCTTGCAGCGCGACAGTATCCCGTCACGTCCGGTTACCAAGAGCGTCGGTCTACGTCCCCGACGAACTACCGTTCGACAAGTCCCCACTCTTCCCGACGCCGCTCCTCTCCCAGCCCTAGCCGGGACACGGCCGGTCTCGAGGGAGAGCGCGTTTCTCTCTTCTCTTACGGCCTCTCCAATGGGGTCTGTTTCCACCGCCCGCCGCGCCTCGGTGGGGTCGCCACCGCCCCACTGCTGCTCCTCCGCTACAGCCGTTCACGCGCAAGGGAAACGCGCGCTCGCTCTTCGCTCCGCCCGCATCGGTTGCAACCGGCAGGTCCTGATATTTCACCCCTTATGGCTTATAGGAAGAAGCCGTAATCAGCGTCTGATTTATCGTGTACGAGCAATAAAAATAGTCAATAATGCGCGTGCGCGCGCCTTCGTCAGTGCTGTCGCGCACGGTCGAATGAAGTTTCGGGTGCACTTGCATCAATACTTTTTGCCCCTAAATTTTTCACAAAACTATATGTACCATTTTATGCAGTGTGCCTTTGAAAGCTGTAAGCAGGTATAGCGCGACCTGACGCTAGTGCATGGCAAACTGTTCGGTGTTCTTCTACCATGGATATTCTGTCAACCGCTGCCGTTTTCGTTTAGAGCAAAAGAGTCACACGAAAATTCATAGCACGTCTCAGATTCAGAGTAAGGAACAAAAATTTACGCATACAGTTAAAATTTCAGTTGTCTAGTGAAGTGGGTTGTTCTAGCTTCGTTTAAAACAAATCGGTAGGTTGAAAGACAGCAGATGTATACTCAGACTCGTGACTGACGCACACGTAGACAGTCGTAGTCAGTTTAATACAGTGATAAAAAAAAACAACATTTAATCAAGCAAATGGGCATAAACAGATATGCATAATTGAAAAGAGCGGCAAGCAATAAAAAAATTCCTTCAAAGTTAACACATTGCACTCATTCGTCAAAACGGTACATGCGGCTAGAAAATTAAAGTCTCAAAATTTTTCAGGACGGTTTGTGCACATAAGGAGCTGGCGTTTCGTTCCTGTCTGTCACTTTCTTAGCATAATTGACAAAATTATTTTCATCTTCGGTGTTACCTCGATGGTTTCTCATCTAGCGTTGAAAGACGGTTTTGCTATTGTTGCTGTTATGTTTGCCTTGAAGAAGCTTCGATGTGATCAATGCTCTTTCATTTTTTTTTTATTCATCTTCTTGTACAGGCTTAGGAAAAAATTCAGATTAAAATGAACAAAAGTAGATACCATGCCGCAATACATGTCATATGCTTGTCAAACGTTTGCTGAGCGACAGTGTTTTTTTTTTAATATAAAGACTCCATTCGCGTGTGTAGCACGTAGAAAGGATGCCGCTGCAGCATCTACCTTCGGTGATCTTTCATTTAGGGGCTACACTCACCACGGAACCCGCGGGCGACAGCGCGAAACCAGGCAAAAGCCACCCGCCGCCACTGAAGCAGATGAGGAGCGAACAGTGAGCAGGTCGCGCCCCTTGCGGCGGCGGAGAGCGTGACTCAAGGAGAAAAATTCCCATTGTTCACGCGGCGATTGAGAAGGCCGTAAGAAAGAGCGCGCGCTCTCTCCCTCGAGACCGGCCGTGGCCGGGAAAACTAATACCAGCGGCCTTCGGAGGCAGGGTCGCTGACGTCGGGAAATGTGAAGATCCTCCGTCATCGTCAGGCCGACCCGACGAGATTTCGCTTGTGTCAGGTACCGACAGCATCCGGCATACTACCTCCGAATTATGTGTAACGATTGATGGAGTGGATGTCACCGCGTTACTCGACACTGGTGCCGATTATTCAGTAATGAGCCGTGGTCTCTCCCGAGAATTGAAGAAAGTTTTGACACATTGGTCCGGCCCGGAAATTCGCACGGCGGGAAGCCACTTGATCAAACCTGCAGGCAAGTGCAAAGCGTGGGTCGGCATCCGTGGTTTTGTGTATGTCGGAGAATTTATCGTGCTTCCTGAGTGTTTGAAAGACTTGATCCTTGGGCTAGACTTCCTGCAGACCAACGGCGCTGTCATTGACCTGAAAGAAGCGCGTGTTTCCTTTTCGACGAAACGAGCCGTGGCGCGCATTGAAAACGAAGATTCGGGTCTGAACGTTTTGCGTATAGTCGACGATTACGTGAGGGTTCCGGCACGTTCTAGTGTGTTGGTTCTTGTAAAGCATGACTTATTCCACGATTACGAGGGCATCGCGGATGGGCACCTTCCGCTACTACTCGAGAAGGAATTAGCCGTTGCTCGAGGACTCGTACAACTCCAGAACAGTTGTGCTACTGTCCTCCTGACAAATTTTGCTGAGGAGATGCGGTATCTCGCCAAGGACACGGCTGTTGCCGTCCTTCACGATGTTACTGCCTTGCCTCATTTATGCACCACCGGAGCGAACCCTAAAGAGGAGGCTGCACCTTGTCATGCTCTGCAGACCGTTAAAATTAACCCCGGCTAGAGGCCCGATCAGAGGAATCTTCTCTCGGCTCTTCTGAGTGATTTCGCAGACTGCTTCGCCACAGGCTCTAATGTCGGTCGTACTCCTGTCGCCAAGCACCGCATCATCACAGATGAGACCACGTTACCGGTATGCCAGCGCCCGTACCGGGTTTCTCCTAAGGAACGTGACGCCATTAAAATGCAAGTGGATGAAATGCTTGTGGACGACGTGATCCAGCCTTCGACGAGCCCATGGGCATCGCCAGTGCTCCTTGTCAAAAAGAAAGATGGTACCTTGAGATTCTGTGCCGATTACCGAGAGTTAAATAACGTGACTAAAAAGGACGTCTATCCGCTGCCCAGGATTGATGATGCCCTCGACCGACTACGCGACGCCAGGTACTTCTCCTCATTAGACCTCAAAAGCGGATACTGGCAAATCGAGGTGGATCAGAGAGACCGAGAGAAGACTGCGTTTGTGACGCCCGACGGCCTATACGAGTTTAAGGTGCTTCCGTTTGCTCTTTGCTCTGCACCGGCCACGTTCCAACGTATGATGGACACGGTTTTATCAGGTCTGAAGTGGCAGTCGTGCTTGGTGTACTTAGATGATGTCGTTATTTTCTCGCCTACTTTCGAGCAACACTTGGACCGGTTGCGCATCGTGCTTCAAGCACTCAAAGGCACGCAACTAACGATCAAGCCTGAGAAATGCCACTTTGCTTTCAAGGAACTACGCTTTCTCGGCCATGTTGTCAGTGCACAGGGCGTTCTCCCTGATCCCGAGAAGACTACCGCAGTGTCAAATTTTCCACGCCCCACCGACAAAAAGGCACTTCGACGATTTCTAGGTCTTTGTTCATACTACCGACGCTTCGTCCAAGATTTTTCTAAGATAACTGAACCACTGACAGCACTAACCAGAGAAGGCATACCCTTCCTGTGGGGAGACGATCAAGAACAAGCCTTCCAGGAGCTTAGAAGCCGCCTACACAGACCCCCAATACTCGCCCATTTCGATGAAGACGCCGCAACCGACGTACATACTGTTGCCAGCAACGTTGGCCTCGGTGCGATACTTATTCAGTGGCAAGGCGGAATAGAACGAGTTATCGCCTACGCGAGCCGAACACTCTCACGATCACAGGCGAACTATTCGACAACGGAGAAGGAGTGCCTTGCGGTAATCTGGGCCATCAGCAAGTTTCGACCATATTTGTATGGACGACCCTTCCGTATTGTCAGCGACCATCATTCCTTGTGCTGGCTGGCAAGCCCTAAAGACCCGTCTGGATGCTTAGCTCGTTGGAGCCTCCGTCTTCAAGAGTATGACGTCACTGTCGTGTATAAGTCGGGACATAAACACCAAGATGCGGATTGCTTGTCATGCGCGCCACTGGACTCCACTGCAGTGGAAAACGTCGACGACTTTTCCTTTGTTGGGGCCATTACCCAATCCCATATGGCTGACCTTCAACGCAAGGATCCGGAGCTGGCGCCGCTCATCGATGATCTGGAAGGACACGGTGGTAGAGTACCGCTTGTTTTTCGTCGTGGCTTGCAGTCATACGCTTTACGAAGTGGAGTTCTCTACAAGCGCAATTTTGAAAGATCCAAAGAGCCATTTCTACTCGTAGTGCCTACGCACCTACGGCCTGACATCTTAAGCGCTTGTCACGACGAACCATCCTCCGGCCACTTGGGAGTTAGTCGTACGCTTGCAAGAATTCGGGAGAAATACTATTGGCTGAAATTATTACCTTCAGTGCGATCTTACGTAAAAACTTGCCGTGATTGTCAACGCCGAAAGACTCCACCCGTGAAACCAGCTGGATTTCTTCAGCCGATCGCTCCACCGAAAACTCCTTTCCAACAAGTGGGGATGGATCTTCTTGGTATTTTCCCGAAGTCAAGTAATGGAAAGCGTTGGATTGTTGTAGCGACAGACTACTTGACCCGATATGCTGAGACCGCGTCGCTCACAAATGGAACTGCCACCGAAGTCGCAGAGTTTTTTGTCCACGACATCGTGTTGCGTCATGGCGCTCCGGCTGTTATCATTACCGATCGCGGGGCAGCTTTTACAGCCCGCCTGACTAAGGCTGTACTGAACCTTACACACACTAGCCATAGACGGGCCACGGCATACCACCCGCAAACTAATGGCTTGGTGGAACGGCTAAACAGAACTCTGGCCGACATGCTGTCTATGTACGTGGATATAGAGCATAAGACCTGGGATCAAATCCTCCCATATGCCACGTTCGCATATAATACGGCACTTCAGGAGACGACGCGGCTAACACCCTTCGAGCTTGTCTTCGGCCGTCGAGTGACCACTCCACTGGATGCAATGCTGCCCGTATACACCGACGACGAAGATGAGCTTGACCTGGACATCGCTAGTTTTACCCAGCGTGCGGAAGAAGCACGGCAGCTGGCAAAGCAGCGCATATACCTACAACAGCTACCAGACGCTGACCGTTACAACAAGGGACGGCGCTTCGCTGCCTACGAGCCTGGAGACTATGTCTGGATTTGGACGCCCGTTCGTCATCGTGGGCTGTCTGAAAAATTGCTGCGCCGGTACTTCGGCCCATATCGTGTCCTCCGCCGCTTCAGCGACGTTACTTACGAAGTTGAATCCGCGACCCAAGATCCCTCAAGCCGCAGATGACGCAAGTTCACTGATGTTATACACGTCGTCCGGATGAAACCCTACCACGTTCGCCCCGCTGACTATTCTTGAGACTGATGGTGCCCCGTTTTGTGTTGTGGATCCCACACCAACCTAGCATAACATCTGTCAGCTCATCGCATCAAGCAGCATTTGCAGCATCGAGGCGATGCTGCCGGGAAGGGGGGCAATGACACATGCCATTCATAGACGAAGACGATTTGAACCGGTGATTCGGAGAAGACGACGAAGCGAAACGGTGCTCTGCTTTCGTGCTGCCCTGACTGGTTGTTGGTGTTCTTCGGTGTCAGAGTGCCAGAGCGCCTTCTGTGTAACGTTACGTTACAATTTATTTATTTATTTATTTATTTATTTATTTATTTATTTATTTATTTATTTATTTATTTATTTATTTATTTATTTATTTATTTATTTATTTATTTATTTATTTATTTATTTATTTAATAATGCATGTTTTGGAGGCCCAGGCAGGAGGAATATACAATTATTAATACAACATAAAGAGAGAAGTACACGTAAAAAGGATTACTTAACAATCAAAATATTGTTACGTGGTGACAAGACAAGCGATGGAACACGCGCGACACAACAAAAACAGAACGACGTGATGATATGACGATGAAATATGCTATAATAGCCAACGGACTTGGCGCGAGCGCACCGCCCCGCGCCACTGCCCGCTTCTTCATATTCGTAGCCCTACCCGGGGCCACCGAGCGATCGTCGCAATCTATTGCTAGAAATTCATTGCATAAAGTGACGATGAACACACAGACAGGATTAGGACATGAAACGCTGGACATCACAGTGAATACGAAGATGGGATGAATGCTTGCCCCGGAGCATCAGGTTCAGTCGTCACCGTTCGCCGAAGACAAAGGCTCATGGACACGCCGAACGGCTTGGGCGGGGGTGCTGTCTTCGCTCGAGTGGTCGCGAGGTCGCATCGTCGTAGGGTCGGTCGGGTCGGCTTTGGGCTCTTCCTTGTCGTCGTGTGTTGTGGGCAGGGCTGGGGACGGGGCTGGGAAGAGTGGCTGGTCGGGTCTGAGCAAAAGGGCTGGGGCAAAGCTGGGCGGCGATCTCCACGGGCTCTCGGCCGATGGACCCGGCGTACGGTTGGCTTCGACGGGGCAAGGCGAGGATGGGGATGAACCGCACCTCTAACCAAATGTTACGTGGTGACATGATAAGCGATGGAACACGGCGACTCAACAAGAACAGAACGACGTGATGACATGACGACGAAATATGCTTTAATTGCCAGCGGACCTGGCGCGAGCTTTCCGCCCCGCGCCAATATCAACGTAGGCTGCGAGTACAAAAGCTGAGAACTATGCTCTAAAGAAAGAAGGAATGGCTAAAAGAATGGAAAGAAATAATGCGATGAATGTATATTTAGCGCAGAAGTATGAACACAATTTGAGCGAGATAAATAAACAGCAGCGAAAAACCTAACATGACAACGATTGAATTGCTAAATGGAATCCATATCGGTTAGTGCCGACAGAGGTTTTGTTACAATCTGTTATAGTCCACGGAAAAAAAGAATATTTAAAAACGTTAAGTCTGGATTATACGGGGGCAAGGGCTACGCGTGACGATGCTGTGTTCGGCGTGCTGTCAATGGAGCTACATAAAGCTCAGGAGTGAGTGCCACTTGGTTATTTTAAGATAGTAAAGAAATTTTATCCGATTAATGTTTCTTCTCAATCTGTAGTTCCTGAACGCAATCCTGTTTATTAGCTCAGTCAGGGAATCACTCATGCGGTACTTTGAGGAAACATCTTACAGCTTTACGCTGAGACTTTTCCAGTGCATCAATAATATATTTATTGTAAGGATCCCATACAAAGTATGCGCGATCCGGTTTTGGTCTAATTAGTGAACTGTAGTCTAAACAGTTCGTTTCTGTGGGTGTTTTTTTTTATGGCGTAGAAGACAAAGTTTGCGAAAGGTTGAGTCAAATACGTTAGTAATGTGAATGTGACGCCAATATATTTATATTCCCTCACCTTGGTTAATTGATGATTGATGACCTTGGTGATTCATGATCTAGACAGGAAAAGTAGAAATGTTGGCTTGAAATTCAATATGCAGAAGACTAAGGTAATGTTCAACAGCCTCGGGAAGGAACAGCAGTTTACGTTACGTAGTGAAGCACTGGAAGTAGTAGGCGAATATGTCTACTTAGGACAGGTAGCAGGCGCAGATCCGGACCATGAAAAGTTGATAAGAATAAGGTTGGGATGGAGCGCATTTGGCGAGCACTCCCATAACCAGCAGCTTACTGGTATCGCTCAAGAGGAAAGTATACAACAGTTGCATATTACGTATACTCACATATATGGTGCTGAAACGGGGAGGCTGACCAAGAGGGTTCTACTTAAGTTGAGGACAACGCAGGGGGCTATGGAAAGAAAAATGGGGGGGGGGGGTTACATTAAGAGATAGGAAGCGTGCAGAGTGGGTCAGAGAAATAACTCACGTTACTGACATTCTAGTAGAAATTAGGAAGAAATGGGCAGGACACGTAGAGCGAAGAGAGGATAAACGATGGTCGCTTAGGGGAACAAACTGGATTTCAAGGGAAGGAAAGCGTAGCTGGGGGCGGCAGAAAGTTAGGTGGGCGGATGAGGTTAAGAATTTCGCAGGGGTCAAGTGGTTGTAGCTAGCAGAGAACCGGGTTAATTAGAGAAATATGGGAGAGGCCTTTGCCCTGAAGTGGATATAGTCAGGCTGATAATGATGATGATGACCTTGGCTAATGATACAGAACATAGAGTACAAAGAAAGGACAGATTAACAAATTTCTTGGTTATTTTCATATACACTCTTTTGCTAGCATTCAATTCTATGTCATGATTTTGAATTTTATTGTTCAGGATTATTTGCTCATCGCAGCAGTTTACACCACTGAACAAATAACAGTCATCTGCTAGCAGTTTGATTTGAACGGAAATAGTAATTACGCTCACAATGTCCTTAATATATATTTAAAAAAAAACAATACAGTCCCTATAACGTTACCTTAGGGGACACCTGAGGTAATTGGGAATGCTCAGGCTCAGGCATTGTAGGTATTAATACTTACGAACTGCTTGCAGTCGGAAACCCAAGTTACAATGAAACATGTAGGATCAGTTATTTGAAGTTTTTCAATCAGTTTAGAGTGTGAAATGAGGTCGAATGCTTTCCTGAAGTGTAAAATGTTGCGTCTACCTTGCGGCATTTATCTAAAATATTTGCAATGTAATGTTTTACCGATAATAATTGGTGACAGTGGAAACCCTTTTTCGAAAACTATGCTGCTTAGGTGAGAGGACAAAGTCTTCACATAAAAATTTGGTAATGAAGTTAGGAATGTTGTGTTCTAACATTTTGCAGTGTGATGATGTTAGTCTATCGACTGGTAGTGCTTACTAATGTTAGGTCGCCCTTCTTCCCTACTGGATCGACACGTACAGTTCGCCAGTCAGAAGGAAGCAGCGCAAGCAACACTATCGTCAATTCACCACTATACTTCGCTACATTCTGCACCATATTTGTAGTCAGAACACGGAATTCGCAAAAAGAAAACTATTATTTATGCTGCTTGAAAATATTTCTGCGGTTTTAGTTTATAAACCGCGAATGCAACCTATGCAGCACTCCTTATTACCTACATAGATTCATTTAGCCTGCGACTGGTAGGTACCAAGGAGCGCAAAATTATTTCAAACATCGAAGCGTAGTGTAGAACGTTTTCAAATGGACATTTGCACTAAATATTCTGTATGCATACTCCTGTTTAAAATTTACCGCAAAAAAACTGTAGCTCAGCTTCACCTTTTATGAGAACACCGCTAAATGTCTTTATTTTTACTAGTTAAATGGCAATGGATAATACCTAGACCTAACTAAAGAACAATTTTCGAACATCTGAAAGGAAATTTATTAGGAACATACGCTTGATAACTTTATTCTTTAGTATTTCGAAAGTGTAACGGTCAACAATAATGTGCTTACCGGAAATAATTTTTGGAATGCCTAACTCCAGACTTCACATTATTGGTTTATGAAATTCAAGAACAATTATTCAACGAACGCATGACATGGGACGTGCAATGCTCCACTGCTAAAGAAGTTATGTATTGATCAGTAAAAGTTTCGATTATCCGACAGCACTTGAGCGCTGTTTCTATACTAATATTATCAACAATTTCAGGATATCTGTCCCGTATTAAATGCGTGCATACAATAATGCAAGTTCATAACAAAAGTTTGATAACAGATAACTTTAAGATAGACCTGCAATAATAAATAATAAGCGCATATTTTTCGCAGGCTTATCTGGTTTATTGGCACGTTCTTTTCCACGTCCGAATCTAGGAAGTGTAACAAAAGTATAAATACTATCTACGACGGAGTTTCTGTTCAAGAGAAAGGTAACGATTCGAATATTCTTTTGCGACCTTTCGCGCCTGAGTTATTTAATAGTCTAGTTCGCAAAAAACAGAAGACTATGGTGTAATTTTAATGCAGATTGTGTGACTACATAGAGATGATTAATTAAATATCTGACCACCTAACTTGAGTACGTGCGGCAAAATGTAGTCTCTGATTGCAGATTTTATGAAAGGCATGCGCTTTTCGAGAGCGATTACCTGAGCAAGCCCGGTGTGCCGCAGAACATTATGTTGTTGCGCTCCTAATTTGAATCATGTCATAAATCCACATTTGAAAGTACGCGCATGTTCCGTTAGATAACGTGTATGCCTGCCATTCTTTTTCTTAAAATAAGCAGTAGTACATGGTTTTCTCTGAACTAACCAAATTTAATGCTTCACTTCTGCCAACCGTTGCATGTCTTAATTTTTATCTATTTCACGACGCAATATCACACTCTGAAAAACAAGGCGTCGAAGCTTCATTCGTTATGAAATGATCTCAATGGGGGAAAGCTTTGTACCCCAACAGGAAAAAAAACACGCTTGATGTCAGCGGCTTCCGCAATATGATGGCATTATAATTTATTTATTTTTTTATTATTGTTTTATCTTTATACCGACATTTCTCTTAGAGGGCATTAGAGTAAGGGGGTATATTACAAAAAGTGACATGTAAAAACAAGGCACAGTCATCAGGACAACCATCAAGAGCTGTAAGTTTTCAACGTAGAAGCGAAACAATATAGTGTGAAGAGGGTAAACAAGTACACAGACCCAACACTTACAACTTGCCGTCAACACACTAAGCTAAAACAAAATAAAAATTAGTTGTAATTTAGCTCTGCTTAACCCTCGTTCAATTGCAAAAGCAACGGTAGAAGCTTCTTTTGCCTGATATATTATTCCCCTGTCAAGCTCCATCTGTATAAGGTGCTTCATAATTGGGGATACTTAAGCTCATTGTTTAGGGTACGATTTGAGAGCGTAAGCTACCAACCCACATATGAAGTCACTCTTCAGCTCTGCCGTATGACCGTGTCAGCGTGTCGTAGAGGTAAAGCGAACCCATATGAAAGGAGAAACCTGAACTCGCAGCCCCTGCCCGTGGCATAGTGGTAACGTGAATTCCAATGTCATGGCAGGCTTATCGAGGAGGTCGCGGAGCAGGGGGTCTACGGGCCACGGACGACGCGACAAGCGGTTTGACCTGGCGTATTATTGATTTCGCAATAAAAGCAGGAAAGCAGGAATACAAAAGTGTTATGTGAAACGAAGCGCAATCAGTCAAAGCAATCAGGAGAACGCTACGTCGTCAAGGTAATGAAGCAGTCAACTGAAAAGACTGTAAGAAGACAAAGCAGATCCAACCCAAACTAGCCAGCAGCATACTAAAAGCAGAAAAGCAGGAATCGAATATTTACTCCGAGGCAAGCAGGTGCTGCCACAGTAGAACTGGAAAAGTTTCGTCAGCCGACAAGACGACACTTTCTGATAGTCTGTTTCATTGTTTTATTATTCGTGGAAAAATGAGCCTTAGTACCCAGTTGTGCGCTAGGCTATTCAAGAATTTTGCAATTGTTGTCTTTCCTGACGGATATGAACGTAGGAAGTTTTATATAAACACCATGATCAACTGAAACCTTTCCTCTGGCTATTTGCTTCAACATTGTAAGCCTAGATACGGAACGACGTGTTTCGAGAAGGTGCCCTGAGGAAGCTTTATTCAGTGCGGTAACGCTGGTATTATACATATAGTCATTCATCACGAATTGTGCGGCCCTATTAATTATAGCTTCTCATTTATTTATAAGTGTAACGGAATTTGGATTCCAGACTATGGTGGCATACTCTGCGATGCAGCGGGAATTGATAAAATGCAAAGTTTCCTTAAGATCACGAGAGGCAGCCCTGAAATTGGCCGTGATGAAATTAAGTGCACGCCCAGGTTCAATAGTTACATATCTACGAGTGTACTCCATGTCAGGTTTGAGGAAAAAGTTATGCTAATGTATTTAACATTACCAACCAAAACTAAATTTTCTGTATCCAAGTAATACATTGCCTCCACAATATGCGTTTTGTGCTGAACCGGATGTAACTGCTGAAGGCTCCGCCTTCTAGAATACGGGTTCGCGAGCGATGGTCTCGCCCGACGAGTGAAAACCAAGTCTTTCTTAAAAACACCGGTTTATTCCGGATCAACAGAAAAGTATAAAATAGAAAAGAAACAGCATTGGTCAAAACTGCGCTGGAAACATGCCGTCGAAGTTCGCGACAATGAACTACGATGATAAAACGGAACAAGGGTCAGGGCTTCACCGCGACAACACAAAGCACACTGCGGCGCGATGGGCGAGTAATAGGGCCAAAGCGTTGATCACGGTACAAGAACATTGCTACTCGCGTGGCAGCACTCACGCTAACACTCCTAAGGCTTCCTTGAAGGCGCCGCTTCCGTCTTCGCCTCGCAGGACTCCGCTCCGTCGTCCGTGTACATCCCGCCGGCTTGGGACGCTGCCACGCCGCCCTTCTGTGGCCGGCCTCCCGGCGAAAAAGCCCCGAGCCTTGCTTCCAACGCGCTTATCTACCCTCTGTCTCGCGCCGATAACATGCCGCCCCCGCTCCGGGCAGCTCGCTCATGCGTACTCGCGCTGCCCGGGCGGACACCAACACAAACAGAAAAAAGCGCGCGCGGTTCGAAACGCTAAAAGGGGCTGTGGGGCCCCACACTGCTAAAGAAAATAAGTTTCATATTCCACTCGCAACACCCTAAGGTGACACGGTTGATATCTGTTTAGTGCTTAGCAACATCAGTCTGCTTGGATGTATTTCCGTATATGATGCAATCGTCAGCTCAGAATCGGTTATAAGAGGTATGTCAGTACCTATGTCATTTATGTGGATTATAAATATCAGGGGTCCTAAGACTAAGCCTTGAGGTATCTCAGGCGTTACAGGTGATATGCAAGATTAGGATCAATTGATTAAAACTTTCTCGGTACGATCACAAAGATGTTGTTTGATCCATCTCATAACTGAGGAAAGTATATCAAGGTTTGAAACTTTAACAAGGAGGAGATAGTGTGGTACGGTAACAAGAGCTTTATTAAGGTCTAATAAAACGCAGTCGATTTACGCTCCAGAATCAAATGCGGAAAATATGTCGTCAATGAGTTCCAAGAGTTGAGTGACACAAGAAAATCTTTTTATTACTTCGCAAGTTTCTAGCATAGTTTGAATGTTCTTTCAACATTCTTTACATCAAATATGGCTTTAAATAGGGTGTATAATGATCTGTGGAACCATTCCTTATTGCAAACGTTGCACGTGTATTCAATGTTACAAATAGGAATGTAACAAATATTGTTGCGAGTATTCCTGATGGAGCAGAGACACTATATTCTACTTTTGAAGTCACGCGTTGTATTTAAAATCACAGAGAAATCAATCGCGCTTGGTATGGTACATGTCACCTTGGAGCATTGCTTCAAGACAGAAAAAATCTAACTGTGCAGATCTTGTATCAAGAATACTTCAATTTTCGGCAATAAATGTAACTGCCTAAGTTCATCTAATCAGTTCAGTTCCGTCTTTCAGTCGTGTTCGATTCTTCGTGACCCTATGGACCATATCACGCCACGCTTTCCGGTCGCTCACTATCTTCCGAACATCACATAACTTCATCTGCAGCGCCTCGAGGAAGCCATCTAACCATCGCATTCGCTGCCTACCCCTTCTCCGGTGACCATCAACCTTTCCCAACATCAAATTGTTCTCCAGTGACTTCTCTCTTATCAGATGGCCAAAGTAGCTGAGCTTTATTTTTAGAATTTGACCCTCCAATGAGCAGTCAGGGTTTATGGTCGACAATATCGACTGATTTGATCTTCTGGCAGTCCAAGGAACAATCAAGGGTCTCCACCAGCACCACAATTCAAACGCGTCAATTCTTCGCCGGTCAGCCTTCTTCACAGTCCAACTCTCGCATTTCTACATAACAACTGGAAAGGCCATAGCACGAGTTACACGGATCTTGGTTGGCAGTGTAATGCCTCTGCTCTTTGCTAGGTGGTCAAGGCTAGCCGCGGCTGTCTTTCCCAGAAGCAGGCGTCTTCTAACTTCATGGCTGCAGTCTCCATCTGGGGTAATCAAGGAGCCCAAGAAGAGAAAATCTGTCACAGCTTCCACTTCTTGTCCGTTGATGCTCCAGGACTTGATAGGGCAAGACGTCATGATATTTGTCTTTTTAGTATTCAGTTTAAGCCAAAACTACTCACTCTCTTCTTGTACGCGCATCAGCAGTCTCTTGATTTCCACTTCACTTTCTGCCATTAAATTGGTATCATCCGCATATCTAAGGTTGTTGATACATTTCCCAGAAATCTTCACTCCAGCTCAAGACTCGTCCATACCGGCCTTCTTCACGATGCACTCAGCATATCGGCTAAATGGGCAGGGCGACAGTATGCAGCCTTGTCTTACTCCTTTCTCAATCGAAAACCAATCAGTAAGACTATGCCCAGTTCGGACTTTGGCCTCTTGCCCTTCATACAGGTTCCTCAGGAGACAGATGAGGTGAATTCGAACTCTCATCTCTTGGAGAGCTTGCCATAATCTGCTGTGATCTACGCAGTCAAACGCTTTCGCATAATCGATAAAGCAGGCGTAGATGGGCTTCTGGAACTATGTTGCTATTTTCACGATCCAGCGAAGGTTGGAAATCTGGTCTCTAGTTCCTCTTCCCTTGCAAAACCCAGCTTGCACGTTCGGAAGCTCCCGATCCATACAACTGCTGCAGCCTACCTTGGAGGATTTTCAACATCACCTTGCTAGCATGCGAAATAATTGCGATCATGCGGTAGGTGGAACAATCTTTGGCACTGCCGTTCTTTGGGACGGGGATGTAAACCGACCTCCTACAATCCTGTGGCCACAGCAGGGTCGTCCAAATTTGCTGACATAATGTATACAGAACTTTAACAGCGTCGCCATGGTTGAGGTTTTGAAGCAACTCAGCTGGAATGCCATCACTTCCGCTAGCTTTGTTCTTAGCAAGGCTGAATAGGAGAATGCTAAATAGATTTACTCTTTTGAGGATAAAGATTAGCTGAAATTATGTGGCTTATAAATAGGCAGTTAACCTATTGTATACCTCATGCAGAAACATCGAATGGTTCTAAGTTTTAAATTTTTTTTCTGTAGGGAAAAATGGTCGAACAAACTACGAACATGGAACAAACTACACATTATTATACAGCGACTACACAAGCTGCTCAATACTTCGGGTGTCGTACAAGCGTTCAGGTATGTTTTTTTTTTTTTGTTTCTGCGTAATTAGACAGAACGTCGAGTACGCAGAACATGCTACAGGACATCAATTACTCACAAACACGTCTGTTTGAGTTCATTTTTTGTTCTACATTCGGCAATCAATAATATTTGAAACCTCACAAAAGTGTCCCCCAACAAAAAGATACAATTGTTGCCTGTTATGTTTTCACACAATGTTAGTTTTGAGAGACAAATTCTTAACAGAAGTTTCTAAGCTGCAAAATAGGTAACTCTATTGCCTGTGATGGCCGAAGAAAAATCTATATCCAGAATAAATACACCTTCAATTGTGTGCTGCATGGTCCATTATCTCTTGGAAGGTTCTGTATATTGACACAGGCTAACTTTGCCTCCTTTAACAAAATGAGGAAGAATAACGCATTGTCCTTTTCTACGTTATAAATCTATTATTTTATTTTCAGGGCAAGGCTGTCATGTTCTCTTGACACCTATCAGTATGCTGAGAGGTATGTCGACATTGTGCGAGGCAATGTATGAAAGGGCCTGCGGGAATATATCGGATTTCAAGCAAGTGTTCCAATTCCCCACAAAGCGAGCTGAATCCTGGAAGATTTAGCCCAATAAACATATTGTTGTTTTAACACACTCCTCTATCTTCAATACTTTTGTGTCGAAAAGATGCGGAAGTAGTCTTCACCGGCCGTACCTCACGCAATCGAGCTCTTAAATTTCACTAGTGGTTGTTGTTGTAAAATAATTTGCTGAATACAAAAGAGATCCGAGAGCAGAGCAATGATCCAATGGTTTCGCCATCCCCAATACAGGTTAGGTTAGGGCCTATGGGCCCTCTAATCTTCAGATTTCAGCACTTGACATTTATGCATAATCCTACTCTTACAGGTTTATTCTACAAATGATTTGAACATGTTTCAGCAAGTTTGCTATCTCTATCTTACACCTTAAAATCCCAGCCATACATACATTTACCGCTTGAATAACATTATATTACGTTGCTCTGTAATACAATATCTATCAGGGAAGTAAGGAACAATCAGAGGGGCTTTGGTTCCTATTTACTATCTATATAAGAGAGGATGAACACTTCCTCTTCAAAAGGATGCTGAGAACGCTACGTAATCTTGATGATTAAGTTTACTAGTAAAGTACCAGCTCCTAACAATAATTTTGTCAATTCAAGAATATATATATATAAGCAGATCAATTAAGGGGAAATGAGGGTACTCGTTATAATACATGAAGGAAAGAAGCCAACAGTCGGCGAGGCCAAGGAAAGCGTTGGGGATGGTACTTTGTCTTTTTTTTTTTAATGTTTACTTAGATAAGCACAGAGATTAGTAATGTAATCTGTTTAGGGTAAATATAATTAAACACAAAGTAGAAGAAAAAACAACGTGCCGATGGTGGGAACCGAACCCACGACCTCCGAATATCGCGTCCGGTGCT
Organism: Amblyomma maculatum; assembly: GCF_055883805.1. NCBI lineage: Eukaryota > Metazoa > Arthropoda > Arachnida > Ixodida > Ixodidae > Amblyomma > Amblyomma maculatum. Next base: position 77,807,749 of record NC_139348.1, read on the forward strand.
CTTCCAACTGAGCTACATCGGCCGCTGTCCCCCCTGCTACTTGCTTGGGTATTTATGTTTTCTGTATACGAACCTTGAGAGTGTTCACCAGCGCCACCCTCAGTCATTGCGGCGGACATGGAACGTCCTTTGTTACCGCCAGCGTCACGTAGAATGTGATCAAGAGCGAGGGCGACATCTGTGCTAGAACCCTCTTACGCTACCTATGGCTTGAGGACTGCCAGAACCGAGACCCCCGTAAGCTACAAGCAGATCAATTAAGGGGAAATGAGGGCACTCGTTATAATACATGAAGGAAAGAAGCCAACAGTCGGCGAGGCCAAGGAAAGCGTTGGGGATGGTACTTTATGTCTTTTTTTTAATGTTTACTTAGATAAGCACAGAAATTAGTAATGTAATCTGTTTAGGGTAAATATAATTAAACACAAAGTAGAAGAGAAAACAACGTGCCGATGGTGGGAACCGAACCCACGACCTCCGAATATCGCGTCCGGTGCTCTTCTTCGGAGGTCGTGGGTTCGGTTCCCACCATCGGCACGTTGTTTTTTCTTCTACTTTGTGTTTAATTATATTTACCCTAAACAGATTACATTACTAATTTCTGTGCTTATCTAAGTAAACATTAAAAAAAAAGACATAAAGTACCATCCCCAACGCTTTCCTTGGCCTCGCCGACTGTTGGCTTCTTTCCTTCATATATATATAGTAAATAAGGGAGCAGCCGCGGCGTAGAGTGAAAACATCAGTTTTACATGCAAGACGACCGGGATTCGAATCCATGGGCTACACAGGTCTTAAACTGCTAAAAAAACCAGCGTGTCGATGAAAAATCAAACCAGGCTTTTGAGTCCGACCTAGACATGAGCACCACTGCCAGACACGTGCTTTCTCAAAAGAACAGGATTTAGCCACGCCGGCATAATAATTGGCCCCACCCTCTTATACGAATTCTCCTAAAGAGCCTTGGCCAATCAATCTACATCGGCGATGGAACTGACCATGGCTATGGTCAAACCTGCGACGCAGAGGAGGATACTAAGGATATATGGCTCCGTACAGGCCGCGTTTAAAACCTGAGCCATATAAGCTTATATCTAGAAACTTATCTAGTGAGCCTGGTGAAGCGGGGTTGTTGCCGGATCTTGAGGGTAATAAATGTGATATAATGGGGCTCACTGTGTTTGGGATATTTGAAGCCATGAACACAGCTGCTATTATAAATTGGTTCTATGTCATGATTTTGAGACGACAAGGAATCCCATCATAAATAAATGTATACCCTGATGGTTGTACAAGCCTATGTGCCTACAGAAGCATGGTGCCAAGGCATTCTAATGTTTCTACAAAAATGTATAATCGTCAATGGAAAAAGATAAAAAACACATTGGTGTGTCACATCATTAGTAAGATATGCAAAAAAGACTGGTGGCAAAGCGGAAGTAAGGCATTGGCTCTAGTGAACGCAGGAAGCAGCGATTTGAGCTTGAAGAACGCAATAAATAAAATCATCAATAATTTGTTCAGCATACAGAGAAACTGGAAGTGCATAAAAACCTGACACGGAGAGTAAAAATGAAATTGGCATCATACAGTGTTCAGACACTGGCATTTTGCAGGACGTAGAGGCAATCTGAAAGGTGAAATTCGATGACCCCAAGGTTTTAATGTAACAATTATTCTAGAATTAAAAATATGTACTAGTAAGGAAGAAGTCCATCAATGAATTGGCGCTGAGGCGGAAGATAGAATTCATGATTTTCGTACAGACCTTATATTGAGATTTAATACAGGATGGCGAGCTCAGTGTAGAAGCAATGGAGAATAACTTCGGAGGGACAATCATGGACTGGACGCTAGATGTACATGGTAGGATGGTTAGAAAGGATAGTAAATGTTCTAGGTAGGTAAATTTGATTAAGAAGTCACAATCTATGAAAGCATTCAACACAATAAACACAATAGAACAGGAAGAATTATTAAAGCTAAGGATTATAAGTAATATGTCTGACACAAGGGAATAGAATAAGAAGTACCTCGATCAGTTCAGGAAAACGGCGATGGCCATTAAGGTCCATGAAGAAACTAAGTATAGGCCAAAATCTAATTTTGAGCTAGGCGGGCAATGTGATCACTAACATGCATAAAATGGTCAATGTAGCTGTGGAATTCTACACTAATCTATATTATTACCCGAAGCCTCACAGAATAATAATGAGATTGGCAGTAGTGCAAAGTAGTCATACATTCCACCTTTAACGAAGAACGAAGTGATTGACGCATTCGAAAATATATAGACAGAGGAATACCTTCTGAGGAAGATCAGGTAACAGCAGTTTTCTTGAAAGCTGCCACTTTGCCACACCATTAGAGTGTACGGAAATATTTTAATAATGCTAATAGCTTCATGCATACATGTGGTATGTCAACGACCTTAAAAAGTACATTCCAAGCAGCCAGCTATCCTATACGAACAAACTATATACTAACGTAATCGCAAACAGAATTGTAGCAACCTCAGATTTCAGTCAACTGAATATCTGACAGGTTTTCATAAAGCCGCATGAGCTATATATCACAGTCGTGGTGTCAGCCAGAAGATACAAACTGTTCTGAATATAACCAACCGCTACATAACAGTCAATTTAGAGAAAACATATGACTTATTCGACACTGCAGCAATGATGCAGGTGTATCTGAATAAGTGTTAGATGAGCCATATGTGAAGTACCATAAAATATCTATATTAGTCGCGCAGCAATAATTCTCCTTTATAAAGCAAGCAAACTAATGAAATTTTAACAGGGAAGTGTTTGAGGCATGGCAATATAATCTCTACAGTTCTATACCTATTAATGAAAAATACCTCAATAACTATATTGTGAAAGAAGGCTAGGTAGAGACGGCAAGGTCGTGACGGCAAGGCCAGCGATGCCTTGTCTAGCGTTTTAATCCGATGACAAAGCTTAGGCGCGTGCCGGAGCGGGCGCCGCGGGACGACGATGATGGTATGTACAAATGAAAGAACATCAACGGAAGGCTCACAATATATATATATATATATATATATATATATATATATATATATATATACTGGAGTTCCTGGATACCTCCGCAAAGGCACCTCTCAAACGTTTAGACGCTTGGGGACGTTAAGCTCCATAACCATAAACCTATATATGTGCAACCAGAAATAAGAAGGGACCTCATTTATTTAAACTGTACAAATGTTCCTACGCGGCCTGGGTGCTGCATGCAGCTGTCCTGGAGGGCCTAACCGCCCATTACAAATGCAAAGCCCCGGTTACCAGAGCGTGCGTGCTCGTCATTGTATTCCTGTAATTCTCTCATAGCATCGACAACCTCGACGCTTATTCGCTAGCGAACGGGGTCATCAACATCTTTGGGTTAAAAGAACAATACGAGTCATCAATAACCAGCTTCGACAGTCGCTCCGACGATACGTGCCAAGAGCTACGACCTAAGGCGGAATTTAGGCAACGTGTCATCGTTTTTTCGCTAGGCACACGTACATTGTGTACGCAATTATGCATGAAGACTTGGAAACGACATTTGATGCAAAGGACTGCAACTGCCACATGGTATTGGTGCCACATATACCACTTGAAGTTTCCAGTGCGCTTCAGAGACACCGTACTATCTTATGGTTACCAGGTCTTTAATGATTAAGTGGAACAGCATGTTCCCAAATTCTTTCGCGCACCTAGAGAAGCTTGCCTTGTAGTAATGTGATCAGTGATATCATTACACTCGTGCACTGTACCAGCCCCTGCGTGATCTTGTACAAAATTAGTGACCTTATCTATTGGATTGCCCGCCTCCCCAAAAGTGGCCGACGTTCGGCACGCACTGAGTGTCCCTCTGGTGGAAAGACTAAAACTGTCATCGTCGTCCTAACGAGTGCCTCGCCCAGAGGGCTTCGTCTGCGACCAGGGAAGTTTTACGGAGAAGAAATAGTGTTCCGGAAAAAAAGAAAAAAGAGGAGTTTACGCCCTCGACTGCCATGCAGGCAGTCGAGGCCGTAAACTCCTCCCGCCAACTACTTCTCCTCCATCGATCTCCGTTCTGGATATTGGCAGATCTCTGTTGACTAAATAGATCGTGAAAAGACGGCCTTTTGTGAGGTGTGCATTCCGTTGGAGCCTTGTCTGGTAGTGCCTGTGCTAGTGTCTAGCTAGCTCTGAGAACCTGGCCTGTCAGACGTGCCAGAAGGTCTTCTTGGTCACGTTACGGGCATGACAATATAGTGCTTCTCTTATTCCAGCTCCATTATTATTTTATTCTTGACAAGTTTGTACACATTGTGCCGGCCAAAAACTCCAAGAAACTATTTGTACAGCTCGCACCCCATGACAGGAGCTTGAGCTGAACGCTGCTTTATGGTAGTGCGAGCGTTGCGTTTTCTCGTCCTGTCCGTGTCCCTGGGATATATTGTCACGTAGTGGTAACAAGGCCGTTGACACCAAAAGAAGACAGCGGCTTGATGGTACTGCATTAACTCTTTATTAGGCTGACTTTCACCCGCAAAAGAACTAAGCAACTCGGCGGCGGTGATAGCAGCAAACCTACTCGTCGATCTTCGAAGAAAGAATGCCCGTCGCACTCGTCAACGCTCAATTTAAAGGTTGCTCAGAACAATCTAGATAACGTCACAAACAGCTACCAGCACAGGCTGGAGCACTATTGAAAGACACACGAGTGGCCGGAATCTTCGAGACACATCTCGGTGCATCGTGCGCTACAACGAAACTGATAACGGTGTGACTCACGACATCGAGCAATAACAAAGAATACGGAACTGATACGCGATCTAGAATCAGAGTGATAAGGCCGTGTGCCAGCGGCTGTTAAAAAACAACAAATACAGTTTTGAAGGTTTCGCGGCATTGCTCCCCCCTTAAAAAAACTTCGCCTCGATGTTCCAAAACAAAGCAACTTAAACATAAACACTGCAAAGTTTAAACACCACAGATTCTTTAACGCGCGTAATACGGCTCCCGTCGTACAGCATGTACAATTTCTAGGCGTGCGTGTCGCCGTTGTGATGCTGACGTTCCATCGAGAATGACTTCATAGTCCAGTGTTAGACGCGGCGAATGATTCTGTACGGCCCAAAGTATCGACGCAAAGACTTTCCACTCAGTCCGCGACGGCGAAGTCGTGTCCAAACCCAAACTTGGGCTGCTGGATTGTACTCTGCGTGGCGTAGTCGTAATTTGTGTCGTCGGCTGTCGGTGCGCTGTTGGTCTTCAATACGTAGCCGTGCGAGTCGTCGGGCTTCCTCTGCACGCTGCAGGTAGACGGCGACGTCAAGGTTGTCCTCATTGGTTACGTGCAGCAGCATTGCGTCGAGGGTCGTCGTGGGCTCCCTGCCGTACACAAGCTTAAACAGGGCCCCTCTGGTCGTCTCCTGGACTGCCGTGTTATACGCGAAGATCACGTATGGCGAGATGGCGTCCCAGGTCTTGTGTTCAACGTCGATATACATCGCGATCATGTCCGCGACAGTTTTATTCAGGCGCTCCGTAAGTCCATTGGTCTGGGAATGGTACGCAATTGTTCGTCGATGGCTTGTATGACTATTCCAGGATGGCTAGCGTCCACTCTGCCGTAGCCGCCGTTCCCTTGTCCGTGATGAGCACTTCTGGGGCACCATGTCGCAAGAGAATTTGTTCGACAAAAAATTTGGCGACTTCTGCCGCGGTCCCATTTAGTAGTGCTCTTGCTTCATCGTAACGGGTATGGCAGTCACCGGCCACGATGATCCACTTGTTATCCATATACAAAGATGGGAAGGGGCCGAGGAGATCCATCCCTATTTGTTGAAAGGGCAGAATTGGGGGCGGAATCGGGTTTAGTAGTACTGCTGATCTGACCGGCGGCGTCTTGCGTAGTTGGCACTCACGACACGTCTTCACGTAGTGGACAACTTCGGCTGGCAGTCGCGGCCAGTAGTACTTCTCCTCGATTCGACGCAACGTGCGCGCAAATCCGAGATGGCCTGCTGTGGGCTCATCGTGCAACGCCTGCAAAATTTTCTGCCGGAGGTTTTTAGGCACTACAAGAAGCTGCGCGGTCCTGTTGGGTGCGAAGTTTTTCTTCACGAGGAGGCCAATGCTTAACGCGAACGATGATAAATGTCGCCTGAACACACCAGGAGGGGAAGCGGTCTTTCCTTATAGGTAATCGGCTGGCGCTTTCAGCTCAGTGTCTGATCGCTGTTCTTCTGCGAAACTGCTGGCGCTTACCGGTTGCAAAAAGGCGTCGTCGTCATCGTCCTTCGGAGGAGCGTCGACGGGAGCAGGGGATAAGCAGTCTGCGTCGGAATGCTTCCGGCCCGACTTACAGACTACAGTCAAGTCAAATTCTTCAAGTCGTAGGCTCCATCTGGCAAGGTGGCCGGAGGCATCTTTCGATTTAGCCAGCCAGCTGAGCGCGTGATGGTCGCTTACTAGCTTGAATGGTCGATCACATAGGTATGGTCGAAACTTAGAAGTGGCCCAGATGATCGCAAGGCACTCCTTCTCGGTCGTCGAGTAATTGATTTCGGCTTTTATGAGGGTCGTGCTAGCATATACGATTACTTTCTCCTGTCCGGCACTCTTATGGACGAGAACGGCTCCTAGGCCCACACTGCTCGCGTCGGTGTGAATTTCGGTCTCGACGATTTCATTAAAGTGGCCAAGCACAGGAGGGCACTGCAGGCGGCGCTTAAGTTCGTCGAAGGCTTCTCCTGGTGGCGCTTCCCATTTAAAAGGTACGTCAGCCTTTGTAAGCTGCTTCAACGGTTCGGCGACGCGCGAAAAGTTTCTGACAAATCGTCGATAATAAGTGCACAGCTCAAGGAATCGGCGCACAGCTTTCTTGTAGGCAGGCGGTGGGAATTTTGCGATTGCAGCTGTTTTCTCCGGATCTGGGCGAATACCATCCTTGCTAACGATGTCACCTAGGAACCGTAGTTCTCCGTAGGTGAAGCGGCACTTCTCTACTTTTATCGTTAGTCCTGATGACTTTATGGCTTCCAGCACTGTCTGCAGTCGTTTTAGGTAGCCTTGAAAGTTTGACGAGAAGACAACAACGTCGTCCAAATACACCAAAGAAATTTGCCACTTCATGCCCGCCAAGACTGTGTCCATTACTCGTTGAAACGTGGCTGGTGCGGAGCAGACGCCAAATGACATCACCTTGAACTCAAAAAGGCAATCCGGTGTGATGAATGCGGTCTTCTTGCCATCTCTTTCGTCGACCTCAATTTTCCAATATCCGCTTTTCAGGTCCATCGATGAGAAGTACCTTGCATTGCAGAGCCGGTCGAGAGTGTCGTCGATGCGTGGAAGCAAGTAGACATCCTTCTTAGTTATGCTATTCAAGCGGCGGTAATCAACGCAGAAGCGAAGTGTACTGTCTTTCTTCTTCACCAAAATGACTGGTGCCGTCCAGGGGCTGTTGGATGTCTGGATCCCGTCATCACGCAGCATTTCCTCAACTTGATCGCGTATAGCCTGGCGTTCTCGTGGCGATAAACGGTAGGGGGTTTGACGTAGCGGTCACGCGTTTTCGTCCGTGATGATGCGACGCTTTGCCAACGGAGTTTGCTGCACCTTCGACGCTGGAGAAAAGCCCTCGCAGTAGTTTTCAAGCAGAGTGCGAATCTGGTCTTGCCTGTCTCGGGGGAGCGCCGGGTTAATGTCGAACTTGGGCTGCTTGGCTCGATTGGGTGCATCGTCTTCGAGTTGGCTGGAAAGGGCGAAGACTTCCATGGTGTCTGCTAGCTCTTCAAGGAAAGCAATGGTCATGCCCTTATTCAGGTGTCCTTATTCATCGGCGAAGTTTGTAACGAGCACATCAGCTTGTTCATGACGGAAACTGACGATGCCTGTTGCGATACCAAGTCCTCTATCCAGTAACAACTGAGTGTTTCCTTCAACAATCCCTTCCGTTATTTCGATTTCTGTCGTAACCACAGGGACGATGACGCTTGATCGGGGCGGTACGGTCAATTCTCCATCGAGGACGTTGAGGGCGACATGATGCTTCGAAGTTCTCGTCGCAGGTATGGCTTTGATGGTCGAGGGCTTGATGAGTTTGGATCGGAGGTCGATGATCGCTCGATGTTCGTTCAGAAAATCCATGCCTAGAATCACATCGCGAGAACAGTGATGTAGGACGACGAAGCTGGTAGCGCAGGTACGTCCATTTACTGTAACCCTTGCAGTGCATCTCCCCGACGGCGTTATAAGGTTACCACCAGCGGAGCGCATTAGCGGGCCGTCCCAAGTGGTCGTCCCTTTCTTGAGCTGGGTGGCGAAAGCTTCACTGATGAGAGAGTAGTCGGCAGCGGTGTCCACTAAGTGGTAACCGTGCGTCCGTCGACAACCACCTCAAAGTCGCTTCTTCGCGTCCTAATATTGCTCGTTGGCTTCGGTGTCCGAACTCTGCTTCGTCTTGTGCTGAGGTTGCGGCCGGGGCACACCGTCGTAACGTCGCTGGGCGGCGATGTCAACTTGAAGTCTCGTCGTGATCTCGTCGGCGTTGTCGTTTCGTGGATCGGTGATATAATGGCTTTGTCTTCATCACTCGTCGTCGGCGATGAAGGATCTTCGTGTTTTCGCTATGAAGCAACCTCACCTCCAAAGCTTTCTCTGTTTAATTTCCACTGCGCGGGCTTGGGGACCTTCAGCGCACACTCTCATCATAGTTATGGCCTGGCGACGCAAATCGGGCCCTGTACGGCGATGGAGACCTGAATCGACGGCTTGGTGGCGCAATCTCACCGCTATGCAGATAGTTGGCGATTTCTTTCGGTCGTTCACCTGGTCGTGGTCGTGGACCGTCGGCTGAATATCCGCGGAGCCCGATTTGTCGGTATGGGCAGTGGCGCAGAATGTGGCCGGCCTCAGCTCAGTTGAAGCATAATGGCCGGTTGTTCGCTGTCCTCCAGGCGCCGCACTTCCTGGTGCTTGGGGGTTGTTGGTTGGCTTGGCGGGCGGGGGCCAAGGGGCTTTTTCTGGAACAGGACGGTAGCGGCGAGGACTTGGAAAGTCATCACGTCGGGGCGCAGGGCGACGTAATGCAGCAGCGTAGTTCATCGCTGCCGCGTCTTGTGCTGGAACTGTCGCAGCCATCGCTTTAGAAACACACAGCGCCAGATGGACTTCACGGACGACGTCCGCGAGCGTCGTCACCTGGAGTTGTTGCGATAATGACCGCAATCGTCGGAGCTTTTCTCGCACGATCTCCCGGATGAGGTCCCGAAGCTTCTCTCCGCTTGTAGATGCGCTGGGGTAGTGGCTTGAGTAGTCCGGTTGGAGTGGTCGCTCGTAAAGGCGCATCCGGTTCTCCAATGTCTTCTCGATGGTAAACACTTCTGTTTCAAATTCCGCCACAGCTCTTGGCGGATTTCGCACAAGACGTGCAAAAAGCGACTTTTTAATCATCATCATCATCATCCTGATTATACCCCTGCAGGGCGTAGGCCTCTCTCATATTTCTCCACTTAATCCGGTTCTGTGCTAGCTGCATCTACTTGACCCCTGCGAACTTCTTAATTTCATCCACCCACCTAACTTTCTGCCGCCCCCTTCTACGCTTTCCTTCCCTTGGAATCCGGTTTGTTACCCTCAGCGACCATCGGTTATCCTCTCTTCGCACTACATGTCCTGCCCATGCCCATTTGTTCTTAATTTCCACTAGAATGTCGGTAACTTGAGTTATTTTTCTCCCCCACTCTGCACGCTTTCTATCTCTTAATGTTACCCCTACCATTTTTCGTTCCATAGGCCTCTGGGTTGTCCTCAACTTAAGTAGAACTCTCTTGGTTAGCCTCCACGTTTCAGCATCATAGGTGAGTACAGGCAAGATGCACCTGTTGTGTACTTTCCTCTTTAGCGATACCGGTAAGCTGCTAGTCATAATCTGCGAGTGCTTGCCAAAATGCGCTCCATCCCAATCTTATTATTCTTGTTATTTCCTTTTCATGGTCCGGATGTGCGGTTACTACCTGTCCTAAGTAGACATATTCGCCTACTACTTTCAGTATTTCGCTACCTAATGTAAACTGCTGTTCCTTCCCGAGGCTGTTGAACATTACATTAGTCTTCTGCATATTGATTTTCAAGCCTACCTTTCTACTTTTCCTGTCTAGGTCATCAATCATTATTTACAGTTCATCCCCTGAGTTGCTTAGCAAGGCAATGTCATCAGCAAATCGCAGATTACTGAGGTATTCTCCATCTACCCTTATTACTAACTGCTCCTATTCCAAGTCTCTGAATACTTCCTCTAAACAAGCTGTGAATAGTACTGGGGAGATAGTGTCTCCTTGCCTAACACATTTCTTTATGGGAATTTTGTTACTTTCTTTATGCAGAACTATGGTTGCTGTGCAGCCACTATATATATCTTCAAGAACTTTCACGTACGGTTCGCCCACCCCCTGATTTCGCAATGCCTGCATCACCGCCGAGGTTTCAACTGAGTCAAATGCTTTTTCGTAATCAATGAATGCTATGTATAAGGGCTGGTTATATTGCGAGCATTTTTCTATCACCTGATTGATGGTATGCATATGATCGATAGTAGACGCTGCAGACAACCAGCGCATGCGTCGATAGTCCCTCCTTCCTTCTTCCCCTCCTTTCTTTACTTCTCTATATATTTCCGAGCCGGAAATAAAGCGCGGGTTAGATCAAGATATTTGTAGATTGGTCTCGAATTGTCGAAGATGTGTGCAGGCTTTGCCCATGCCCCCTAGGAATCCTGTCAGCTGGCCGATTTCAAGAGAGGTGGTCACGGCTGCATGCAGACAATGCAGGGCCTATTGGAAACAAAATGTTGTTGGTAATTGTCGATGCACACAGCAATTGGATAGAAGCCATTCCAGTATCTCGAGCGACCGCTAAAGCCACTGCCGATTGCATGAGAACCTTGATTAGCAGGTTTGGATTGCCCCGCACCACTGTTACCGACAACGGTACACCTTTTACTGGGTTAGAGTTTGCGGTATTCCTACAGAAAAATGGAATCGAGCATATTCGTACCCCGCCTTATCACCCCCAGAGCAATGGTCTTGCGGAACGGGCCGTAAGAACAGTCAGGGAGGGCTTGAAGAAAATTCCGGGCGTGGTGTTGACAACTGCGCTGGCGAGAATTCTTTGTAACTACAGAACTACTCCGTCCAAATTTATTCTTGGATACCGTTTGCGTGCAAAATTAGATATGTGTTTTCCTCCCAGGAACTACGAAGTGCCGAAGCATTCAGAGACTGACTCCGCCAGTTGTTACTTCACCCCGGGAGACGCCGTCTATGTGCGCAACTACGGCGTAGGAGAAAAGTGGACACCAGACAAAGTTAAATCGACGAGTGGTGCCCGTCTAGTCACTGTGGCTACTGAGGACGGAGTCGTTCGACGTCATGTCGACCAGATCCGAAAAAGCTCATCAGACACCGACGGAAGCAGAGAAGTATCATGTCCTGCAGAATCGCCTCCTGCGACCTTAGGGGCCCCGACAGACGAGGCTCACGAGCTTCCCGAAGGGCATGTTCCTGAGCTACGCCGGTCCACAAGAACTAGAAAGCCAGTGGAGCGCTACGGCTATTAGGGGAAGGAAATGCTGCAGATAACAATGCTGCAGATAACCAGCGCATGCGTCGATAGTCCCTCTTTCCTTCTTCCCCTCCTTTCTTTTCTTCTCTATATATTTCCGAGCCGGAAATAAAGCGTCTCCTATCGCTCTGCGAATCTGCCTGGTTTTCATCGCGTAGCTTCCGGCCTTTGGCCGGTGGATCGTAACAGTAGAGTACCGTTTCCGATACACTGCTTGATCCTCTGCTTGATTGCAGTCTAAGGTTTTCCTGATTCTATTAGCGATTACCTTAGTAAATACCTTATACGTAACAGACAGTAAGCTGATTGGTCTGTAATTTTTAAGGTCCTTAGAGTCCCCTTTCTTGTGAATGAGGATAATGTGTGCATTCTTCCATGGTTCCGGTACCGTTGATGACACCAGGCACTGCGTATACAGGGTGGCCAGTTTTTCTAGCACGATATCCCTCCCCCGTCCTTTAGCAAATCTGTAGTTATCTGATCCTCTCCAGCTGAGTTCCCCCTTTTCGTAGTTTCTAGTGCTTTCTTGACCTCGTCCTTCATCACTGGTGGAACATCTGACTGTTTTGCTCTACCGCCAATATCATTACGTTCCTGACTACTTTAGCTACTGTAGAGATCTGTATGGAACTCCTCGGCTACTTTGACTATTTTGTCCATATTAGTGATGAGGTTGCCCGCCTTGCCCCTTATCGCATACATCTGGTTTTTGCCCATGCCCAATTTATTCTTTACCGCTATATGGCTTCCCCCGTTCTTTACAGCATGCTCAATTTTCTTCATGTTATACTTCCTTATATCGGCCACCCAGCGCTTATTGATTAGATTTGATATCTCGGCCAATTCGATCTGGTCTGTTGGATTGGAAGCTTTCATACTTTGGCGCTTCTTAATCCAATCTTTCGTCTCCTTAGGCAGCTTACTGGTATCCTCTCTAACTATCCTACCGCCTACTTCTACCACGCACTCAGTAATGATATCTCTGAAATTATTGTTCCTTGCCTCTAGGGTAATGTCGCCATCCTCAGTTAGAGCTGAATATCTATTCTGTTTAATGCCTGGCATTCAAAATTTGACTCTCTCAACTCCGTTCATGTTAGGGTCGGCGCAGCGAAAGAGGCGCTTCATCTCCTCAACCTGCGCCAGGACAGGCTCGTTAGGCAGTTGAAAATGGCCGGAGCTCTTTCTTTTAGAACATAACTTGCAAAGATCATCACAAACTCTGCTTTGAATGTCTCCCAATCCTTAAAAAAACGTCTCGTGATTTTCGAACCAAACTCGGGCATGTCCTTGAAGAACAAAATAGACTTGCCTGAGTTTTGCAGCGTCGTTCCAGCCGTTGAATTCTGCCACACGGTCGAAATGGTCCATTTATTCTTCCGAGTCTTCACTGGGTAGTCCTCGGAAGATGGGGTCTCCCAGGGCTGCACGACGACGACTGGTGCTGTTGACTGGGTCATTTCCAGAGTTGATGCCTTCCTGAGTGGAACGGGGTCAGGCAGGCGGGTGTTCCGGTTGTAGGCCTTGGAGTCGGCGGTTGGCTTGGCGACCCGTAGGCTGGTCCCCGAGGGTGACATAAACAAGGCTGAGGTCTTCGCATGAAGGATCAAGGGCAGCACCTCCACCAGATATCACGTAGTGGTGACAAGGCCGTTGACACCAAAAGAAGACACAGGCTTGATAGTACTAAATTTAACTCTTTATTGGGCTGCCTTTCGCCCGCAAAAGAACTAAGCAACTCTGCGGCGGCGATAGCAAAAAACGTGCTCGTCGATTGTCGAACAAAGAATGCCCGTCGCACTCCTAAACGCTCAATTTAAAGGCTGCTCAGAACAATCTAGATAACGTCGCAAACAGCTACCAGCACAGGCTGGAGCACTACAGAAAGACACACAAGTGGCCGGAATCTTCGAGACAGATCTCGGTGCATCTTGCGCTACAACGAAACTGATAAATGTGTGTCTCACGACATCGAGCATTAACAAACAAAGAATACGGAACTGATACGCGATCCAGAATCAGAGTGATAAGGCCGTATGCCGGCGGCTGGTAAAAAACAACAAATACAGTTTTGAAGGGTTCGCGGCAATATTATCCGTGTCGAGCAACCGACTGCTAACTACTCTACTGCTTTTCCTCATAGAATGTTGGTTGCCCCACTTCTGCCTCGGTTCTTTGTTCGGTGAACCCTTTTAGTGCGACGACGAAGCACCGAACACAAGCCATCACTGGCGCATCGAACTCTCCCAGCATTTTCGTCCCTAAGGTCAGTCCCGAAACAACGTCTGTTGAACTTAATAACCATCTAATGTACGTAAATGTTACCACTTTCCGTCTAGCAGCTAAAGCTAGGTATAATTTCTAGTCCTCCCGCTGACTTTTAGTTGAGGAAGAATGATACAGTGCGCTTGTGGAACCTTCGACGTATCCGAAGGGCTGACTATTCTAGACTTTTGGTGGAAAGCTTCACGGTGATATTGTTACGGGATGTACTTAATGTAACGGCACTGCGATGGGCTGAACTCGATGCTAAGACTTCAGTAGCCGTGCAGTATCCACTCAGTCAGCGTCGTTCTCTTTCTCAACGCTTCGTCGTGCCCGCGTTCCTCGGTCGTCGTCTTTTTCAATGAGCACATCACTTTGGTGATGGGCTCACTGTGAACACTACCCCCCTCGGCAAAAGGCAACGTCCAGGTGCATATTAGGCGTGCATTGTGGAGGGTAATATGGCTTGAGGCGGGCGACATGTACGATTTCGGAAGTGGGTGTAGCAGTCGGTGACTGGGTGGAGCGGTGCAATCTCATGAGTCACCTCGGTCACTGGGCGTAATACACGGTAGGGCCATGTGTAGTGGGGCAGAAGTTTTTGACACAACCCCACACGACGGCACGGAAGCCAGAGCAACACCAGAGATCCGGGAGCATAGTGCACATCGCGGTGGGGAGCGTCGTATCGGCGTTTTTGGGCTTCCTGAGAGATGGTGAGATTGTGACGAGCAATCTGGCGAGCAGCGTCGGCTCGGGCGATGGTATCGCGGGCATAAGTTATGACGCGAAGGTTGTGACGGGAAGCAAAGTGTTGAAGGGCAGTGAGGGGTGTCTTCCAAAGAGAAAATAGAATGGAGAGGACCCAGAAGTGTCATGACGCGAAGAGTTATATGCAAAGGTGACAAATGGCAGACTAATATCCAAGTCGCGATGACTGTCGGATACCTACATTGCGAGCATGTCGGTGAGTGTGCGGTTAATACGCACCGTAAGGCCGTTCTTCTGAGGGTGATTCGCAGTGGTGAACTTGTGCCGAACGGAGCAAGAACGGATTATTTCCTCAACAACTCGGGAAAGGAAACAGCGGCCACGGTCGGTACGTTGTTGACAGGGAGCACCATGGTGAAGTATGACGTCGTACAAAATAAAGTCAGCAACGTCTGTGGCGCAGCTGGTTGGAATGGCACGAGTAATCACGTACCGCGTGGCATAATCGGTGGCCACAGCGATCCATTTGTTTCCTGACAAGGACTCGGGGAAGGGCCCTAGGAGGTCAAGGCCAACACGATAAAATGGCTCAGTCGGGATAGCAATCAGCTGCAGGTTTCCAGGTGGTAGCACAGGGGGTTTCTTCCGGCGTTGACAGAGCTCGCAAGCGGCTACATACCTTTGGACAGAGCGGCAGAGTCCAGACCAGAAAAAACGCCGGCGCATGCGGTCGTATGTGCGGAGAGGCCAAGATGACCAGCTGTAGGGGCGTCTTCATTTGGTCGAGAACGGCAGAGCGTAGGTGTAGGGAACGACCAGCAAGTGCTCAGCGCTATCAGGTCGCATGTTGCGGCGGTATAGCGTATTCCCATGAAGGAAGAACAGGGCGAGGGAAGCGTCACGGCTGTGTGTGCGGAGGCGGTCGATAAGAGAACTGAGGGTTGGGTCCAAGCGCTGTTCGTCGGCTATGTGAGAAACGTCCGATATAGAGAAGACACAGGGGTCCGACTCATGGTCATTTGAGGAAGGGGGATCGACGGGATAACGGGACAGACAGTCTGCGTCCAGGTGGAGCCGACCGGATTTGTATACAACGAAAAAGGTATACTCCTGCGAGCACAGTGCCCAGCGGTGGAAACGGACAGCAGGATCCTTGAGGGAAGAGAGCCAACATAAGGCGTGGTGATCGGTAATTACAGTGAAGGGTCGGCCAAACAAGTAGTGTCTGAATTTTTCAACAGCCCAAACGAGAACCAGGCACTCCCGTTCCGTAATAGAATAGTTCTGTTCTGCTGATGACAGGAGACGCCTGGCGTAGGCAAGCACGCAGTGTTGGCCGCGTTGTCGCTGTGCAAGAATGGCACCAATCCCGTGGCCACAGGCGTCGGTGCGAAGTTCCGTCGGGTCAGACGGGTTGAAATGGGCCAACACAGGAGGATTGGTGAGAACAGCGATGAGGGTGGAGAATGCGTTAGCCTGCTCTGGTCCCCATGAGAAAGGAACGCCTTTCTTCAGCACATTGGTGAGAGGACGAGCAACAGCGGCAAAGTTTGGGACGAACCAGCGAAAATAATGGCACAGTCCTACAACGCTGCAGACATCACGGGGCGAACGGGGAGATGGAAAAGCATTCACAGTGCGAACTGTAGGGATCGGGTTGCACGCCGGTGGCATTCACCAAATGGCCAAGCACTTTAAGTTCGCGGCGACCAAAACTGCACTTCTTTGAGTTCAGTTGAACTCCGGCACGACGGAAAAGTGCCAAGATGGAGGAAAGGCGACGAAGATGGCTTTCGAACGAGGGCGAGAAGACAATCACGTCATCCATGTAACATACACAAGTCGTCCATTTGAAGCCGCGGAGCAAGGAGTCCATCATTCGTTCAAACGTAGCAGGGGCGTTGCAAACTCCAAAAGGCATAACCTTAAATTGGTAAAGTCCATCGGGTGTGACAAAAGCTGTCTTCTCGCGGTCTTGTTCGTCAACAGAGATCTGCCAGTGGCCGCTACGAAGGTCGATGGATGAAAAGTAGCGGGCTCCATGTAAACAGTCCATGGCATTGTCTATTCGCCGCAGCGGGTAAACTTCTTTCCTTGTAATCTTTTGTTCAGATGACAATAGTCGACGCAAAAGCGCCATCTGTTGTCTTTCTTTCTAGCGAGCACGACAGGAGATGGCCAGGGGCTGTTCGAATGTTCGATGATATCGTTGCCCAACATTTTGTCGACCTCCTGCTGGGTGACTTGGCGCTCAGAAATGGACACACGATAAGGCCTCCGATGTACAGGTTTTGCATCGCCGGTGTCAATTCGGTGAGTCACAACTGATGTTGGGCCCAGATAACCGGCAGCAAAGTCACAAATGTCGGAGAAGGATACCAAAAGGTTGTGCAGGTCTTGAGCGTGTTCGGAGCTGAGGTCAGAGGCAATCATTGCGGAAATGGGGTCGGTAATTGTGGTGGGGAGTACGGGTGTTGGAAGGACGCTTGAATCTAGGCTAGGAGTGAGTGCACAAATGGTGCAGTCTGTGAGAGGGGACAAGGTAGCAAGGGAGATTCCTTTGGGGAGAACTTGGGGTGACAGACTGAAGTTCAGGATAGGAAAGTAGGTGCTGTTCTGTGTAACGCGTACGATGAGATGAGGAAGAACGACGCTGCGGTCAAGAAAGACCTCGGTGATAGGGCAAGCAACATAGTCACCGTCAGGCACAATATGTTGCATCCTTCCCAACAGGAACTAAAGTGCAGTGACCCCTAACTTTGACACTTTTTATCACGACGCCCGAAGTCTTCGGACTAAGGAAATTGAATGTTTTTCTATCATTTGGCCTTGTTGTTACACCGGTGGTGTAGCTACTCAAAGTTCGTTGTCAAGCGGTATTCCTTGCTGTGAGTTATTTCCTAATAATTACGGTTCTGCGGAGAGATCACCCTGAAACAGAATTCAAGCAAACAGGAGGGGTAGTACTCGTCACTATTGACAGATCTGTGTAGTGTGGTCGACGCTCCGATTTCGAAACCGTTGAAGAATCTGTCTTGCTTGAACGCACTTTATTCGACAGGAAAACTTTTACTTCCAGCTTTCTATATTCCTCCTAATCTGCGTCCACCTGCCTGCGATGATGCACTTCTCTCGTTTGAATAAATATAAGTTATCATATTAAGCACATACTACTCATTTTCGACGATTGTAATCATCCAAGTAACTAGAAGCCTTTTACGATTAACAGCAATCACTATATAGCAAGTAGGAGCAACATGCTAGTTGATTTTATAGCGCATTATTGTTTACAGCAACATATTTTCATTGAAAACTGTAACAGCGAACATATTTTTTATATTTGTGTATCGAATTTCAAAAGCGCTCAAGTTCTGACATACCACTGACCCGCTGTGACAAATTTCACCGTCCACTTCTAGTTGCTACTTCTGTATGTGCGCCGCCTTCCAATAATTCAGATCGTGCAGGGCATTCGCCTCATTTCACATATGCACATGGCGACTATATCGATCTCTTCAGTTCTCATCTGTCGACTGATTCCTTTTAGACAACATTAGAGCTGCCGACTAACAGTTAAGTTCTCTCACTGATATAGTTATAGTTGAAATTTTGTTAGGGAATCCAAAAAAGTTACAAGGATACACGAGAGGACCCATAGTACAAGACCGCGGGTAGAACCTCTCATGAAAATTTGTGTCTACGAGCGAATAAATAGAAATATACAAAAGTAATAATAATACAAAAAATAAACAGACACGTAGTGTGAAATGAGTTCCACAAAGACTTAAATACAAAGAATACAATGCAGGAGAAGGTATAATAAAAAGCTAACAGATGCCACGATACAAAGGGTCAGTAACATGGAAAACTTACAATAATATGTGGGGCTCCGCAGCACCTTTTAGTGTTTCAAACCATAGGCGTTTTTTCTGTTTGGGTTGATGTTTGCCTGGGCAGCACGAGTATGCATGAGCAAGCTGCCAGGCGAGGGGGCGCCGTGTTATCGGCGCGAAAACGAGGGTAGATAAATGCGTCAGAAGCAAAGCTCGCGGCTTTTTGCCCGGCGGGAGGTACACGGACCACGGAGCGAGGTCCTGCCAGACAAGGACAAAAGCAGTGCCTCCGGAATGGCTTTGGAGTATTTGCGTGAGTTCATGCCACGCGAGGAGCAATGTTTTTGTACGACCGTTAACGTTTTTTTTTTTTTGGGGGGGGGGGGGGGGGCTATTGCTCGCCCTATTCGTGCCGTAGTGTGTTATGTCTTGCCGTGAAGCCCTAACCCTCGCTCTCTTTTATTCTTGGTGGTCCATTGTCGCGCGCCCCGACCGCATGTTTCCAGCGCAGTGGTATCCGGAGTTGTTTCCGTTTATTGAATGCTTTTCTGCTTATCCGGAATAAACCAGTGTTTTTAGGAAAACGTTTTTGTTACGCATGCTTGCAATAAGGCATATTATAAAAGCCCATGAAAATTGTTTTCCGTAAGGAACCGGAAAAGGCGCCTACTCTTACCGTTGTCGGTAAGCCATTTGGAGAAGTCCTCTTTCCTTGTTGCGGTTAGTCCCACTTCCTGGAGAACCTGTGTCCTTGCTGCCCTTGTCTCTGCACCAGTCCACAGCAGGTGGTGAACATATACTTCTGCAGCTGGTGTGGAACACTTCAAGCATGTGGTGGGTACGATGTCCTCTTTAGATTCCCACTGGCATGTTACCGACACGGTAAGGGCTGCTTCCGCTCTTATCCTTCTACGAGAAAGTACACGTGCCCTCATTCCCCCGTGTACTTTCCCCCTTCCTCATAACTTAAAGACAATGCTAACATGGGAACAGAGGAGCGGGAATCGAATGGGAGCCTGGTGGGGTGGGCATTAGTGTTTGGAACTTCATGTGTGAGGTGGTCAACGTTTCTCTGCTCAGGGTTCTCAGCATCGTCTTGTATCTAATGTATCTGGATGAGTATCTTTGTCTTTTTTATTAAGTGCGTGGATTGGTTTGGTCACTTTACGGCGAGACCATGACCCGCGCGCTCGTTTTCCAGAAGGCGGAGCCTTCAAAGAACAAAAGGATTTACATTCAACTTGACGAAAAAAAGTATATTTGCTTGATGTCTAAGATGAAAGAGTTCCCACATTGTATAGAATTCCTCATACTCTGCCTAATCCTGCCTGTGATGATGTATATCTCTCAAATAAAAATTCTTCGATTGTTCTTGTTCGTATGCACAAAAACATACCTCTGCATACGCCTTCTCATAGAGTGTTGGCGTTCCCCTGGGAAATAAGAACGGGGTTAAAACCTAATAATTGGGCCCACCATAAAACAAAACGCCCTGAATTTGACATATCGGCAGACTCGTTTCACTACTTGCGTTCTCTTTGCAAATGCTTATAAAAGCGAGACAATGACTTTTATGTTGAGTCTTTAGAGAAGAGCGCATAGAACCGCCTCAGTGAGTTTTAGCAACATGTTCGCAAGCATTTCAATAAATCAGATTTGCGTATTAACTTACAGTTCTGCCTAAACCTTTTCCTCTGTGTACAAATATGCACTTTGAAACTCCATATCTCTTCCATCTAGTGCACCACCTAATATGTTCTCTTTGACGAGAAGAGTATTACTGCGAGTCATAAGTGTTTGAGACCATCTTTGTCTCCAGGATATGAAGCTATTTAAGCCGCCATATTAAAAGCATTGAGTAGTGCCTTATTACCAGTATTACCCTCTATACGTTTTAACTGTTTGAAAAAATTACACCTTTCCCTGCATACAGAAAATTGTGCTTCCTGTCCTAAAATCGGGAAGCAAATTTGATGTTTTCAATTATCGTCCGATTTATGTTCTCTGTGCAACCTTTTAGAATTAGCCTTTACGCAACATACTTTCCTTCAACCTCAAACACGTCATCATATCCAATCAAACGGCCTTCATATCAGGTCGCTCTAATTCGACCATCCTAATTACGTTCATGACGTACGTCTCTGCAGCAGACTTTCAGAGGAGTCACGTTGACACTGTGCACTTTGACCTGAACAAACATTTGATGTTCTCACTTACTCAGTGCTTCTTGAAAAGCTTCCATTCTCTGGCATCGAAGTCTCAATCCCAGCGCTCCTACGTAGCTATCTCGAGCGTTCCTGCTTATTCAGTGTCATTAAACAAACCTAATTTATTTCCACTGAAACAAGAGTGGTGTTCCTCAAGATTTTGTATTAGGTCCACTGCTCTTCCCTGTTTTATTAATTTCGTTTCCATCATGGTAGACAACACCTTGTTTGATCTTTATACTGGTGATACAAAATATTCAAGGTTATTATTCTTTTCACGATTGCTTGTCATCACAATCAGCATATCAGTTTTCTCTTATGGAGCTTACTCTCAGTTCACTCAAAACTATGGTTGTCTCATTTACTTGCCAAACGCTCTATTTTCTCTAACCTTACTTTGTGAATTTTTTGCTTTTGGAAAGGATTGAAGTAATTAATGACCTTGCTGTACTTTTTACGCTGCACTCAGCTTCTCCTCTCATATTAAACGGATTGCTGTGCGGGTCATGTGCACACTCAGTTTAATCTGCAATCTTTCGAGAGCGTTCCGTGTCCCACTTCCGTTCTTACACCTCTACCTGTCGAAATGGTTGCCGCTTTTGGGTACGCGTCTGTTGGTTGGAATATCTCTGGCAACTCTAACTGTGACATGGTGGACAGAGTAGAGCAATTTAATGAATATTTCTGTATTGCCTTCCTTACCCAATTTTCTGCTCTCGGTCCTCAAGGAGTACTTCCCCGCTTCTTCCTTCTCTTACCTCCTGTCGTGTCAGCACGTACATACTTTTCCTGTAAAAACTCCTTCATGGCCACATTCTGCACAAGAGCTAATACAGTACATTATACTATGCGTTCCGCGAAAGAGCATAAGAGGACTCCGGCCATTTCAACTTTTTTCGCTTCTGCATTCTCACTGCCCTCTGGACAGAGTGCAGTGCTGTTTAATGCTATTCGCCTTCATGTTGAGATATTAGAAAATGGATTTCATCACGTTTAGCATCCTCTTTAAGGAAACGTACGCGTTCTCTCATTCCCCCGTGCCCTTTTCCCCTCCCTCATAACTGAGCGAGACTGGAGGAGGTTTCCCTTAGGATTACGCCGGGGCTGCCCTTATCCCGTCGGTAACATGCCGATCGGAATCTCAAAAAGACATCGGCCCCACCACATGCACGATGTGTTCCACGCCAGCTGCAGAAGTGAATGTTCACCACCTGCTGTGGACTTGTGCAAGGACAAGGGCATCAAGGACACAAATTCCGCAGGAAGGGTTACTAACCGCAACAAGGGAAGAGGAGTTCTCCAAATGGCTCATCGCCCACTATAAGATCAGCAGCCTTCTCTGGTTCCTTACGTAAAATACTTTACATTTGTTTTTATACTATGCCTTATGGCAAGCTTTTGTAACAAAAAACAAATTTTTAGCTCGCGGCGTCCTACTCCCATCGTTAATTTTTATCACATATTACTTGTTCAAATATTTGTATTTACTTCACTAGTGCTTTTCCTCAATTCTGTCGAAATCCTCAAAAATATTTTAATCTGTTTATATTGATATTGTTTGGGTGGCAAGCCGACGAACGCCGAAAACAGAGAGAAGATGGTCGATGAGTGTGAGGTGATTTATCAATCGCGGCGTGCCTAGCGCGAGCGCTCCTGCCCGCGCCACTGCAGGGTTCTTCCTCGTCCATAACAGTACCCCGGGCCACCTATGATCTTCCTTGTGATTTTTTGTGTTTGAATTGGTTCTGAGGCTTAACGTTTCTGCCAGGTGGACAATACCTGTGGACGAGGAAGTTTTTCGATATCGATGAAATCCATGGTATGACGATGGGCACAGCTGGATGGCTGAAGAAGAGGAAGAAGGTAGACAACGGCTTGCCGCCAAGATGATTCCCGATGAAAACTCACCTGGGACGCTTTCAGGCCTTTGGTCGCCAAGAACTAATTGCGGAGGACCAGGCACGCACCGTAGACACTGACCGCGAAATGCCGTCAGCTTCGTAGTAGTACTTGTAGTTGTCGGCACGGCGTGTTGCAAACAATCGCTGACTGCCTTATGTTCATTTGTGGCTTTAGTAGTTGATTATTGATTATTGTTGTGAAAGGCGATGATAAGTTAACTAAATTATTGTAGCTGAATAATTGATGGATTCAGGAATATTCAGGAAAGGCTTCCCATGATTTTCCCTAAACAGGGGGGGGAGAGAGATGGGCCGTAGATTGTTAGTATTTGTGGGTTGGCGCGGTTTGAGGATGAAGTGCACCTCCTCCGCAGTGTTCCACTCCCCTTGCAGCCGGCCCGTGCGCCAACAGTTGTTATTGTAATTCGTGAGACCAAGATCTTGTCTTTCCCAGGAGCTGTGTCTCTGTGCATGGCTAAGATGGCGGCCTATATTTCGTTGACTGTGAATTCCGCACCTAGCCCCTCGTTTATTTGCCTAGTGTAGGAAGCGAGGGGCACCGTGTCGACTGCGGTGCAGAAGTACTCGCGATACATTAGTGGTGCGGAGAGTCAACTTCAATTCGACTCAAAAACACTCTATGGTGCAGAAGTACTTCGATTTGATGGTTTGTACGAGATCTCTTTTAGAGCCGCGGTAACCGTGTAGAGCCCTAGCAAGGTTCTTGCGTTGTTCGCTTTTGGATGGAGTCCATGAGGCATCTCAGTAATCTCCAAGCTTGTTTCGAGCTATGGTTACCAATCAGGGAAAACATCTTGTTAGCTAATTGAATTGAGCGACGTTTCATGCGTAGTCCTCTACAGCGTGCATTAGTGTTGGGATGCGGCGTTTGAGCGTTTTGTTATGGCGCTGATGGCGCCAACGTTTCATCAGGCTTTTGCGAACGTCCCACAGGCGCAGGAGGTGGGCGTCAATAGCAGGGCGGTCAAAAGATGTTTGCAGGGTTCGGATGTACTTAGAGGACAGGTGCCTAAGGAGGTCGGATGCCCAGGAAGCGTAAGCTGTGATATTTGGGTGATCAAGAATGGCTTGTTATTTTCTAAATGAGGTCCAATCAGTGATTTTGGCAGTAGCGCGCATGCGCCGATGTGTTTTTCCTGCAATATGGATGAACATATTGAAATGGTTACTGCCTAAAGTTTCCAGTATGTCTTGCCATAGGCAAGCGTTACCGCCATGGGTTAGTGTGATATCGGGGCTTCTGTCCCGTGTGAGACTTGCAAGTCGAGTAAGTTGGGACGGGTCGTTTAGCATGGCAACCATCAGGTTTGATATGGTGTCTGCAAGGAGGCAGCCTTTGGCAGTGACGTCGACAGCGGCGCCATCTGTTGAAGCGTGATCCGTTGAACCAGCCTTCCGTTGAACGCATCAATGTTCACAGGCGTTTTAGGTGGTAGTGTTAAAGGTGTTTATTGCATCTAAATATGAGTAATACCTAAGTTCCACCTTTAATGATATGACGCGATAGCCTAGGCTCCCAGCCCACATGCAAAGCCCCGCTTAACCAAGCCGTATGAGCGTGTCTTAGTGGTCTATAAGTGTAACGTGAATACTAGAGTCCTGGCAGGATGATTCTGTCATGAACATTTGATGTGAGACGAGAGACCCAAGTTGGCAGCCGCTACCACTGTTTCGTCGCCCCTGTCATTTGTGGGTACGGCATACGAGCATACGCGATGAGCCGAGCTGGCTGGCGTAGTGTTGCTTTCGCAACAAAAACTGCTCTCTGCGCCTGATTATTTGAAGCATATACATTAATAAACCTGCACAATTCGCAATTCAACCGAACTTCACAACAAATAAGACGCCTACTGCGTCAACCTGGTGCACAAAGTCTCAAATAAACAGACTCTACATAACACAAAACAACCCACTGAAAGACCTATCGCGTGAGGCACACAGGTTAAAAATGCGTTAATGTGTTAAAAATGCTCGCAGGGCTACCTCCGTCTCCAATTCACTTTCTGTCTTAGTATCTTGAACAGCGATGATGTCTAGTCGTCTTCCCGAAAACAGGTGACGTAGTTGTGTTTCTGCCCAGACCGGAGACCCCGCACGTTGAGGGTTGCAACACATCGGCTGCTGGGCGCTCGCCGAGGTGACCAATGTGCAATTAGGTCAAGCATCCGCGATTTCTGGCGCCAATCTGGAAGATGTTACCTTCCCGGAACTGGCTCTCTTTTTTTTCGACCTGAAGCGACGAGATTTCTTGCCCTTCGACTTCCGGTGGCGGGACTTCTGTTCTGCCTTTCTTAGGAGGCAGAACTCAATGACGCGCTACGCTTCGATGCCACACTTGGACACATGGCACATTCCAAGCGCACTTGCTGTCACTACCATGCTGGCAGCTAGTTTCTTCAAGGGTGGATCCGACAGTGGCATTAAGAAGATCAGCAGCGTAGACATTCGGCACCGCAGCTACAGCAGCACATTTGTCCCCTTCAGTCTCGCGCACAGCGCATGCATGCGCACTAAGAGTGCCATCAGTGAAGCACTGAATTACCGGCGTCTGGTCCACCATGCTCTGGCACACACGTGTGACTGGTGATCCGAGTATGCAGGTAACGCAATTCGGTAAGAGCCAGGATTCACATGCCTGCAATCAAAATTCTCAATTCTATTCAACTCCTTAAGTAGGCTCGCGTTGCTCAGTAGTAATTTCCTCACTTGGCATTGGGCCGCTAAATGCTTTTTCAGTAGACCTAACTACTACCATGCCACCAGCAGCATCCAAAACCTCTGTCGCATTCAATAAATGCTCTTTGCAGAGTATCATCGACAGCATGGCTACTACTACGGAGTTTATCCGCTACTAAACTACGCACCCCTCTGTAGTATGGCCGAATCACCGACATTCATCACAACAAGGGGTATGGCAGTGTCGGTGTATATTGACCAACCTTGTGGCAGCGAATACACAAGGGAGGCCTACCTGGAACTAAAATCAGACACTGTAGACGAGAAACTGTGAAAAGATGGGGCACGTCGTGTACAGTGACGCCATCAGCAAAGAGGAGGAGGAGAAAACTTTATTGAGGAGAAATTGATGTATTTTTTTCTTCGTTTCAACTCAAGCTGTCCCAGGGGTGGTCGTCGCTCGATGGCACTCAATGAACTCTTTGACCCAGGCCGTGATGGCGTGCTGCCGGCCTGGATCAGAGCAAAGCAATGCGGCGTCTCACTGTGTTGAATTGGTATTCTGCAGGCCCTCCGGCGGTTGCATGTGCTCACATTTAAACATGATGTGTTCTAGACCTGCCCTCTGATCATCGCAAATGGAACATGAGAGGCTGTGTTCGCCTGGATACCATTGTGCTAATTTATACGGATTAAAGAACATATTCGTTTAAAGTTTTCTGTGTAGTGTTTGTTGTAATTTGCTGCATGTTGGGTGGGGTTCTCGATATTTCAATCTGTTGGTTTTGTACTAAATAGTTATTCTCTGTAGAGGGCGTCTCTGTCGCGAGCCTATCTTAGATCGGGGTAACGCACCTCCCGGTCTACAACGAATCCTCGGGCATACTAGTGCGCCGCCTTGTTCCCAGGATGACTCGCGAGAGCGGGGAACCACAACATTTTAATCGAACGTGCATTTTTAGAATGATAAAAGCCTTCAAAATTTCAACTGCTGGTTGATGAATTCTACCTTTTGCGAAATTTCTAATCGCTGTTTTCGTAAAGAGTCAGCGCAATGTAACGATTCAAAGTCCGCGCGTCCTCCATTCTTTACACTCTCCAGTGCTCCACTGTGACGGAGGTAACTTTACCCCAGGCACAGTGATGGTGAAAACGTTTATTCATTCTTGAGCCCTATTATTGCCTCACTTATGTGTCGGCTCGATATCGCGTAGGGTGGCAGGGAGCTTGTGGCTCTGAGCGAATCGTAGAGCCCAGCCCATCAACTCCTTTTCTGCAGCTGGGTCCAAGCTGGACATCGCGATCTCCCATCGCTCTGTCTGTTAGTCGCCGATTGTTGGGTGGCTGGTGCTCCGAGCAAGTGTGGAGGATATAGTGAAAGTCTGGATTATGTTTTGGGGTCTCGAAGAGAGTGCCTACAGAAGAAAAAAGGCCGGGGTGGATATGGGTAAGGTGTGCTGGAGGTAAAATGTACCGGACCGGAACTGAGGGCAGGTCCACTGCTCGAGTTTTGAGAGAGGTTGGTGTGGGGGACCGATATTGCAGTAGTTGCTCCTTGTGGTGTGGAGTAATTACGTTATTGGTGACGCAAGTTTGCACGAGGCAGGATTAACAAGCTTGAAATCAAAAATCTCAATTATATTCGACCCCTGACCAGATCAGTTGAACTGCTATTCGCACTTTCTCATGAGGGCAACCATGGGAATGAAGCTGCCCACAACACAGCTAGAGCACACGTCAACCGAGATGGGCCAGATACAGACTCAGGCAGTTCAAGCGAACCGCAGGCACGGAAGGCATCACGATTGCAAATGTCTTCCATATTTTCGGAGAATCAAAGATATTTGAGGATCAGAATCTTTGGTTCCAGGTCGATACACAAACTGCCTTTGATCTTTAACTGCGGATCTCACAAGCTTAGCTTTGGCCAGCGTCTTCTTGCATATCACCATCCACATATGGGAGATCTAAAACTGTCCAATTGAACTAATATCACTAAAGTCTATGACACCACGCAAGACATCTCAATGTCCTGGGCACTCTAGGGTCAACCGGCGAGGTGATAGTAGTGATGATGATAGGCTAGTCAGCGGCGGCGCGTTTCGGGAGAGCGTGTACTCAGCATTAGACAGGATTGGATTGGACTAGATTACACTGGACTGAATCGGACTCGACTCTACTGGTTTGAATTCGGCAGGTTTGCATTGAATTGGACAGATTTCGACCGGATTGTAGTTGACTGAACGAATTATACTTCATTGGACTGGATTTGTTATAACTGGATTGAATTACACTGGACTGGATGGGATTAAATTAAATTGCCGAGCAGCAGGCAGCCCAGCGCTAGACACACATGCTTTCGCTACGTATCTCCTGGCCTAGCTGAGTTAAGCCACGGCCAATTTTTTTAAATGTTATATTTTTAAATTAAAAGCATAAGCGCTTGCCTCTCACGTTTGTCAATTTGTGTCCGATTATCCGGGACTTCAAATGTCTTTCCGAAGCAGGGTTCATCTTTGTCGTGTGTCATACTAGTATGACGTCTACCTTGAGGTCCTAGAATTGGACCGATAATAAACGGTTTATTGGGTTAATGCCCACAATATTGCTAGTCGATTCGAGCTATAAAATATGTGACGTCTGCTGACAGTCTCTGGCATGACGTCAAAGATTGAGGGCGGAGAAAGGGGTGGCTGCGCCTGGTCCTATGGGGCGGACTATGAAGGCTCCCACCATTTGCGGGGAGGCTCACTTGTTGTAACCATCATTGTACCCGCCACGACGGGCTTCTTTCTCTCCCTCTTCTTTTTCTTCCTTTTCTACTTTCTTATCTTGTCTCACGAGACAGAGAATGTGGCTTAGCTGCAGAGCCAGTAACAGATCCGTTAATTTTCCTTTCGTTCTTCTTAAGCAACAATGGCCTTCTATTCCATGGATTTTGACACCTTATTACCATCCTGATTCCAGTGTTTCATTTTTAATTATTTGATTTGATCAATTACACACTAAATGTTATTAATTAGCGTCATCGAATAGCCCCGCCGAACCCCTTTCCATTTTTTCAATATATCAAACATTTAAATGAATTCACTATTCAAATAAACACTGTTTTTGCTTGAATAGAATCACAAAGCATTGGCTTTTCATTTGTAGCGTTCTGACACCTTTGAAGTTTTGTTTTTGAATGTTCATCTTTTATTTCAGATAATTAAGAAATTCACATCCTAAATTATCTTAATTATCATCATCAAGTAATGGTATCTTATTCTATGCAATTTAAACCTTTTATCCAATATTCCTGAATATTTCATTTATCTCCAACCCCAGCCTTTTATCCCAGCCAAATACAACCCAACAACCCAGCCAAATACAGCTAGGCACAGGTGGAATGCCACAGGGTGCTATTCTATCACCCTTACTTTTCAATATTGCTTTAATCAAATCCCAGCCGAGCTAAAACAAGTATCGCATCTGCGGTACGACATCTACGCGGATGACTTCAGTATTTTAGCCACGGCCTATTCCAGCACGGAAATCGAGGACCGCCTTCAAGAGGCCATAACCATCGTGCAAGCCTACGCCGCGAACTCCGGCCTGACTTGCCACCCCGAAACGTTGGAATTGCTGGTACTACACAGCTCATGTTAACGCAGACCCACTGTTGAAGTCAACCTCAATGGAGACCCAATACTACAGAAGGACACCATTAGTGTTCTAAGCCTTTACATCAACGACAGGGGCAGAAACGGGTGCGCCCTCACTCCGCTCAAAAACACCAGTCTGCAGGTTGCGCGTATGATAGCCAGGGTCACTACCAAGAACAGGGGTATGCTCGAACAAGACACCCTGCGCCTGGTTCAAGCATTCATCATTAACAGAACTGTTTATTCGACCCCGTATTTGCACCTTAATACGGGAGACAATAAGAAAATTGACGTCATTATATGAAACGCAGTTAAAAAGGCGGTGGGCCTGCAACACAGCACTTCCACAGGGTGCCTTTTGCAATTAGGAGCGCACAATACAGTCGAACAGTCCTTGCAACCCAACGCGCCACCCTGATGAATCGACTAGCAGCAATCGCATGCGCCAGACTGTTCTTATGGACATTATCCTGACTAGCCCGCAAGGTCTCGTACAAAAACAAAATATATCACCCGGGTGGTCTAACTCGTACGTAACTAATCTCCTAACCCGCAATATGCATCCTCTGTTCCACCAAGGGCACCGGAAGGCTCGACCCAAATGCATCCAGGGAAAGTACGGGATAGACACTGAATCAGACTACGTAGACGCAGCAAAGTCAGAAGCGGGGTACACGTTAGCGGTTGTGATTCACCGACAACTGGTCGATGCCATCACTGCCTGCGATGACAATATAGAAATGGCGTAGGAGGTGGTCATTGCTTTAGCCGCCACGCATACCTCCTGCGCCTATATAATCACTAATTATATAGCTGCCTACCACAACTACATCATAGGACGAATATGCTCCCTGGCTGCGACAATAATGAAACATCATGGACACCCCGAACAAGACAAACGCCTCGTCTGGATACTGAGACATCAAGGTGTGGAAGAGAACGAGTGCGCCTACGCAGCTACCCGAACTCTGCTCCCCCGAGACTTGACACCTCCATCCTCCACGCCCTCTATCCCGGTCCTCTAGCGACGTACGCGGAGAGGTTGCACTGCAGACTCTGTCGCAGAGAAAATTGCACCCCCAGCCAAGGGGCTCTCCAAAGCGGAGGATGATGGCGACGCCTACAGATAGTTACATAAACACCCCAGCCACAGGCCTGTATCAATATATTTAGACCCTTATGTCGAAGGGCAAACTTGAGCAATAAAAAAATTACAATATATCCCGGTTTCTGCGACCTCAAATGTAAATATTCTGGGAGAAGGCAGGCGTGTACTACATGGTGTGGACCTTCCACACAATCCACCTGATGATCAAAATGCAACGCCAACAATTGAGGGGTGGAAGGCTGCCCTACCAGCTATGGACTTGAGGCCCAACGTGCCCTCGTGACACGTGCTCGGATAGCAGCGGCCGCCGCTAGAGTCCCGGACTAGGGACCGCACCTACACATTTTCCTCCCTTATCTCTGCTCAATAAAGTTTTTCAGTCAATCAGTAACTGTGTAAAACTGCGAGACGCGGGCTGTAGCAGCTGGTTTGTATATACCTCATTAGGACAGCGTTTAAATTGCGTTAGACGTTCTGGCTACCGTAATGCCTATCCAAACTGAAAAGGAGTTGGTTGTCGTGACGGGGGACTTTAATAAAGAAAAGTGCTCCGCCTTCAATCAATTTGCAGATGAGCGGTTTCTGCTCGAGTTGAGCCAGCACCAACCTCAAACCACCACACATTGGGGAAGCAGTTTATAATTCGTTTTACGCAAACCCTCGGCAGATATAGAGCACGTAGAGTGGAAACCAAGTCCAATTACAACCAACTTTTAAGGCGAAAGCCTTTAATAGCTCATACTAACGTCGACAAAAGTAGGCCGCGCGAGCGGCGCTCTTGAATGGTCAACAGAGAAGTGACGTCAAAGGCCGCCAAATTCAAAGCGACCAACCAGAGCTCTCATGTTGTCTAGCTTTCCATCTGCAATCCCACACTTGCTATAGGATGGCAGTTCCTGGTCCTACGGGGCTGGGATGATATGCCAACGACGCTAGCGCCGGGGGCTAGCCATCCACCGAATTGTATTTGTTGTAGGCCGTCATTGCACCTGCCACTGCATCCGTGGTGGACGACGGCTGTTGTGGCGCGCGTCTTTCGCTTCCTCTTCGTTTTACTTTCTTCTCTATTCTCTCTACTGTCTGCACAAGGCAGCGGAGGTGGCCCAGCTGCAGAGCCAGTAGCAGGCCCGCGCATTTTATTTTCCTTCTTTTTACAGCCACAACAACAACAATCCCACACATGAACGCACGCCAAGGAACGCCATGCGACATGAGCGACAGTGTACCGTCCAAACACGTGCTTGTCAGAGAAAGTGTTACAGATGCTGCGGCTTACCTTTCTTCTAAGCCAATTAATATTATGTAGCATTGCAACGAACGCCAATAAAAGGCAAACAGTCAGAAGCAAATGATAGCAGAGCAAGGGTAGGCTTTCGTCATTCACCTCTTAAGAGACATCTAACAGACCCTTTAATGTTTTTTCAATGATAGTGTAAATCTCCTAGAATGCGATCGGTATTTGGTATTGATGGGTGACTTTAACTGCGTATGCGACCCACATGATCGTACTGGGCCTAGTCAAAAGGGCGATAAAAGCTCCGGTCTTTTATCACGTATCACTGAAAATCTGTTTGTTTGATCCTGGACTGCCACCTAAATTCACATATCTTAGAAGAGCTGCACATTCACGTCTTGATCACATTTGCGTCTCCGCAGAACGTTTTAAACGGCGCATTTTATGCGATGTCCGACCGATTTCATTCCCAGACCATTGCATGGTCACTGTCCGAATTGGGGAAAGTCCCCGTGCAAATTTTCAGCCACAGTATGCCAGGTGAAAGCTTAATGCTTCCCTGTTAAACGAGGAAGAGCTTGCACAGCAAATGAGGTCAGCTTTAGATTCTTGTTTCGCTTTGAGTCTATCATCATTTGCAGCTTGGGCGTTGTTTAAGGAACAAGTTCGGGACATAACTACTATAGCGATTGGTTCATTCAGGTCTTACATGAAAATCGGTGAAGAAAAACGGCTGCTGCAGAGGCTTCGTAATTTACACGAGCTTGAACGTGAGGCTCCTGGCTTATTTATTTTATTTTATTTGTGCTGTCTTTGTGAGGCTCCCGGCTTATATACTGAGGAAATTGCTATTGCAAAATGCCACCTTCAAACGTTTGATCCAGAGCGCTTTCGGGAAGCCGGTGTGCGGTCGCTTAGCAATCATGCTTTGCAGTCTGAGTTGACAACTAGGCAGCCATTGTAGATGAGCGTCGTCATGCTGCTGCCAAACGAGTCTCTTAATTTTATTGTAATAGTGCCTTGTTTACTAATTCAGACACAATAGCAATCTAATTTTTAAAATCACTACACCTGTCCTTTTTCTGCCACTACAAGCAATGCTGATGAGTTCATGTAGGGCGCCTTGTTTCTATGATTAAGCCTCTTTCTGAAGATTACCCCGCCGGGGTGGCGCAGTGGTTACGGCGCTCGACTACTGTTCCCAAGGACGCGGGATCGAATCCCGGCCTCGGCGGCAGCTTTTCGATGGAGGCGAAAAGCAAGGCGCCCGTGTGCTGTGCGATGTCAGTGCACGTTAAAGAACCCCAGGTGGTCGAAATTTCCGGAGTCCTCCACTACGGCGTCTCTCATAGCCTGAGTTGCTTTGGGACGTTAAACCCTACAAACCAACCAACCAACCATCTTTCTGAAGATGAATGTAAGGCGATAAGTTCTTCATTAATCTCAACTAAGTGAAAGGCGCAATTCACCAATTGCTCATTTCCAAAACTCCATAACTTGATGGTCTCCTCGGCAAATTTTACGAGATATTCAAGTCTGGTCGCTCCCCTGTCCTACTCCAAATGTTTAGACTAGTATTGATGTCGGGTTAGCGCCGGTGTTTAGAAATATTCATACTGTAATAATCCTAAAACTAATGATAAACAAGAACTCCGATTTGTTGATGGCTACAGGACTGTCATGCTTTCAAATATTGATTAGAAGATTTTCGCTAAAATCCTCTCAAATCGGCTACAGATTGCAATGTCTACTTTGATAGGACCTCATCAAACATGTGACTTGAGAGACCGGTCAAAAGAGTCTGATATATATGTAGCGCGTACGGTTTCGCAATGTTGCAGTGACGCTGACGAGCAGTTGGGAATGCTGCAAATTGACCTGGGAAATTCGTTTGATCGTGTGTCTCGTTTCTTTCCTCTGTCTTAGATCGCGCCAATCTTGGTTTGTGTCTAATGAGACACGCCTTTTTTACAAGGTATGTTCCACGCGGTTGATTGTAAATGGCTATCTATCAAAACCTGTCCCCATTGAGTCCTTTGTTAAACAAGGATGCTCATTTATCCCAGCTCTTGTTCGCTCCATACTTGCAGCCGTTTTGCATAAGTGTCATAAATGGCAAAGCAGTTTGTGAATTTCTATTATGTGTCACGAACTGAAGGTTTTGCCTTACGCGGATGATCTCGCATTCTTTTACGCTGACAAACCAAAGCAGTGATGAGGTTATTCGTTTAACGAACGACTTCCGTTCACTGTCAGGGGCTCGAATAAAACCAATCTAAGAGTTGCGGTCTCTGGCTTGGAATGGGGGGATCAATGCCTGCTGAATACAATGATGTGGCATGTACTTCAAGCCCACCCATCTAACTTTCAGTCCCTTTGAGTGCCTATAAGAATAGTGTGCCTTACGTTAAAGACCTTTTGCCGACTTTGGGACGCTAAGTTCTAACTTTTATCCCTCATATGGCTTCTGTTTGAGGCAGGGCGACCGCCTGTAATCTGTTTCTAGCCACTAAGACTTATTACTTAATGCAAATAATTCACTACACAAGACTTTATATCCGGCGTTTTTACAGAGTGTTCGCTACTTTTGTGTGGAATTAATCTTTTGAATCAACGATCCGTGATGACCTTTTCCGGCCTGTAAGCGCCGGCGGCGTTGTCTAGTCCACATGCGTGTCCTACAGACAGGTTCGCGTTTCATGTTTTTCCTTGACGCTTCCCATCCGATAGAAGGTGCATTTTCGCAAGCTAATCTAGTTCATGTTTTACCAAATCTTATCTGCCTTCTAACGTTTGTGATCGTCCGGGCTTATGGTGTGTATTGCTTGAGGTGTATTTATCTCTTCGATTCCTACTTGTTCGTTTCTCCCCGACGTTCCTGTCTTCTTTTCCCGGAAGCGTTTGCACAAAGATTTAATTTATATGCTCTTTCCTCACCCATGTTTACCAGGACATGATGTACTCAAAAGAGTACAAAAAATGCCGCTCTCGCCATGTACGAAGACTTTCTTTTAAAAGTTACACACTAAGACCTTGCCTGTTAAAACGTGGTTCGGGAAAAAGTATATTTTTCTATCTACAGTAAATTGCCGCCTTTGGTCCTCTCCGGAAACCATTGAGCTGTTTCATCGATTGTAAAGATGCTATATTGTTTGCAGATATTTTGCAACGGACAGTAAAAAGGCGATTTGACATCATATTCTCTGTGATAGCTTACTGCATCATCATTCGGTTGATAGCCGTTAGACATGTTATTTCTAACTGGGTTACACAGCCTGTGGAAAACGAGGATAATGGACAGAAATAGTGAATCTGTTCTTTTCTACGTAAGACCACTTCTGTAGGATGATTGCCAATTTAAGAGAATTGTATGCACAGGCTAGCTTTGAACGGGAGGGGCACTCACAATTAGTGATGTGCTTTACATTGCCTCTTATTTAGAGTTTGACTTCGTGTATTATATTGCATATTGTGTTCACCTCATGCTCCTTTCTAAATCGCTTCTATATTGTCTAAGTACATAGGACATAGTTTCAGTTGATTAATTACCATGTTTTAAATGACTGTGCGTGGCGCAGTAGGTTAAACGCTCGGCTGGAGATCCGAGGGATGGAGGGTCAATTTCCGGTGGAGACGAGTTTTTTATGAGGAGACCAGTCCAGCATAAATACGGTAAGCGGTAAAGCCGCCCCAACCTCAGAGCGCGAACAGCGCGTTCAAGTGAATGCGCCCTAAGATACATAAAGTTTTAAGACGCGGCGTCTAAGCTTAGACCTGACGTTATCTGGGGTCCTCGGTATAAGCACAATTTTGAAGCAGCTTCGAAGAATTTTAAGAAGAGGGCGTACGTGGAGGCCGCTTCTCCACTCGAAAAGCAGACGTACACGCTCTTCCAATAGGGTGGTATGTCGGATGGGCAGCCGGGCAAGGAGGCGGCGGCCTGAAAGTGTCTTAGAAAGATGTGTGTATTGGTTTGTTAAGTGAGCCTCTCAGCTCTCCCTGAACATATTCACCATGCCCCGGTCCAGTAGACGCTGGTTGGAGGTGTTCATTGGGAGATCGAAGGCTCCGCTCCCTTAACCATTTGGCGCAGGATGACTTCGAGTGCATCATCGTCTTGTTTCCGAAGATGGAGGCAAGGAGACGAGTACAGGATTCGAATGCTCACGAATGCGTGCGCCAGCCGCAAGGCGTCTTTGCACCGCAACCCCCCTCGTTTGTTAGAAACCCGGCGGACCATGCGGCCCACCTGGTCCCCCCATTTACGGAGTTTCGCCATGGTAGTGTCCGACCTTCTATGTTGATGAATAAAGAGCCCCATTACCCGGACATCTGTGCATTTAGGAATTGGACTTGTCTCCAAAGAGAGCTCTAGTTTGGCCGTACACTTTGGTGAGGAGCGTATGTGTACCATATCAAATTTTTCAGGGAAGCGCTGAAGGCCCTAGTGGCGAGCCTAACGGTCCACTATGGTGGGCCGCTTGCTGCAAGTTGGCCTCAATAACTCCAAGGGAAACTTGCGTGGCCCACAGGATGATGTCATTGGCAAACAGCTCATGCTGCATGCCGGCGACAGCACCCAACCGAGCCGGCAGGTGCATCATAGCCAGATTGAATAAGAGCGGAGACAGCACTGGTGGTGGTAACAACTTTTATTGCCACGAAATGAAAGGAATTATTTCGGGCTGGGGCGAGTCTAGGGTGGCCTCCAGTCGGGAGCGACCTCTTGAGCTCGCGTGACGAGGGCCAGTTGCGTAGTTTTCCTTGGGCTGGCCAACAGCTTGTCCCATTCCTCCGCTGAGGGAGCTGGCAAGAGTGTCTTTGGAGGGGGATTGCTGGCGCATTCCCACAGTATATGGTCTTGAGTGGCCTGCGTCCCGTCACCGCAGTGCCGGCATGCAGGGTTGAATTCTCCGTTTGTAATTAACGATAGTCGGTAGGGGCTAAGAATGGCCTTTGTTTGTAGGCGTCTGAGTGTCGTGGCTTGCGCCCGGTCGAGGTCGGGGTGAGGGGCGGGGTACGTGCATCTTAGCTCGCGATAAAAGTTTGTTACCTCCGCGTATGTGCGCGGTGCCTCCACAGGCGCGTCCGTTCCCGATAGATCTCCCGTCTCCCGGTTGGTTAAGCCTCGGGCTAGACGGTCGACCCCTTCGTTTCCGGAGTTACCCGCGTGAGCCGGAACCCATACGAGATTGATGTTGTGATTGAGAGATCGGTTGCGCAGGATTCGCGCCGCGAGTGCGCTTACAGAATTTTTGGCGAAATTTTGAACGGCGCTTTTTGAGTCGCTTAGAATAGTTTTGGTGTGGGGATCCGCGATGGCCAGTGCGATAGCTACTTCCTCTGCCTCGCATATGGAGCTAGCATGAAATGTTATAGCGTTAATGAAGGTTGACTTTGGAGTGGCCATACATGCCACGTATGCTCCGTTTTTGATGTGCTGAGCTGCATCCACGTACACTGCTTGTGGATCGTCCTCGTACTGTTTCTCAAGGGTCTGTGCCCTTGTCTTCCTGCGGGCATCATGTCTACCTGGTAGCATGTTTTTGGCTATTGGTTTAACAACTAGTCTACTAGTTATGTCAGCCGATAAATGGGATGTTGCGCACACCTCCTCAGTGGGGTGGATGTGGAGCTTGTCGAGAATTACGCGTCCCGCAAGGCTGCGTGACAGGCGGGTCACTTGTGCTGTCTTATGGGCTTCAATTAGTTCAGATAGTGTGTTAAAAATTCCTAACTGCAGTAGTCGATCTGAGTTAGCGTATACTGGTAAGCTAAGGGCTGCTTTGTATGCTGTTCTAATTATGCTATTAAGTGCATGTTCGTCCCTACGACGCAGATGATAGTACGGGCAAGCGTACATGATTCTGCTTATCATAAAGGCTTGGATAATCCTGCACAGGTCGGCTTCTCTCATACCCCTGCGACGTGTGGCAATGCGTCTCACCAGCCCACCTATCTGGTGCGCCGTGACGCGTAGCCGGCGTATAGCTTCTGTGTTCTGCGTATTATTCTGAATCAACATTCCGAGAACTCTGATCGTGGCTACCGGGGGTATCGGATGGTTGTCAATGTGTAACTGGATAGGTTCTCGAGAATCTGGCTTTACCTGTGAAGCTTGTTTGTTCCTTATAACTAATAGTTCTGATTTAGCCGGTGAACAGGTAAGGCCGTTTTCCTGCACATAAGACTGTACCGTGTCGATAGCTCGTTGTAATGAATCTGTAATATCTCCATCGGAGCCAGAATTGGTCCATATGGTGATGTCGTCGGCGTATATGGAATGATGTATGTGTGGGATATCATATAACAGACGCGGGAGGCCGCTCATAACGATGTTGAAAAGAAAAGGTGAAAGTACGGCGCCTTGCGGTGTTCCTCTCGTCCCTAGTGTAATTTTGTCGCTAACTTTGTCAACGAAATGGAGCGTAGCCGTACGCGCATTCAGAAAGGCAGCGATGTAGTCGTATGTCCGTTTGCCTACGTGTAACTGTGAGAGGTGATTGAGGATGGAAGCGTGTGACACATTGTCGAAGGCCTTACTCACATCGAGTCCCAGGATGGTTCGCGTGGCTATTATGCGATTTGTATCTAGAATGTCTTGTTGAATTTGCCACATAATGTCCTGAGTCGAAAGACCTGCTCGAAACCCAATCATGGACGGGGGAAACGTGCCTTCCGCATCGGTGTGCATAAGGAGCCTGTTTAAGACAACGTGTTCCATTACCTTCCCGAGACATGACGTTAGCGAGATTGGGCGGAGGTTCCCCATCTCGAGTCTTTTGCCCGGTTTAGGTATGAAAATAATTTTAGCGTGCTTCCATTCCTCAGGGACGCTGCCCTCTGTCCAGTACCTGTTGAAGAGGTCCGTAAGAGCCTCTACTGACTGGTCTTCTAAATTGCGCAACATCTTATTGGTGATGCAATCTTCCCCCGGTGCCGAGGTGGTGTTAATTTTGTTAAGAGCAGCCCTAATCTCTGCTACGGTAAAGACGCTATCCATGCGAGGATTATCCAATCCTGAGTACCCATCTGGCGTGGGTATATCGTGGGAGGTGTTAATGTATTTATCTTTTAAAGTGGTCATGAGCTCTTCGTCGGTGCCTTGGAAAGATTGCGAGATCCTATGTAGGTTCTTGTGGGAATCTGCCTTAGTTCTCGTAGGGTCCAGTAAATGTCTAAGTAAAAACCACGTGTTCTTGTTGCCCAGTTGCCCATTAAGGCGGTCGCAAGTCTGATGCCACTGTTCTCGGCTAAGTTCCCACGAGTAAGCCTCGATTTCCTTTTCAAGCCGGGTTAGCCGAATTTTTAAACGTCGGTTATGCTTATTTTTACGCCATCGAGCATGGATACTTCCTTGTGCTTCAATCATGTGCACTAGCTTAGCGTCCGGACTGGGGCTGCTGTCCTCAAGGGCAACAGTTTTTGAAGTGTTTGCGGCGTCTTGCAACAGACGCTCCGTCCATTGTCTTAAATCTACTATACTTTCCGCTGGCCTTTGCGAGCGGACATATCTAAAGGCGTCCCAGTTCGTGTGCTTCACTTCCTGGCGACGCATTTTGCAATGCGTAGCTCGGAAAGTGATACATAGTACATAGTGGTCGCTTCCTATGTTTGTATTTAAGTTTTCCCATCTCGCATCGGGGATATTTCTGGCAAAGGTAAGGTCAGGGCACGTATCCCTGGTTACACTGTTACCAATGCGCGTAGGTTTATCAGGGTCGACGAGTAAGGTATGCCCTAGCGCCTGGGCTGTCTCCCATAATTTAGTTCCCTTTCTACTGTTAACTGAGT
The DNA here is from genome assembly GCF_055883805.1 of Amblyomma maculatum. Taxonomy (NCBI): domain Eukaryota; kingdom Metazoa; phylum Arthropoda; class Arachnida; order Ixodida; family Ixodidae; genus Amblyomma; species Amblyomma maculatum. The sequence continues at coordinate 77,846,767 of NC_139348.1, forward strand.
AGCCCCATTCTGCATGGGGTGCGTT
>NC_139348.1:77849291-78071791 GCF_055883805.1 Amblyomma maculatum
GTCGGAACGCGCGTTTATAGTAACATCATCCGTATACTCGCCCTTTTTTATGTCGCTTGCGTGGCCTGCCTGCTGCGCTGTATCACGCGTCTTGGCCACACTTTGTGGGGCCTATAGGAGGGAAAGGTGGAGACCCTAGCAAGCGCGATTCTTCGCCTTCCCACGCGCATAAGATGGCTTAGCTTGCCCGACGTGCGCACAATGTGTAGTCTTCTTGTTGACCTAGGTGTCCGCGACCTTGTTAACAACGCAAATTACCGAGGGAGAAGACTCCTTGTTTACCTTACCGGGGCGTTGCTGTACTTCTTTTGTAGCGAGAAGTGCAATGGCCGCAAAAGAACATGTTCACTGTGGCCATGGCCGCGCCGTGACGGTGGCCGAGCCGTGGTCGCTCCCCAGCTACATTACTTCTGTCAAGCTACATCAGTGGTGTAGTACTAATGACTGATGGCTAACTAGTCACTAACTAGTAGTAACTAGCTATTAACTAGTACTAGTAAGTCCTTAGGCATGACCTAATAGTCCTGAATAGTGGCAATGACTGACTATGCCGTCATCACATGTGTTGGCAGCGGCTATGGCGTCATGACCGTAGGTGACGTCCTCATTACGTCACATGCTGTTCTGACGTCATAGCCTATGGCATCACATGTGATAATTTGACGTCCCATCCGGTCATGTCTAATAACCAGAACTGACGTTATAACAACGTCGTTAGCCGATTCACGCAAGCACGAACTTGATCCCGTGGGGCATTCCATGCAGGCGTCCGAGCGGTGCCATTTATTTACCGCTTACTAGAACGCCGCATCGCACAGCATATAGAAGCAGACTCAGTTCAACAAGCGGGCTTTCAATTAGGTTTACAGGAAAGAAAAGGCGCGGTATCGGTCACAATTCTCCACGGACACGTTAACAGAGTAGTAAGAAAAATGAAGAAGGTAGGAGCGAAGATAGAGAGAAAAAGGTACCGCAGTGGAGGGCTTCAGGCCACAGCGGACGACGCTATTATCTCATCGTACCTTAGTGGTCCAACGTGCCACCCTATGGCATAAATAAAGCCGTCTCTCATTGCTAAACATCAACGACCACAACAAGCTCAGCCACGAAGTCCTACAACCTGCGGCAAAACAAGTCAGGGAACGCGAGAGGTGGACAGAATCAGATAAGCCTGCATCGTCTAGCTGCCTGACATTGCACTGCTGGTGTCGAGACATCGCAGTGCGCGTGCGCATCCTTTCATGATCTCAGCCTTCTCTTTTTTCTCGCTTCATCGGAGTAGGTGATTACATACAGCGTTAGGCGGTAGGAGTAGCTTTTTCTATTTCCTACGCCACGCGTGTAGTTCGGGGTGGAGGGGGCAAGCCTTCCCCCGATCCTCCGAATCGAGCGGACGTGCCTTTCATAGGCTCCGCCAATTTCGGTTACTTTGGGCAATTCATCGGCTCGTCGTTTTTGAATTTCGTTTCGAATTGACGGAACGCATGAAGAGGACCACAGGAATACCAGTTTTTCCGAGGTGGGACTTTGTTTCCGATTTTTTCGGACTTTGTTCGGTGGACTACGTGCTGAAGCTAGGCCTAACGTGCACTAGCGTCTCGCGGCACCCTGGGATCATGGCGGCCCCGTCGGGGACCAACCCCTAGCCTCGTAAAGCTGACTAAAGCTAAAAATAAATGGAAATTGTCGAAGGAACGCCGGCAGATGTGGAGGAATTTCAAGTGCCTGGCCAATGGTATACCACCAAGAAGAAGAGATATGTGCCGCTCGAGAAGACCGTGCAACAAGTTGAGAAGCAGCGAGCTGCTGAGAAGCATGCTGGAAGAAAAATGGCTGCGAAATCGGTGGAAAAGTAGCATGTTCGCCTTCCCGATGGCGCCGAGAAGATCATTTTGAGGCCACGTGGCGGCCTCGTGCGTCTGCTCATGTTTGGCAACGCAATCTTGGCTAACGCAATAACGTGGCAGCTGGTATCCACCCGGGCGAGGCCGGGGAGGACGTCATCTCGACGAAAATTAGGCAGCACTCGATCCTCGTGGCAACTACAAGCGCCGAAAGGAAGAGACGCTACGCGAGCCTAAACCACCTCGTGTTCGAGGGGGAGAAGATCGAATTGGCTGCCTAGGTGGCGACGCCGGAAGATTGCGGCAAGGGCGTGGTACATGACGTGCCACTTATACCGACGAGATCATCATGGAGAGGCTGAGAATCCACGGCAACCCGCCAGTTTGGGGTGTGCGGAGACTCGGCAAAAATTCCAGAACTGTACTAATTCTCTTTGAAGAGAGAGAAGTACCACGATGGGTTCGCCTGACTCCGATGGCGCAGCGGTGTCAGCTTTACCGCAAAAAATATGAGGTATGCAATGCCTGCTGTAGACTCGGTCACAGGGACGACGTCTGTCCGGAACCGAGCAACCTCAAGTGCAGAAGCCACGGAATGGAGAGGCTACCGCAAGGTCATCAGTGCGAGGCTAAGTGCCAGCTATGCTGCAAGGGCCACCTACTTGGTGACCGAAAATGTAAGGAAATATACAGGACTCCGTACGAGGTGAAGAAGAAGCAATGGGAGCGAAAAGTCAAGGATAAGCTAGCGCACGACGACAACAGAGGGCGACTGAAAGACAAGCAAGAAGGAGGAGGAGACTTCCGCGTTAGTGAAGACTCCTTCCCAAGGTTGGAATCTACCGCCAATGAGACGCCACCGCAGCAGCGAGCGCGTTCCAGTTCTCGCTCCATGGGACGCTCCAGGTCTGGGTCCAGGAGGCGCTCGAGTTCGAGGGACGCGGCTAACCCATGGACCAAGCGGAACGCCAGCGGAGACCGGAAAAATGTAAGCTTCAACAACGGGCCCTCCCAGGTTAAACCTAGGAAAGATAAGAAAGACGAGGAAGTCGAAATTCCTAAAAAAGAAATTGAGGAGCTTAAGGGGGTGATTAAAAAGCTAACGCAAAATCAAAATTCGAAACAGCATACGGAAAAGCAAGGGCCTCCTACTCCCGCGAAGCAGCTGCCACCTGCTCAGCCAGTCGCCCCGCCACAATCGGCGCCACCGGCGAAAGGGGACGAGCAAATGGCGACTGAGGCGTCTCGCCCGCCCCCGGTGAAGCGCAAATTAATGAAGCAGACCCGTTCCAAGCACTCGACAATAGGCTTGACGAAAAATTGAATTCATTTATGAGCCAAATGACCCAATTCGTGAACCAAATTCAGAGCCAGGTACAGGCACTTGCAGGGGAAGTGCAAAGAGTTCGAACTGAGCTCATAGCCGTCAACACCTGACAGCAGAATGTCGAGCGAACCCTAACCCAGCTGCAAAATGGCCAGACGCGTAAATGACAACCAAATTTGGCAGTGGAACTGTCGCGGCTTCCAGCGCAAGAGAGCGCTACTGCAGCAATACCTTCCACTTATAACTGAGACCCCCCTCGCAATCGCCCTTCAGGAAACAGGGAAGGGAGCCAAACTAATGGGATACCAGGTGTTCAACAGCGATAGAGGCGTGAAATCGACGGTGACGACCTTTGTCAAGCGCAATGTAGCATTGATAGAACACGATTTGAATTCGAGAGATATCCAGAACGTATTTCTCGAGATATTAACGGGACGAAAGAAGGATCCCAGTCTATTCCTTTTTAACATTTTTAGCTCACCCAAGCAAAAGAAAATTATATTTAGGGCCCTTATGCGCAAAGCCATCAAGGCGGCCGGGAATAATTCCTTGCTGATCGTTGGTCACTTTAACGCCAGACATCAAGAATGGGGCTGTGCTATACAGGACACCAAAGGTAGGCAGCTATGGGAGGACACGCACGAGCTAGGTCTCACCCTCCATACGGATCCCGATCATCCAACGAGGACGGGTAACAGCGTATGCGCGGACACATCCCCAGACCTGACATTTTCAAAAAACTTACAGGGTTTAGACTGGCAAAATTCTGAGCAAACGTTTCGCAGTGACCATTTCATTGTCGTTTCGGTCCTCAAAGAGGGCGTCAAGACGCACAGGGGGTTACAGAATGGGATTATTTTAGAGAACTCAGGGCAACCGCGCAATTAGAATGGATTGAGAACATTGAGGAATGGACGGAGGCACTCAAACGCCACGTTGGTGAGGCGACAAGACGCTGGTAGGAGACGACGCTCCTGGTATAGCAGATAGCCGACTGCTCCACATGTGGGACGCTAAACAAAGCATGGAACGCAGGCTGAAGAAACTAAAGTGGAACAAGAATCTTAGAAGACGAATCGCGAGGCATAACAAAGAAATTGAAAGCTACGCGATCAAACTGTGCGAACAAAACTGGCTCAGCAGATGCGACGAAATGAGGGAGGCATGAATCTCTCCAAAACGTGGGGCATGCTCCGGCATCTGCTGGACCCAACAAATTCAAAAACTCAATCGGGAATAAGATTGGCAAAAGTCAGGCACGCCTTTGAAGGAGACGATGCGGCGTTTATGAATAAGTTAGTAAAAACGTATGTTGCAGACAACCAGCGTTCCCCACTACCGAGCTACGGTGGCACGCCCAATGCGGCGCTTGACGGCCCCATCACGGAAGCAGAGGTAAGGGCGGAAATTGTAAGACTAAAAACTAAATCAGCCCCGGGCCCCTATGGGATCACCAATAAAATGCTAAGGAATCTGGACGATGACTCTATTAGTCTACTAACAGAATTCATTGGAAAAGTTTGGGAAACGAGGCAGTTGCCAGATCAGTGGAAAACGGCAAACATAATACTAATACTCAAACCGGGAAAACCCCCGCAATTGGAAAATTTGAGACCGAATTCCCTAACCTCATGCGTAGGGAAGTTGCTGGAGCACGTATTACAGACGAGATAACCTTGCTTCGTGGACCAAAACAACCTGTGGCCGCAAGAAATGGTCGGTTTCCGACCACACTTGTGCACGCAGGACGTAATGCTCCGACTAAAGCATGATATCATAGACTCGCGATCGAGAGACGCCAAAGTGATCCTGGGCCTAGACCTCACCAAGGCCTTCGACAATGTCAGGCACGAGGCTATCCTCGAAGGGCTCGAAGCGCTCTGGGTAAGGGAGAGAACGTACACCTACATAAAAGACTTCTTATCGAGCAGAAAAGCCTGCATGATATTTCAAAATTTAGAATCTCCTACGATAGAGTTAGGAAGCAAAGGCACACCGCAGGGCTCAGTGCTATCGCCTTTCCTATTCAACGTGGCAATGAGAGGCCGCACGGGTAAACTTAACCAAATCAAGGGGCTAAATTTTAGCATGTACGCGGACGATATTAACCTCTGGATTAACCATGAGAGCGATGCGAGTACGGAGGAATGCCTGCAAGCAGCGACCGACATCATTGTCGATTACGCGGCTAAAAGGGGACTTTCGTGCTCCCCGCATAAATCTGAGTTGTTCGTTTATAACTCAAAGTACCTCCGCTGCAAGAATAGCGGGGGGTTTCATATTCAGGTGGAGGGCAAACCGGTGCCAAAAGTAGATCAGATCAGGATTTTGGGGATGGTCATTCAATCCCACGGCCATAACGGAGAGGTCGTGAAAAATTAGAAAGTTACGCGATGCAAACCCTCGGGCTCTTGAGGAGGGTCGCCACTAAAGGAAGAGGCCTCAAGGAGAGACATTTACTAAAACTAATCCAGGCATACGTAATAAGCAGAGTCAGTTACGCCACGCCCTACCTGGACATCAAGGCCGGCGAAAAAGAGAAGTTAGACTGCCTGATTCGAAGATGCGTTAAGAAGGCGCTAGGACTGCCCATGGGTACCTCGAGCGAACGACTGCTCGAACTCGGGGTGCATAACACGTGGGAAGAATTGGTGGAGGCAGTGCGAGTCTCCCAATTAGAGAGACTAAGCACGACCGAGACGGGCAGGGTAATCCTTGCAAAAGTAGGCCTCAACCCAGACAGGGGAGTTCAAAAAAAGTCACAATTAATAGTGAAATTAGGAATGCTTTGGCAGTCCCCCCCTTCCCTAGGAATGTGCATCCAGAATTTAATGTCGAAAGACGGGCCAAACGAGCCGAAGCTCTAGAGCGACGGTTCAAGAACATGGGAGCAAAGGAAGTAGTCTATGTTGATGTGGCAAGTGGCAGAACAGGTGCGGCGGTAGCTTCGGTAGTCGATGGCCGAAGGGCACCGGTATCCGCGGAAGCCATCAGAGGCCGCAACAAAGAGACTGCGGAGGAAGTTGCGATAGCGCTAGCTTGCGTAGGAACAGAAGCCAAGTTCATAATTAGCGACAGCAAAACTGCCATTCAAAAGTTTGGGAAGGAGAAGATATCGCCGGAGGCAGCCAAAATCCTCACCCAAAGAACGATAAATAGCAAAATTCAGTTAATTTGGACACCCGCTCACGCTGCCGTCCCTGGTAAAGAGGCGGCTCACGAGCTAGCCCGAGCTCTCTACTTCCGGGTAGCCGTCGAGCCCCCCGAACACTGGGCATACGACGAGCGTCTGCAAAATTACGGGGAAATCATCGACCAGTATAAATTGGGACGTAGACTGGTACCCCCGCCAGATGTTAGACTAAATAACAGAGAAGCTGACGCGTGGAGGCGAGAACAACTAATACGTTTATGAACCCGGTCTGGGCGTTTCACGCGCTACCAGACTTTAGCGACAATGATCTCTGCAAACACTGTGGGGCGAGAGGGACCCTCGACCGCATAATTTGGGAGTGCCCACCATCTCCAGGGATAGGGCAAAATATTACAAGTAGAGAAGCCTGGGATACCCTGCTGCGAAGCGCGGACCCTGCGATCCAGCACCGCACCGTTCTTCTGGCGGAAGAGGCCGCAACAAGCCAAGGGCTACCTGCCAGCCTCTAATTCGCGGGCGTACGACTCCAATTTTCCGATGGAATTAAAAGTTGTACAACCAACTAACCAATCGCGGTGGAAGGAGGAGGGGTGCCCGGTGAGGGTGAAGCATAAGCTGCTTGCTTTGCCCTCGCTTGACAGATAACATACCACGTCTCTCGGCGACAGCGCGTGCCGCATACATTATCAGTTACATTCCTTGCATTTTTTTGTTTCAATGATGGTGTGATATTGAAGTAGGAATGAGAACACCTTAACGAGAGACGTTCAGCCAAAAAGGATTTAATTTATTAACACCAGATGAGACAACATAGGATGGTCACTTGCACTCGAAATAAAATACAGGTAGACGAGTAACGAAATAAGTTGAGCAGATATTCCCGCTGTCATATATCTTTGACGCAAAAGAATATAGGTGAAACTAAGACTGAGGGCCAAGAAAAGAAAAACATATTGTAGAAACCTGTGCCCCACATCCCCCTCTAATTACACACACATTCACTGCCAAGGAAGCGATCACCAGCAGAAATAATTTCCTACATTAAATTGTCTCGCTCTCTCTCCTGCCGACGACTGTGAAAGTGCTGCAGCGTTTCCGGGTAATGGTGCGTTCTACGCAATTTCATCCCTAATTGCGCAGCCCTGGTGCGCCCTCTTTAGCAGTTGTCGTGCAAGGGAGTGACATGGGCCTGGTCTGCTACGAAGGAATCTTCATTTCGTGATTTCTAATGCCTTCGCCCACATGGCTTGCGGTTTCCAGATATCAACAGGGCATTTGTTGTATAGACCGATGCCAGTGAGTATGATATCGGTGCTGTGTTGCTCCAGGAACATAAGGGTCATTTCTGCCCCTGGCATGTGCAAAGCCACACTATTTCGAGAGCCGAAACAGTACTGAGTAAGAGTGCTTGGTGATTGTTTCCGCCAAAAAGTATAATTTCTACTTAGCTGGAGCCTAATTCACTATTCAAACTGGACACCTGGCTTATTCCTGACTCTCATAGCTACAGAACCCAGCAGGTCATCTCGCTCGCTGGTCTCTAGCTCTTCAAAATTATCATTACAGTGCCTAATGCTGAAAAGGAACAAACAACAAAATACCAGCTGCTTTGCCACGTTGTATTCCTCTACCAGGTGACTACCAATCAACGCCACGAGTCCTTGATGTGACTAAGCCAGACGAGTCCCGGGCTTAACTTACCAGTCAGCAGCACCTACTAGAGGCTCAGCGGGCAAATACACAGTGCCGCCGAAACCTGGAGCACGTGAGACCAGCGACCGACGGTTACCTACAGTACAGCCAGGTTACGATTGTTACCTGCACAGCACAGATGGCCTCCTCGTGCGTTACATCGCTGCAGAAGAAACGAGTAGCAATGAGTCTTCCTTACGGGCTGTTATAGCTGCGTACCTGCAGGCTTCGGACATACCCCGCCGCCACCATATTGATAAGCACAGTGCTCATACCTGCTCGTCGCCAGCTGCAATGCTCTAGCAGCAAATAATGTTCTCACCCCGGCTGAAATTCTGTTCATATCATGCAACGCATCATCATCATCAGCCTCACTATGCCCACTGCCGGGCGAAGGCCTCTCCCATATTTCTCCAATTAGCCCGGTTCTGTGTTGCTGCATCCACCTTACCCATGCGAACTTCTGAACCTCATTCAATTTGTTACCCTAAGCGACCGTCGGTTATCTTCTCTTCGCACTATATGTCCTGCCCATAATCATTTCTTCTTCTTGATTCCCTCTAGAATGTCAGTAACTTGTGTTATTTCTCTGACCCACTCTGCACGCTTCCTATCTCAATGTTACTCCTACCATTTTTCGTTCCATAGCCCTCTGGGTTGTCCTCAACTTACGTAGAACTCTCTTGGTTAGCCTCCACGTTTCAGCCCCATAGGTGCGTACAGGTAAGATGCAACTGTTGTTTACTTTCCTCTTGAGCGATACCGGTAAGCTGCTAGTCATAATCTGCGAGTGCTTGCGAAATGCGCTCCATACCAATCTTAATCTGCTTGTTATTTCCTTTTTACGGTTCGGATCTGCGGTTACTATAGGTCCTAAGTAGACACATTCGCCTACTATTTCCAGTGCTTCGCTACCTAACGTAAACAGCTGTTCATTCCCGAGGCTGTTGAACATTACCTTAGTCGTTTGCATATTGACTTTCGAGCCTAGCTTTCTACTTTTTCTGTCTAGGTCATCAATCTTTCTTTGCAGGTCATCCCCAGAGTAACTTAGCAAGGCAATTTCATTAGCAAATCGCACATTACTGAGGTATTCTCTATCTACCCTTATTCCTAACTGCTCCCATTCCAAGTCTCAAATACTTCTCTAAGCAAGCTGTGAATAGTACTGGGGAGATCGTGTCTCTTTGCCTAACACCTTTCTTATGGGAATTTTGTTACTTTATGCAGAACTATGGTCTCTGTACAGCCACTCTATAAATTGCCGCGAAACCTTCAAAACTGCATTTGTTGTTTTTTAACAGCCGCTGGCACACGGCCTTATTACTCTGATTCTTGATTGCGTATCAGAGTTGTATTCTTTGTTAATGCTCGATGTGGCGAGTCGCACCTTTATGAGTTCCGTTGTAGCGCAAGACTCACCGAGATCTGTCTCGAAGATTCCGGCCACTCGTGTGTCTTTCTACAATGTTCCAGCTTGGGCTGGTTGCAGTTTGCGATGTTATCTAGATTGTTCTGAGCAGCCTTTACATTGAGCGTTGACAAGTGCGACGGGCATTCTTTGTTCGACGATCGACGAGCACGTTTGTTGCTATCGCCGCCGCCAAGTTGCTTTGTTCTTTTGTGGGCGCGAGTCAGCCCAATAAAGTTCTTCAGTGCAGTCTTCGACTCTTCATTTGTGTCATCAACCATGTCACACCAAGTGACAATATATATTCCAACACTTTCATGTACGGCTCGTCTACTACCTGATTTCACAATGCCTGCATCACCGCCGAGGTTTCTACTGAGTCAAGTCCTTTTTCGTAATCAATGAATGCCATGTATAAGCGCTGGTTATATTCCGAACATTTTTCTATCACCTGGTTGATGGTATGGATATGATCGATAGTAGAGGATCGTTTCCGAAGCCCTGCTTGATTGTTTTCTTTATTGCTGTTTAATGTTGTCCTGATTCTATTAGCGATTACCTTAGTATATACCCTATACGTAACAGACAGTAAGCTGATTGGTCTGTAATTTTTGAGTCCCTTAGATTCCCCTTCCTTATAAGGGAAGATAATGCTTGCGTTCTTCAATGGTTTCGGTACCGTCGATGACAGCAGGCACTGCGTATACCGGATGGCCAGTTTTTGTAGCACGATATCCCCCCGTCCTTCAACAATTGTATAGTTATCTGATTCTATCCAGCTGCTTTCCCCGTTTTCATAGCTTCTATTGCTTCCTTAACTTCGTCCTTCATCAGTGGTGGAGCGTCTGACTGTTTTTCCCTACCTCCAATCTCCTTACGGTCCTGACTGCCTTGGCTACTGTGCAGATCAGTATAGAACTCCTCCGCTACTTTGACTATCTTGTGCATATTTGTGATGACGTTGCCCGCATTTTCCCTTAGCGCATACATCTGATTTTTGCCTAAACCCTATTTCTTCTTCACCGCTCTAATGCTTCCCTTGTTCTTTACAGCATGCTCAATTTTCTCCACGTTATACTTTCTTATATCGGCCACTTTGCGCTTATTGATTAGCCTTGATATCTCTGCCAATTATGTCTGGTCTACTGGCTTGGAAGCTTTCATACTCTGGCGTTTTTAAATCAATTCATTCGTCTCCTTAGACAGCTTACCGGTATATACTATCTAGCTATCCTACCGCCTACTTCTACAGCGCACTCAGTAATTATATCTCTTAAATTATTGTTTATTGCTTCTAGGGTGATGTCACCATCCTCGCTTAGAGCTGAATACCTATTCTGTAGCGAGATCCTGAACTCTTCTGCCCAACCCCTCGTCGCTAACTTGTTGATCGACCTCTTTCTTACTAATCTGTTGCGTTCCTTCTTCAGATTTAGACTAATTCGGGAACTCACCATCCTGTGGTCCCTGCATCGCACTTTCCCGATTACCTCTACGTCTCGTATAGTGGGGGGGGCGGTTGAACACAGTATGAAGTGTTCTTAAGTTATTGTGCTCTGCAAACTCATGTAGTAACTCCCCCCTGCTATTCCTAGAACCAATGCCATAGTTACCTACTGCCTGGTCTCCTGCCTGCTTTGTCCCTACCTTGGCATATAAGTCGCCCATTAGTAGAGTATACTGCGTCTTTACTTTTCGCATTGGCGATTTTACATCTTCGTAGAAGCTTTCAACTGCCTTCTCATCATAACTACATGTAGGTCATAGGCTTGTACAACCTTCAGCTTATACCATTAATTAAGCCTAATTACGATGCCTGCCACCGTCTCATTATTACTATAGAGTTCCTCTATATTACCCGCAATATACTTATTGACGAGGAAACCAACTCCTAGTTTTCTCCTCTCCGGTAAACCTCGATAACACAGTACATGACCATCATTCAGTACAGTATATGCCTCATTCGGCCTCCTACCCTCGCCCTATGACATCCCATTTCATACCCCCAAGGTCCTCTAACAGCACTGCTAAACTCGCTTCACTAGCTAGGGTTCTTGCGTTAAACGTTGCCAGGGTCAGTTTTCGACGGCGGCCGGTCCGCAGGACAGGCCGCCATTGTAAATATATTGCCGCAATGTTATCTTACTGGCGCCGCCATGTGGCGAGGTCGGGAGACTGGCTCGCCCGCCAGTCGGTTCCGTGCCTGATCTTGCCGGTACTTTTACTTAGTTGTAAGTAAACCTGCTGAACCAGTTTAACTGGCTTCTGTGACACTTTTGGTGGAGCTTCTGGGCAGATCCCATGTACGAAGAGCCTCTGGCTGCCCCCTACGCCCATCTACACACCGTGGACACGACACCTGTGCACAAGGCGAGCCGTCGCTTGAGAGGCTTAGCACCCAAGTGTGGTCCTCTTGTTTCCCCACCGCGAACCACGATTACAGCGGCAATTCAGACCACTCCGCTTCCCGTGAGTGCCCAGCAGCTGGTCTGCCATACTCCACGTATGCCCACACCGTTTCATGGCGACAAGTTCGAAGACGTTGAGGACTGGCTGACCAGCTACGGCCGGGTCGCTGTATTTAATGCGTGGGACGAGGATCCAAAAATTGCAGAATGTTTATTTCGCACTAGAAGACTCCGCCAAGATGTGGTTCGAAAACGATGAGGCTACCATTTCCACCTGGCAGGATTTCCGGCGGCAGCTGCTCGCAACATTCGGCAACGATGCAAGAAAAGAGATGGCCGAACTCCCTCTACAGTCCCGAGCCCAGCGGCCTAATGTAAGCGTCGCCATGTTTGTGGAAGAAATGATTCGCCTTTTCAACCGGGCGGATTCCTCCATGTCGGAGGTAAAGAAGGTGCGCTACCTTATGCAAGGCGTCAAGGAGCAGTTGTTCGTTGGCCTTGTACGTGACCCTCCACGTACTGTTGCTGATTTTACGAAAGAAGCAACAAGCATCGAGCGTGCCTTGAATCAGCGATTTGTACATTTTGATCGCTCAGCAAACATCGCTGCCATAGACTTCCGCTTGCCAATGGCCGGAAACGACAGGGAAGCCCTTCGCAAACTTATCCGAAGCATCGTGCGCGAAGAGCTGCAAAAGCTGCCCTCTGTCGAACAACATCCACGTGTTGGCGGCATCTCAGATATGGTGCGCGAAGAGCGCCGCCAAACAGTGCCATCAGTACCGTCACCGCAGCCGCCTGCACCACAGATCATGGCGTACAGCGACGTGTTGCTTACCCCTGCACCTGAACAATTCGCACCCTGCAACCCTGCTCCTCCCGCACGTCCTCCACCGCAATATCCAGTTTTGACTGGTTTGCCTGAACCTCGACCACCCGTTCGCAAAGCACACGCGTGGCGCATGCCGAACAATCTGCCTTTGTGCTTCCACTGCGGCGAAGCCGGTCACGTTCTGCGCCACTGCCCGTACCATCGGATGGGCTTGCGCGGATTTTCCCCGGATGCCCCTCGGCCGCGCTATGGCGAACGACCTCGGGATATCGAGCAATACCTCAGCGACCACGTCCCACCTGCGTCCCTCCAGCGACGCCAGTCCAGGTCACCACGGCTGAGACAGATTTACACTAGCCGCCGTTCTTTCCTCAGGCAGTCCCCAAGTCCGCACCGGGAAAACTGAAGACAGCGACCCTCGGGGGTAGGGCCGCCGTCGATGGGCATCGTCCGCTCACCGATTCGATGACACATACCAACCTCCGACCCTTCGCTCCGATCAACAATCCGACCACTTTTCGACGATCGCCGAAGCTTTCCTCCGACGCCCCCAATCGACGCACCGCACGACCAACGAGTCCGACGACCTCCCGACGATCACAGAAGCTTACCTTCGATGCCGTAATTCGACGCAACGAACGACCCGTCAGCCCGACGATCCCTGACAAGCCGCACTTTGTCGACGGTGAGCTACATTCCGCCGAAATACCGATTGTCGTTGATAACTACAACACGACTGCCCTTGTAGATACCGGCGCTGATTTTTGCGTTATGAGTCATGGCCTTGCTACCATTCTGCGAAAAGTCCTGACTCCTTGGCACGGAACCCCATAAGGACAGCCGGAGGGCACGTGGTAACGCCGCTCGGAGCGTGCACCGCTCGCGTCGAGATTCACCACGTAACTTTCTCGTGCTGCTTTGTTGTGTTAGCACAGTGCTCCAAGGACCTGATTCTCGGCCTTGATTTTCTTAGAGAAAACGACGCAATCATCGACCTCCGTGACTTCATGGTGACGTTTTCCACTCACCGCGCAATTTCCGACGAGTAGAGACAGCACAGCGACGACTACACAGACAGGCCAGTTTTCCGAGTGTGCGACGACCATGCCACTCTACCTCCACGCACCAGCTTGTTTGTTACAGTGCAGTGCGACAACCCCCCGCCTTTCAAGGCCTCGCGGAAACGAACGTGAATTTATTGTTGAGCCTACAAGTCTGCGTAGCTCGGGGGGTCTTCGCCTTGAAAAGCAAACGAACTGAACTGCTTTTAACGAACCTTAGTGCCGAATACCGCCATTTACCGCAAGGTACAGCTATCGCTTATTTTGACAGTCAGTACGCCATCCGCCCATTGCGCCCTTTCGCTGGCCAACGAGAACCCTCCCGAGAGCACTGGACATACTGTTCAAACTGACGTGAATCCAGCTTTATCTCTTACCCAGAAACGCCGCCTTCAAGCAATTCTGGACACTTACCGTGACTGCTTTGCAGTCACTTCCAAAGTGAAACAGACGTCAGTAACCAAACATCGAATTATAGTTGATCCCACCGAGCGCCCTATCCGCCAACACCCCTACCGAGTATCGCCGAAAGAACGAGAGGCTATTCGGGCGCAAGTTGATGAAATGCTCCGCGATGATGTGATCCAGCCGTCCAGAAGCCCATGGGCGTCACCAGTTGTACTGGTCGCTAAAAAGAACGGAGCACTCAGATTCTGCGTCGACTATAGGAGGCTTAACAAAATTACGAAAAAGGACGTCTACCCATTGCCTCGAATCGATGACTCGTTCGACCGACTTCGCCACGCCCGATACTTTTCATCGCTCGATCTACGCAGCGGGTACTATCAGATCGAAGTCGACGAACGTGATCGAGAGAAGACCGCATTCATTACTTCTGACGGACTGTACGAATTTAAGGTGCTTCCATTCGGTTTGTGTTCCGCTCCCGCAACCTTTCAAAGAATGATGGACACTGTCCTAGCCGGCCTGAAATGGCAAACGTGCCTCGTCTACCTTGACGACGTTGTCATTTTCTCTGCGACCTACGAAGAGCACCTCAAACAATTGACGGCCGTGCTCAATGCCATCCGCGGGGCCGGACTCTCATTAAAACCAGAAAAATGCCACTTTGCATTCCAACAGCTCAAGTTCCTGGGTCACGTCGTGAGTGCTGAGGGAATTAGCCCTGATCAAGAGAAGACGGCTGCCGTAGCTGCTTTCCCGACCCCCACTTTTAAAAGTTCCGTACGTCGGTTTTTGGGCCTCTGTGCATATTACAGGAGATTTGTGCACGACTTCTCCCGAATAGCGGAACCATTGACTCGTCTAACAAAGGACGACCAGCCTTTCATCTGGGCCGACGAGCAGCAAAGGGCCGACGAGGAGCTTCGCAAGCGCCTTCAAACAACGCCCGTACTTGGCCACTTCGACGAGGAGGCCGACACAGAATTGCATACCGACGCCAGTAACGTTTGCCTCGGGGCAGTTCTCGTTCAGTGGCAAGAAGGCGTTGAGCGGGTGATTGCTTACGCCAGCCGCACCCTGTCTCGTTCCGAAGCGAATTATCCTACTACCGAAAAGGAGTGCCTTGCAGTTGTGTGGGCGGTAACAAAATTTCGGCCGTATTTGTATGGTCGGCCGTTTAGAGTGGTCAGCGCCACCACTCACTCTGTTGGTTAGCGAACCTTAAAGATCCTTCAGGCAGGTTAGCCCGCTGGAGTCTCCGCTTACAGGAGTTCGATGTCACTATTGTGTACAAGTCCGGCAAGAAACACAGTGACGCTGACTGCCTATCCCGAGACCCTATCCCGTGTTCTTCAAGTGAAACAGATGACTCCGTCTTTCTCGGCGCTCTTTCGACGCCAGATCTCGCTCAACAGCAGCGAGACGACACCGAAATGCGGCCCCTCATCGATTACCTCGAAGGAACCGCCTCATCGCCGCCTCGCCTTTTCATGCGTGGCCTGTCGTCGTTCTGCTTGCTTGACGGCGTCCTCTACAAGAAAAACTACGCTTCCACGGACATTCAGTATCTGCTGGTTGTCTCAACGCCGCTCCGTACCGATGTTTTGCAGGCATGCCACGACGAGCTTTCTGCCAGACATCTCGGTTTTTCGCGCACCTTGGCACGAGTACGACAAAAGTACTACTGGCCCAAGCTTACCGCTATGGTTCAGCGCTATGTTAGGACGTGCCGTGATTGCCAACGTCGGAAGATACCACCTGTCAAGCCGGCCGGCCTGCTGCAGCCTATTGTTCCTCCGCGAGTACCTTTTCACCAAGTCGGTATGGACTTGCTCGGGCCATTTCCTACGTCATCATTGGGCAACAGGTACATAAGAGTCGCCACAGATTATCTAACCCGCTATTGTGAGACGAAAGCTCTTCCCAGCGGCACGTCTACTGATATTGCGAACTTTTTTCATCTTTAATCTAGTCCTTCGTCACGGTGCCCCTGCGATCGTTTTAACTGACAGAGGCACGGCATTTACTTCAGCTCTAACCCAGGAAGTGATGCGGCTCAGTGGCACTTGTCATCGCAGAACAACAGCTTACCACCCTCAGACGAATGACCTTACTGAGCGACTCAATAAGACCATCGCCGATATGCTTTCTATGTACGTCAACGAAGATCATAAGAACTGGGACCAGATACTACTGTATGCAACATTTGCTTATAGCACCGCAGTCCAGGAAACGACCCGCTTTACACCGTTTCGTTTGGTGTACGGTCGCGAAGCTGTCACCATGCTGGACGCAATGCTACTGCCACATGTTGCCCACCCATCGACTGCCGGTGCCGACCAATTCGTCCAGCATGCTGAGACCGCTCGCCAGCTGGCTAGACTGAGAGTCCGGACACAGCAAATTAAAGATTTTCGACGGTATAACCTTCGTCACAGGGAGGTAATTTACAAACCTGGCGATCAGGTTTGGGTGTGGACACCTGTTCGCCAGCGGGGTGGCTCCGAGAAGCTTCTGCGCCGCTACTTCGGCCCGTACGAAGTACAACGCAAACTCAGCGACGTCAGCTACGAAGTAACTCCGCAAGGAACTGCTCGCTCATCCCGACGGCAAGCACAATCGGAAGTCGTACATGTCGCCAGGATGAAGCCCTTCTACTCCCGCTAGGCCAAGCTACATGTGTTTTTTTTTCTTTGCTTCCTTTAACTACTTGATGTAAACGCGCATCCTCGCTGACCAGGGTTATCCTCGACCTCGCCACTCGGCATCGGGACGATGCCTTTCCCACCGGGAGGGGCAATGCTGCAATGTTATCTTACTGGCGCCGTCATGTGGCGAGCCCGGGAGACTGGCACGCGCTCGTCTTCTTCGCTCTCGGGGCTCGCCCGCCAGTCGGTTCCGTGCCTGATCTTCCCGGTACTTTTACTTAGTTGTAAGTAAACCTGCTGAACCAGTTTCACTGGCTTCTGCGACAATATATTGCCAGCATTGGAAATGTTAGAAACGCATATTACGCTCTTAATCTTTTCGGAACTTGTTCTTTCTAGCTAGACGCTGTACTATCATTCGTTATGTACTCAGATGAATTTCTTTAGCAGATTCGCTAGGATCCGCACGCGCCGATTGTTCCATTTCATGACTTTAACCTTCGAGGAATAATATTGTTTGGTTTGGTTTTGTGGGGTTTAACGTCCCAAAGCTACTCAGGCTATGAGAGACGCCGTTGTGGAGGATTCCGGAAATTTCGACCACCTGGGATTCTTTAACGTGCCCTGACATCGCACTGATCTGCTATAAACTATATCAGATCAGAATACATGCAGCATGAGTGTTAATTCTTGCCCAATATTAAGACTGACGTAGCTTATATCCCAGCCAACGTGACTGAGTATTTAATCACCTAATACCCTCGATGTTCGGCCCACGTGAAGCCCTGATCGTCTCATATCGCTATCTGGTCTACAGAAGCTATGTGAGCATGCTATTATACACGCTTCATTGACTTTTACGTTTACTACGAGCAAAAAAATACATCAGTGACAGAGGTAACTGCAATAGCATTATCCAAAAACTGGCAAGCTTCTTCGACGCGTGTTGACCTTGGCTTTCCCAGCACGATTTTGAAAATAACTGACTTTTTTGAAGACAAAATACGTAGTTTATTACACGCGTCCAATCCAAAGCCTCTCTATTACTGTGCGATCCCAAAGACTATGGTTTAACTTAACTAGAATGCCTTAGCAATAAGAAAAAGTTACGATTTTGACCGAGCACTTCCGAACAATACCGCAACACAAAAATAATTTCGAATCTATTGCAGAAAGCCACGCGCTTATTTTACACTATACTCAGCCTTCCATGCAATGAACTGATCCATAGGGAGTTCTGAGGCATTTTCAACACAAAACCTAACAGAAGCTTATCATTGCGAGATGCCCATAACAGTCCCAGCTCTGAGCTATACGTTCTGAATGTTGCTAACGCTACCGCCTCTTCATCATTCCGCTCAGAACCTGAAAGCGAACAAGCAAGTTTTTCCTCCTCCGAAGACTCACCCAACCCTGAAATTACATTTAACGCCGGTGGAATCCGCTAGTATTATTGAATACGTTTGGTCCTCCCGGATTAAATCTTTGTGTATATATAATATTTGCGTTAAATATATTACTAAATAAACACATCTCAAGTATTCGCAAAGTCGCAGATATCTACCTTATCTATCGCCCTATCAACGACTTAAAGGCACATTGCGAACGAAATGTGGATCTAATGGTTGGTTGGAACGTCTAGCACTGGCAGTACTTTGGGCACAGCAGGATCGAATTACCAGCCGCAGGGCACAGCTTCAGCGTGAGTGAGATGGGCGCCGGAGACAAGCGATGGTGATGGCGATGCCGCGGCGTTTTCTGTTATTTGCCTTCTTTACATTTCCCCCGCGAGAAGTCGCCATCCTGGCGACTCAGGGAGAAGAGAAAACCAGTGGGTTGTAATATGGCTTGAGGCGGCTAAGGTGGACAACCTCGCGGCCGCGACGGCGGTGGTCGGAAGAAGGGGTGACTGGCTCGATGACGTAGTTCACAGGAGATGTGCGTTCCAAGACGCGATAAGGTCCGTGGTATTTGGTGTCTAGTTTGTTGGTGGCAGGAACGCATAGCCAAACGAAACTGTCGGCCAGGAACGTGGGAGCAGGGGTATCGGTATCATGCTGATCTTTGCGATAGCCTTGAGTGTTGGAGGTAAATGTGCGAGCTAGCTGACGGCATTCCTCGGCCTTCTGTGTAATATCTGACAAAGCACTGTACTCAGAGGCATCTGGATGGTATGGCAAAATTGTGTCCAGAGTACAAGATGGTTCACGGCCATATAAGAGAAAGAAGGGCGAAAACCCAGTTGTTGCTTGGGTGGCAGTGTTGTACGCGAACGTTACGATAGGCAGTACCTGGTCCCAGTTGGAGCTTCCCGATTCAGATGTAACATACATTGCGAGCATGTCATCGACTTGTTGGGCAATAACACGGCGCTCAGTCGGGGACACCCGATACGGCCGCTGATGGAGAGGTGGGTGAGCGCCAGTGTCAATGAGGTGAGTAACGGTCGTCATGCGGCCCAAGTAAGATTGCAGGATGTCGAAGGAGGAGCGTAATTGGTGTAGAAGGTCAAGAAGTTGTTCTCGGTGGTGCGGCTCTAGAGTGCTGTCCACAGAATAGTCAAAAAGATCCCGCTGTAGCGGACCTGAAGCCACGCTAGTTGGAGTCAAGGCGTCAACTTGGCAAACAGGGAATGAAAAATCATCAAAGGCGAAAAGAAGGTCCACGGGCTCGATGCTGCCGAGGCGCTCCCCTTCGATCAACATAGCGGGAGACGCAAGAGGATTGGCTACCAGAAGTGTGCTAGCGCCGTTGTTCATGTCAAGGACGGCAAACGGCAGCGGTAAGTGGCGGCGGCGGCAGACAACGTTAGAGGGCACAAAGAGGACTGTCGCGGCGGTGGTAAAAGAGGCAGGGAGGGGAACCAGAACAGCGCTAACGGGTGGGATGGTTGTGTCATGAGCTACGAGGAGTTTGGTCGCAAAACGAGGACACGGCTCGTGGAGCAGGGCATCAGACGGTGCATCACTCGATTCAATGAGCTCTACTTGAGGACTGGCGCAGTCAATGATAGCATGATGCTGGGACAGGAAATCCCAGCCGAGAATGACGTCATGAGAACATGTGGGGAGAACGACGAATTCGATGATGTACAAGGCTGCAGCAATGACGACGCGAGCAGTGCAGATAGCTGTCGGCTGTATACAGTGAGCGGATGCGGTACGAAGCGATAGTCCCTCGAGAGGCGTAGTCACCTTTCGGATGAAGCGGCAGAGTTTTTGGCTGATATCTGATACAGCGGCACCGGTGTCGACGAGCGCAGGAGTATGAACACCTTCAACGATGACAGGAATAACATTCGCGGGATTAAGACGAGGACTTTGAATTTCTGTCGAATACGCAGTTCGTGCCTCGCGAACTGCGGCGTTTAGTTTTCCGGCTGGGTAACGGGTCGTCGGCGCATTGGCGAAATGGAGCGGCGACGTGGTGATGGCGAACGACGAGGGAGGAAGTCCGGAGGATCAGGGGGTGCTGTTGGAGGACCCGATGAGACCGGGAACTGAGGGGCCGAATAAGGTGGCGCAGGCCGTGCAGCAAAGGCCATATTTATTCGGCGCCGGCAGTAGCGGGCAGTGTGTGCAGGGATGCCGCAGTGGTAGCAAATAGGTCCGTCGTCTGCAGTGCGCCATGGAGATGGTGTCTGACGCAAGGGGGGAGCAAAAGCTGTTTTTGCGGACCGCATGGGGGGCGCAGCATAGGCATATGCTGGCTCAGGCAGTTGACTTGAAGTGACTTCGGCATACGTGCGACGCAATACTTGAGGAGGAGCCGGCGCGAATGCTGGAGCGTAACTCAGTGGCGCAACGCCGGACGATGAAACTGTGGGCGTGAGTAACGGCATTGAGGGTGCGACCGGAGCTGATTGAGGAACAGGATTAGGGAGGACTTCAGATACATGCTGCTGGATTGCATGGCGAAGCTCCGGAACAAGGCCAGTTGTTGACGACTCCTTAACATATGGCTGTAGGGACAGTTGTCGCGCGACCTCCTGACGTACAAAAGCCTTGATGTCTTCAGAGAGGCTAGATGACTCCCTCTCCGCGGCTAATCCAGCGAGTGATGCATGAGGCTGGCGAATCAAAGCAAGCTCCTTGCGGAGTTCGTCGTAGCTTTGACAGAGGTCGTAGATTTCCTTGACCGTATTGGGGCCTTTGGCGATAAGCATGTTGAAAGCGCCGGCATCAATTTCTGTGAGGACATGACGTATCTTAACGGCCTCGGTCATGGTCGGGTCAACGCGGCGACACAAATCTACAATGTCCTCAATATAACTGGTGAACGTTTCACCGGGCAGCTGTAGTCGCGATCGAAGACGCTGTTCCGCGCGGAGTTTTCGGACGGCGGGGCGGCCAAAGACATCAGAAAATTTCGTCTTGAAATTCGCCCATGTGGCAAAGTCCGACTCGTGGTTTCGAAACCACAGATTAGCGACGTCGCTCAAGTAAAATATAACATTGTTGAGCTTACGGTTGTCGTCCCAGTTACTGTGACGGCTGACCCGTTCGTAAGTGGTCAGCCAATCGTCGACGTCGTCATCGTTGCTTCCACTGAAGGTAGCCGGGTCCCGTTGACGAAGCGCACCTGTGCAGGTGACGGGCGGAGGCAGGTGCAATGAAGTCGGCTCCGCCATTGGGGTAGTCAATGTTCTGCTGCGAAGTTCCTGGGCGAGATAGGTACAGGGAACCTCAGATTGACCTCCACCAAGTGAAATGTGGATTTAATGGTTGATTGGAACGTCTAGCGCTGGCAGTACTTTGGGCACAGCAGGATCGAATTACCAGCCGCAGGGCACAGCTTCAGCGCGAACGAGATGGGCGCCGGAGACAAGCGATGGTGATGGCGATGCCGCAGCGTTTTCTGTTCTTTGTCTTCTTTACACGACGGCTTTAAAATGTGCTAGTACTCTATTTTTTGTAAGCAGATTATTTCTTGCTCACGTCTCGGAAGTGATTGTTTCGATTATGTGCAATCGCCGACTGAAGGCGCGCAATTCATATCTCCCACGCCCTGCGCGACTACTACAGAGGTGTTTTTCCGTCTGTTGTGACGTCACTTTGAGGAGCCGGAGGCATTCATAGCCGCCCAAGGGAGCTTTCAGCATATGCGGTCCTCGTCTTCCGTGCGTTGCGCATGTACAAATCATGTCAACTTAGTGCTGTGCGCCCTATACAACACAGCTCTGCATGTGTGCGTATGCACGAACAGCTGTTAACACGACGAAAATGTCTTACATCGTTTCTCGCAATGTCAAAGCTCGCGGTGCAATTCGACGCTGTTGAGAAGAGAGCTAAATTCATGCCAGCAAAAGGAAAATTCTACTCGAAGCAGTTTCTTGACTTTGACTACGCACAGTTTGTTGCTAATGCAATTTTTACAGGGCTTTGTCAAAAAGGTATGGCTGAACCATGACATAATTTCTCCAATTCCTCGCAAAAAAGAATCAGGTGAGTTATATTTCCAAAGAACCGCTTTTTTTAAAGGAGGAAAAGGGAGTTCAGGGCCTGTACGTCTGATTATATTTCCATTCCTTTCTGACGATTCAGATCTCATCTGTATGTGAATCATAGCATTAAGTGCTCATTGCGACCTGTTCTTTCAATGCCATCTCGCCATGTGATAGGCAGAGAGCACATGCGTGTGGTTTTACATGTGGGTTTCTTTTTCTTGCGCAAAGTACGCGCAACGGCTTTTTTGTTATTTAGTCGATATTTATTGCCTCAGGGCATCAGTAGGGTATGAGATGAAGGATGAACAAATGATTAAATATAATCGCACAAAGAATATGCGCACGCACTGTGGATCCTTTACGAACAAGCGGGTGACTAAGAACCCACGGTTGCGTCGAAGCCAGGTTGTGCCAAATTGCCAGGTCCTACACCGCACGGCACGTGCCCCACATGCTCGTGGAATACATACGGGAGCGTTTTAATAAGAGCAGGCGTGCAACGCTAAAGTGAGTTTGGGCGCATTCAGATATGGAGCACACTGAGAGAGGTTTCGTTCGATGCGTCCAAGCAAGCAGTCATCTAAGTTGTTATGTGGGCCGCGTGCGTCTGCACCCGTTGTTGCCTCGGCATTTTATACAGTCGTGTCTTGTTTTTGGGTGCAAAATAAATTGGTTGGTTGGTTGGTTTGTGGGGTTTAACGTCCCAAAGCGACTCAGGCTATGAGAGACGCGCCAAATAAATTATAAATGAACTCGACAAGGCTCGTGAAAAAGAGAAACCCATTTTAAAATATTGTTTTCTCATTACGGTATGGGTGCAACGGAATTGCTGCAGCTTGGCTAGCATACGTCAGCCGTTCATTCAGTAATCTTATATTGTGAGCATACAATAAAAGAGAAATGTTTTCTTCGTCTGATAAACGTCCCATGACTCAAACATAAATTTGTGCGGGTTCTTTACGACGCGTGACCCTCAAAGCAGGATATGGTACACTATGCCTTGTGCCCTTTCTTCACCACACTGACTTTTCGGGCGGGACGGGAGACCTAAGACAAAGATAGCCGGCTAGTGCGTTGTTGGCTGCCCTTCCTTGCCAGCAATATGCACGAAAAGGTTTTCACAGCGGGCCCTGTAGTTTGCGCTGATAATGACACTCAGTACTTTTCAA
This sequence comes from Amblyomma maculatum, assembly GCF_055883805.1. Classification (NCBI taxonomy): domain Eukaryota; kingdom Metazoa; phylum Arthropoda; class Arachnida; order Ixodida; family Ixodidae; genus Amblyomma; species Amblyomma maculatum. The sequence continues at coordinate 77,872,689 of NC_139348.1, forward strand.
AATGCATCAGGTTGTCTTGCAGAGCCTGCGCTCACTACAACAGAAGTGCTGCATCGTTTGTGGGCGCATCTGGTACGGATACATACGATGCAACCCCCGATAGCCATTGAGTGGAAATTGCGTGTCATAATGACTCACAAAACTGCAGAGAGCTTCCATCAGCACGCAGCGTAGCTACGGAGCCGCATCGGCAGCTTCGCCAGCCATAAAAATGTCATCCCGAGACATCTTGGCCAATAACAAGCGGCGGCGCGACCCGCAGTGAGCGCCATTGCGCGGGTTTTGTGTTTCTGCTGAAACACAAAACCTGCGCAATTTCTACTTTTTTTTGTCTAATTTCAATCCGATATTAATTCGCAGCATGAAACACTGGAGCTTTCTTCTGAAACCGCGATTTTGTTTTTTTAATTCTGCAGTGTCCCTTTACCTGAAGTTCATGCACGACAGACCGACCTTCATAAGATCCGAACGTTCTGTGGTAAATGGCTCATGTCTCCGAATGCTAGAAAACAGGTCATCTTACTTTTTTTATATAACAGCCTCATTCGGTCCGAAAATACCCGGCTTCTGCTTCTAACCTCATCTGTGACGGCGTACAATGCTTGGGAGTTAGCGCATCGGCAGATCTTTCATGTACTGAATACATAACGAAAGAGATCATCGTACCTAATGGCGTTCTCGGATAAGTACGTCGTAGCATTCAATTAGCCCCGAGTGATATGCAACATTCTTGCATACTGCAGCATTCTTCAACCTGAACTGCAATACGCACGGGCTATGTTTGAGCCCACATTAACCTTCCAGGATCTGTAGGCAACTGTGCTCAATGTTCCATGTTGTTCTGATTACTCGTTTATGTATATCTTGTGTAACTAACCCCAAAACAAGACAAGCTAGCCTTCCCATCTTCCTCGTCGTCACAAAATCGCTCGCCTCATCCGTCAGTTCTACCCATAGCCTTCTCTAAAACACGTATTGCACAGGGATTTCACGGCTCATGCCACCTCAGTTATGCAAAGACAGTGTACCCACCTTCATCTGTTCATCAGCCCATCTTCTTTTTGAGCATACAACCAAGCACCGGAATGCCCTTTCTTTTGTTGCTTCGTCCGCAGGAGTCCAGAATTTTTGTTCTTTCGATGTTGACGCTCGTACTCTATGCTCAAGCATGTCCTGAATAATACCGGACTTAAGAATATCCCTCACTGATCTCTCAGCAGTACACCCCGCAAAAATATTCAGGCGCTTCTAACTTCACAATGCCGCTTCAAAGTCAGCCTGACAATGAACTGTTGCTAGTCCTGACTTCTGTTTCCTCTTTTGGATAGCGTCACTTCCCGGTCGGAGAGTTGTCAATCATCCAAGAGACATCTTCCTGCGAGATTCGAAATGGTGGCACCACCCGCTCTTCAGTCCGCAAAGTTATCCTACGTGTTCTATATGCTTTTATATTGGAGATTTTTCGAGTCTTCTAGATTCGGAGGAATTAAATTTCATTCGGTTTGATGTACACACAATTAGGGGAAATAATAGGCAGGGCCTTTACGTGTATCAAATAAGCGCTTTTCAAGCGAAGGCTTCAGCTTAGACCTGAGTGCATTGTTTTGTGCAAATAGAAACGTCTACACCGCATAACAGGCAAGCTTTTCTTAGTTCAGCAGTTTAATGATGTCAAGTTTTTCGACAGCAGCAGCTGCTTCCCTCATCCTCTTGGTGTAAACTTTTTTGGTTAAATTCCGCATATCCTGCTTGCACTTTCGGAACACGTATTCCGTGAAATTATCCCACAATTTTGTGATTAGCGTCTGGTTCCTATCAAATTTGTCGAACACGGTGAAGTTCTCAAATGGCGGCGACGAAGTCGTGCTAATGGCAAACTCGGTGACGTATACGCTGGTGAGAACCAGACGTTGGTTATCTGAAAAACAAATTGAGATTTTACGCTATGGTGGAGCCCAAATGTACTTACATTTCAAACGTGCAGAAAACAATGCTCTCTTAATTACTTTTCAAGGTCTTTTCTCAATTTCTATTTCACGGAGAGACTAATACCGGATTCTATTGGGCGAACAGGTGCAAGAGCAACGAGCAGCCAGAGCAGCGCACGAGAACACTGGGGACGCGCGTTCTCGTCTCCGCAACAGAACATTCACGCTGCTCGGAGGGTAGCGTAGCGAGGGATGAGCGCCTGACGTCAGGCGTCATGTGATCAAACTTTTCCCTCGCTCGCGTTGCCCGTATCCGCCGGCCACCGTACCACCGGCCGAATGCCACAGCTGCCGTCTTGCGCCATTTTTCTCGACCATGCTGCCCGGGCTCCGGGCGAATAATCAAAACTGACATCAAAAAGGTCACGTGACTTCCCCCGTTCTTGTACTCCGGCGTTGGCGACGGAACACCGAGGACTGCTCTCGGCTGCTCTCGGGACCCCAAAAGCGCGCCTCCTCTGCCAATAGAACACAACGCTACTGCTCCTGTTCGACCACTGGTAGGCACCGAAACTTGCGAGAGCACTTTTAGTGCAGCTAAGAGTGCTTCTGTTCGCCCAATGGAAACCGGTATAACTCGCTTCGGACCAGCAGGCTCTCGTGTAACAAGCCCGCTTCCAACGTAGAGGCTAAAACAAGCAACTAGTAGAACGAGGTTCTCTTTCGCTCTCCCTCTTTCTCTCTCTCCCTCTCTCTTATATATCAATCGAGGTTGTGGCTGTCCACAATTTTTTCGTTGTACCCATATTTTTTGCTGATTGTATTTTGAATTTTCTTGCGTCGAATTTTTTTTGTTTTCATACCATGCGGAGAGTATTCTGCCTATAAACAATCATTACATCATAGCAATAGCCTGAATGCATGCCCTTAATTTGGTTACGTCGATTACATATGCGCGTTCACTTGTTCTCGAAATCCTTTTCGAAAATTGCAAAGCAAAGAAAATATGAACAAAGAGAGCGTGCATATTTTAAGATTTGTGTTTTTTTATACTGTAAAACGCCTTCGCTAATTAGGAATATGTTTATGGGCATACTGAGGGTATTTTTACTGTGTTATTTGTGTGCACCTTGCCGTATCTTCTAGGTCCCAGTTGTATACAAAAATATTTATTATCATCGGCATATTATACGAAGTAAAAAAAACCTAAATCACCCCATTCACCACTGGAAACATTTTGCGCGTATATGTCGTGCAGTGCGCAGGTTTGAATGTAAACCCCAATCCACCAGACATAGCTTTTCGCTTATGATGCTGCGGCTCACCAAAGCGTCGATGGCTCTAATTATCTCGAACCTCCAAGAAACCAAAGGTGCAGACGTGACGTCGAGCTAAAAGGAGATGATTATTTCAGAAATACGGGAGGAGATTAGTAAAGTTAAATAAGCTTGATGATTTTTAAAGAAATGTAGTTCTGTTTAAATACTTTTGTTCGTTCTGCCATGGAAGGGTTCCGTGTGGCATAGCCCATTCGTTTTCTGGTGCCATCCAATTCTTTCGCACCGGATTAGTCTTGCATTAACGTCTTCATCACGACACTGCTAATCTACCACGATATCTAAACCACAACTGGTAAGTGTTGTTTTGAGAATTGAGTGGAAAATACGAATTTCAATGCAAAAACAGTTAACTGCAAATGAAAAACGCATAGGTATCAGTTTCATAAGGTGGTAACAGCACTCTTTCGGGGAAAGGCTTATTACGGTGTCTCCACTATCGGGCGCCCCACGCCAAATTCAGGCATAAGTGGAGAGCAGCGGTAATGAATAATTTACTTCTTATTCGTGAAAGGCGCGCCTTCTACCGCCAAAGGTTTTGTACCATTGTTTGAGCGAAGTAGCTTTTTATTTTACCGCAGGACTCACATAATCAACCAAAGCTACATTAACAAATTCGTATTATTGCCCTCTATCCTAATGCGTGGATGGCAAGTGCAATATATTAGTCTGAAGTGAATTGTCTACTTCATTTATTTAAATAAAATGAATTGCAGCGTGTGAGCAGTTGCATTCAGCAAAATTCAGAGACATTTCCTCTGCACACTTTTGATCCGGGAATAAAAATTTAGAAAAGGCAAAGAGCTAGATGGGAAGAGACGAGTGGCTCACTGTCTCTGCAGTTTTGGATGAGGGATGAATGTATGTAAAGAAAAATATTGTCACGGGCGTTAACTACTGAGTGTGGATAACGCTTAAGGGGAGTTTTCGTTAAGTTGCGTTGCAGCGAGATTGGCGCATGGAGCTCTTTCGCAGACTTTAAGTCGACACAGATAGCGAGCGCCGCTAAAGACGACGACACACCACAGCCAATGCCTTAGCTTTTCCTCTCGAACCTCTAGCGCTGCATTGCTGAAACGGAATCTTACCGCGTCGGTTCAATAAGACATCGGAAGGAAATTTACGGAACCTTCGATTCAAGAGAAGATACAAAACGCCTTTAACACCGTCTTTTACCTGCGTGAATAATTTCATATTTTTAAATAGGTTTTCGGGGGGGGGGGGGGTGGGGAGGGGGGAATAAGGCGCATTTGTGACTAACACCTACCCTTATTTGAGGTACACTTATATCCTTAGTTTAAATCGCTATCCAAACCGTCTTTCAAACTCGAGTAGCAGATATACGCAAAAGGGAAGCCAAATATTATGACACTAACCGGAACAGTGCGCGAGGAGGGATGGTTGCGCCAGAATTTTGTATCATAACGCGTACACGTTTTCTGCAGCCCTGTTTCTTATTTCCTCTAATTAATGCGATGGTGACACCTTTTCAAGTGAACGATTTCATCCGCTTCGCAAAAGGTATGCGAGATGGAAGACATGTAGATGCTTACGCACGCTGGCAAAGTCGGGGTTATTTTTAGATGACTGTGCAGGTACCAACATTGTGGTACTGAAGGACATTTTTTGACCAGCACTAATTAGATCTCAGGGTAGATATTGCGGACAACTAGTAAAAGATAATCAAAACACGTTGTGTTTACAGCTTAACTAGGTACAGCACCCCTATGGAGCGCCATAGTGTTCGCATTCTGTATATATCTACTTTTATCTCCAGTCCAATAGAGTGTTGGATGAAGAGTGCGGAGAGTGAGCTTTTGTAGTTGCACGAACGCGAGAACCGTGCGTAGCTTTTTTATTATCACTGATTGCAGAGCGAGTACCGTGCTGAACCGCGCATCGTTTAAAGAAAGCTTCTGCTGACTAGCATAAATCCTGCTTGACAACGAATTGTTCTTTTATGAGGGCGTACAAAGGAAAAACATGTATCCAAACAGAAATCAACGTCTACACATAAGCCCTGCCTTAGTGGTGGAGTGGTTAGGAAACTCGACTGCAGTACCCAAGGAAGCGGGATCAAATTCCTGCAATGGCGGCCTCTTTTCGATGGAAGCGAAGACCAAAGCACCCGTGTTCTGTGAATATATATATATATATATATATATATATATATATATATATATATATATATATATATAGAGAGAGAGAGAGAGAGAGAGAGAAAGGGTTGCAGCTCGAATGGGTCCGGTAGGGCATAAACTTAAAGGCGGTGACACACGGTGGGAAGAACAACACTTTAATCCGACGTTCCGGCCGGGGTCCGGCCTTTGTCAAGGAATGTAGAAAGAAGCTGTCGGTTCCCATTTCTTATATACATGCACAATCGAAGAACACGTGACATATATATATATATATATAGAGAGAGAGAGAAGGGGAAATGAGGGTGCTCGTTATAATACATGAAGGAAAGACGCCAACAGTCGGCGAGGCCAAGGGAAGCATTGGGGATTGTACTTTGTGTTTTTTTATTTATTACTTGGATAATCACAGAAATTAGTAATGTAAAGTATTTAGGGAAAAAATAATTAAACTCAAAGTAGAAGAAAAAACAACGTGCCGATGGTGGGAACCGAACCCACGACCTCCGAATATATATATATATATATATATATATATATATATATATATATATATATATATATATATATATATATATATACAAATGAAAAATTGCTTCATACTGTTTCCAAGTTTATTTGTAGTCAACGTTTCGGCAGGAGCCCTGTCTTTCTCAAGACTATATATATATATATATATATATATATATATATATATATATATATATATATATATATATATATATATATATATGTATATATATATATATATATATATATATATATATATATATATATATATATATATATATATATATATCCAATTGACGGTCAGCGCGAACTTCCTGCTTGCAGCCTTAAAAGCCATCGCCTCTTGTACCCCAGCTTCATTACAGCAGTGGTTGCGGTCATCGAATCTACCGCTAAGCATTTTTTATTGTTCACCCAGGTTGGTGCCTTTACTCTCTTTTTCTTTAGTCATCCTAGACTTGCAACCACTGCTGCTGCTGTTTGCGTCGCTGTGTAATTTATGCACCTTTTTTCACGATGCCAACCAATGCCGAACTAGCAAAAAAAATAGAGAACTTGGAAGCTATGTTTGAGGCCAGGATGAGTGAACTAGTTAATCAACTGGTTGGTTGCAAAGGTGACTATCAAGCTTCAGGAATCTGGAGTTGACATGAGTGGATTGAATAAGGAAGTTTCTAACATGGATTCTAGCCTCGCGCTCTTGAATGATATGGTGGAAAAAGTTCAGGACACTCAAGCTGAACTTTGGGCTGCTAACAAAGCTCTCAAACTCGAAAACGAAATGCTTAAAAATCGCATCGCTAATCAAGATCAGTATTCCAGAATCAATAACATAGAAATCAAAGGTGTCCCGTGCACACAGGGCGAAGACTGCGCTACAATTGTGGCGTCAATTGGAGAGATAATTAGTTGCCCTGTTGACACTTCTGACTTGGATATCGTTCACCGGGTCCCTGCACAGTCAGGGCAGAACATTATTGCTAGATTCATTTCCCGCTCCAAAAGAAATGACTTCTTGGAAAGGGCTCGCAAGGCACGGCTTGACACTGGTAGCATTGGTTTCTCAGGGGAAGTAAAGGATCCAATATACGTAAATGACCACCTGACCATGGAAAACAAAAAATTTCTCACTAAGGCACGCGCACTCAAGAATGAAAAGGGATGGCTGTATATCTAGACGAAAAACTGTCAAATTTTGGCACGTAAGTCAGAGAATAGCCATGTCTTCCGTATTAAATCCGAGTCCGATCTGTCGATCTTCACCTAAGATTGTGTACTTTTTTTCTGCCCATCTCGTTCATTAGAATGGCCTCGTACTTCACTCCTTCAAACCTAAAATCTTATCTTTCCCCTTCTTGTAGATCTTTAATTCATTTTAATGCACGAAGTCTAAGAAAACATTCAGACGACATTGCTAACTTTTTATCAGCTACTCAACACCAGTTCTCCGTTATCTGCGTCAGCGAGACTTGGCTGTCCAAAACTGATAAAGAACTATACTCGTTACCTTCTTACAGCGCAGAATACTGCCATCGTAACGACAGCGCTCATGGTGGCACAGCAATCTTTATTTCCTCTAGCTATCATTATCGTCGCCGACTTGATCTAGCTCTTGCAGTGATTAACTGTGAATCTGTATGGATTGAACCGGATGAATCTTTCTTTTCACGAGATAAAAAAAAATTTATTCATTGGTTGCGTATACCGATCACCCTCGTCTCCTGTCAAAGATTTCTGTTCAGCTTTACACTCAGTCTTAAGCGCGTTATCTATGGAACGCAAAAATGTAATTATAATGGGTGACATCAACATTAACACATTAGACCCCAACTGCCCTTCACATAAAGATTACTTGGATGTTTTAAACATTCATGGTTTTGAAAATCTTATTACCATTCCGACACGTGTTTCGGCGAGTGGTTCAAGCTCACTTATAGATCACGCCTTATCCAACCTAATAACCGCCCCCGACGCAGGTGTCATAGAGGCTGATTTAACTGATTCTATTTTTATTCAGCTGGATAACTATGTTAACCAGGCTAGGCATTCACTCCGCATTAAAAAAACACTGAGTGCTGCATTATTCCTTGAAGGGATTGCCAGTGTTCACTGGTCAGTAATCAAGGCCATTGAAGACGCTGATAATGCATTTAACCAGTTCTTTCTTATTATCTCTAATGCTGTTAATCAATGCTCCACTGTATCTACGCGCAATAAAAAATATTCAGCTCCGATTAATCCTTGGATATCTTCTAGCCTATTAAACAGTTTAAGGAAAAAAGATAACCTCTACAAAAAGAGCAAAAAACAACCATTCAACATGAGACTTCTAGCACGCTATAAGAATTATTCTAATATATTAAGCATGCTCCTCACAACAGCTAAGAAAAACTACTATGAAAGAGAGTTAAATCTAGCCGGAAATGACGTTAACAAGAAGTGGAAAATTATTAAAGCATTCCTAAACAGAACCACCACAAAAGTTCCCATATCTGCAATTTCTTCAGGCGAGAAAACATTTAGCAACCCGATAGACATTGCTCAAGCGTTTAGTGACTCATTTGATTTACCATCAGGTAATTCTAACATTGCTACAAGTAATACATTACAACGATCTCCCCATAGCATTTTCCTTTTTCCTGTGTCACCTGACGAGATCTGCAAAATAATACACAATCTGAAGGACACCAGTCCAGGTCTGGATGATATACATTCTTCTCACGTAAAGATGATTGCTCATCTCATTTGCGATGTCCTCGCTCACCATATTAACCTGGTGTCCAAATCCGGAATTTTTCCTACTGCGCTGAAAAAGACTAAGCTCATTCCTATCTTCAAAAAGGGAGATAAGCATAACATTTCAAATTACCGCCCTATAGCTATTCTGTCATTTTTCAGTAAAATCATCGAAAAAGCCATTGTTGTCCGACTAAATAGCTATTTATCTAAATTTGACATTCTCTCGCCTAACCAATTTGGTTTTAGATTAGGATTCTCTACTGAATTAGCTGTGATCGCTCTCACTGATCAAATTAAATCCGTCATTGATGCGGGTAACATCGCTGGTGCATTATTCATCGATCTCTCCAAAGCATTTGATTCCCTTAACCATACTATTTTATTCAATAAGCTTGACTCTATCGGAATAACTGGGCCTGCCCTTACTCTAACCAAAAGCTATTTATTCGAAAGAAAACAAGCGGTATTCATATCAGAGACATATTCAAAATACAAGACCACAAACATTGGAGTTCCGCAAGGTTCACTTCTTGGTCCTCTCTTATTTTTATTGTACATTAATGACCTCCCTGTGCGCCTTAATAATTTTAACTGTTTCTTTATGCAGATGACACCACCATCTTAACATCGGGTTCACACATAAACACTGTGGTTGAAAAACTGAATGCTGATGCAGACAATGTATTAAGCTGGTGCCGGGATAATATGCTGTCCATTAATGCATCCAAATCTAGTTTTATAGTTTTCAGCTCATCTCGTAAAATTATCTGCGAAACCCCGTCTGTTAACATCGGCTCTAACTCTGTCTTTGCTTCTGATCATGTGTCATTTTTAGGTGTGGAACTTGATAAACATCTAAAATTTCGGACTCACATCACATCTATTTCTCGTAAAATGGCTTATGGCATTAGAGTGCTAATTAAAGTTCGGCCGTATTTTGATATTCCCACGCTCATTTCTCTATATTACTCGTTCATCCACACTCACATTCAGTACTGCATTTCATCTTGGGGAAACACGCACCCTTCGCACTTATCTTCCCTGCAAATTATCCAAAATCAAGCTGTACGCATTATTACTTGTAGTCACCGCTTAGAAAATGCCCTTCGTTTGCTCCAATCACACAATATTCTTTCTGTAAAGAAAATAATCGACTACAGTTTATGTATCCTAAAGTACAAATCTGCTAGAGAGCTACTTCCATTCTCACTAACCACCAATGATCAAATTCCGCGTCGTACGGACACACGTTTCGCCATAAACAACAACTTCTTGCTGCCTAAACCAAACACTAATTATGGGAAACAATCAGTCCGATTCTCTGCTACCACTCTTTGGAATTCATTACCTACAACTATCAAACAATCATTAACTATTTTTGCCCTTAAATCCGCTCTTCGTCAGTTTTTGTTATCACACATATCATAATTTTCAAGGTAATCTGTTATCCTTTATATCTTTTTATGAATTGTTTCCTATGTTTTCTTCATGTGATTAGGTGTTTATTCTTTGTTATTACATCAATAGCGTCTGCACTAATTCGTTTCATTCGCCCCAACCCACTGATGCGAAATATTGTATAATTTCTGCAACTGCTCAATATGTATTTCTTTTCAATAATCATCATAGGAGGTCCCGTTCCGCAGTCCTTGATTTTGGGACCTCCTTCTGTATTCATGTTTTGTTAACCTTTGAAATACAATAAACTTCAAACTTCAAACTTCAAAAAGGAATCCGCACAAGTAGCTATTACACTGCCCCGTTATTCCATTAACGTGGGGCTGTAGTACCGTTATTTTTGCCCCCTCACTGACATCTACAAGGGGAGAGGGTTAAAACCAGTTCGATAGAACATCGCAAGCTGTCATTGTCGTTGCTGTGGGCGGCAAGAACGCACAAGCATGCCTATGACAGGTGCTAGTTGACAGATGGGATGGCCATTATTCTTTGTAGCTTCAGCAGCATCCCCACACCACATTCCCGTGGTAAGAGCTGCCAAGGTGGTTAGCCGCTACAGTGTGGGAGGATGAGTTGCTAATAGAACCGGGACTCTGGGAACCGTTAGGCCCATGCTACGCACTTAGGCTCATGTCAGTTCGTTAAAGATGAGCTTTATCACTATGTCGGATGACCGTCTTCACACACTGTGTAATTAGTGCTTGCAAGAAAATGTGCAATGAGTTAGAATTTACGAAATTTGTGAGTGTGTGTATACCGAAGTGTATGTACGCGAACAAAGATGCTCAATGGGCGCAGCAGATGAGCATTATTAACGCTGTAGTGTCATAACTTTTAACCAGGGCTTAAACTTTCACAAACTTTAAAAGCAAGGTATTGAACATGCACAGAGCTAGTGTTAAAAGTTGTCTAAGGCGTCAGCAGTTCGCATGTCAATGGCTGCATTTGTAGCATGTGTCGGGGAATATATTAAATTGGATAAATTTGATCTGAAAGCGAGCTCGAATAGAAAGCTTCAAATTGTAAAACTGTTTGAAACCCAGTGCAAAGCTAAATATTTAATATCATGGGCGCCTTTTTGTTTTGGTGAGTAGGAAGTTAGGCAAAATATATTGTTTTGATAAGTGTGGCTGCACACACCGTTGCCTTGTGTACACCGCTTTCAGTGCAGCTTTTTAAATGCGCATATATGTTAGGAACACATTCTCTTGCAACCTGCTCAAAACGGAGTTTTCATTAACCTATTCATGTAAAACATGACTGGAAGGCAGCCCACTATTCGTTCACACCCAATGCATCAACTTGTGACTGCATTTGACTGGTTACGCATTTGACTGCATTTGACTGGTTCCACGAAGAACATTTTGTTTTTAGGAAGAAATACCTGGAAAACCGGTGACATCGAAGTACCCTGATACATCCGCCGGATTTTTCCAACCTTCGTATTCCATCACGGTTGAGTTGATTCTGAATCGGTCGGTGACGTTTCTTCCGAACGAAAGCGTGCAGTTGTATACAGCAAATGAGCCAACCAATGGCAGCCTACAGTATGCTCTGGCAGTCGGGGACCGCTGAAACTTGCAGACCTGCATAGGTTTAACGGCGCGAGTTCCCCGCAGGATCAGCAGTCCATCGTTTATGTGGAATCTGAAGAGCGTGCCACTCGAATTAAAAGGGTTACGTGCGTCGTAGTTGCGGCTTGGTAACATTGGTGCTCCTTTCTTTGGGAATAGGCTGTACAAAACTTTGAGCATGACGTCCCTCTTGTACTGAAGATCTGTAATTGAAAACGGGTTAAAAAAATTGCGTTGTTAGTCACTTTTTTGTAGTCAAGCACAAAGTTCTCAGCACTTTGTAAGCCTCTCTTCCACCTAGTGGCCACATTAGGTATGCTTACAAAAATATCTGTATAGCAAATTCTCGGATTGAAAACCGCTATTTAGTAAAGATGTGGATTACATTACGGCATTGAAAGATCCTTACGGGAACGCTAAAATCATGGCGTCTTGCCCTATCAAGTCCCGCAGCATCAAGGGACGAGAAGTGGAAGCTGTGACAGATTTTCTCTTCTTGGGCTCCAAGATTACCCCGGAAAGAGACTGCAGCCATGAAATTAGGAGACGCCTGCTTCTGGGAAAGAGAGCCATGGCTAGCCTTGACCGCCTAGTAAAGAGCAGAGACATTAGTCTCCCAACCAAGATCCGTATAACCCGTGCTATGGTCTTTCCAGATGTGATGTATGGATGCGAGAGTTGGACTGTGAAGAAGGCTGTCCGCCGAAGAATTGACGCGTTTGAATTGTGCTGCTGGCGGAGACTCTTGAGAGTTCCTTGGACGGCCAGAAGATCAAATCAGTCGATATTGTCGACCATAAACACTGACCGCACATTGGAGAGTCAAATTCTAAAGTTAAAGCTCAGCTACTTTGGTCATCTGAGGAGAAGAGAGGAGTCGCTAGAGAAATTTTGATGTTGGGACCGAAGAAGGGGTAGGCAGCGAACGCTATGGTTAGATGGCATCCTCGAGGCGCTGCAGATGAAGTTATGTGATGTTAGGAAAATAGTGAGAGACCGAAAAGCGTGGCGAGATATGGTCCATAGGGTCATGAAGAGTCGGACACGACTGAACGACTGAACTGAACTGAAAATTTGGCAATGACACAAAAAGGCAACAAGTGCGAGTTCACGCGCGTCTCCCCATGGCATGCCGTATTGCAATTTGGAATTACCTATAAGATAGCACACCTATGTTACGAATAGGAGGTCTGTTAGATTTTTACAGCTCCTGAGGTGGGCACTTTTGCTACAAAACACAGCCAGCTGTAGTGAGTACAGAGTGTCCTGTCGTTATTACCGACAGCAGGGAACAGGTCTCACGCCAAGTTGACAGCAGAAACATTGCTGAATTGGGATGACGCAATGTTTATGAACATTTCTTCCTGCCAGAAAGACAAGGCCTCATTCACACCAGGTATTTGTAAAGGAGGATATGTTCATATCAAAACAGAGAGAGCAGTTTAAAAAACGACTTACTCGTCGACGTTTTCCAAGATCCGCTTGAACCTGTCGAAACCAAAGAAAACGCTTGTTTAACGACTGTTTGTAATTTTATAGCGTCTATAGCCTGGAGCGCAAATATTTCTCAATACAGCCTAACGTCAATGATATACGAACTTTTGTTAATTTCTCCGTACCCTTCAAACGTACTACATATTTCCAGCATACATACATATATACATAGCATATTCAGAAGCTCTCTACACAATACAGCAAGCAGCGATGCAGTGCGTAATTTTCTCAAAACGATTACCTTGATTTATGACCGCTTATTTCTGACTGGATCTGCACATCTTCACTTTCTTTAAAAACGACAACAATGCTACAGTTGTGCCGCGCCGTAGCAGTATCCCCAACCCTTCGACAGCGCACGTGCTCTGTGAAATGACTTCTTGGCGAATAGATTTAGCCTAATACCTCACATATTCTTGAACAGGCCCAGACCAATCCATATATGAAAAAAAATACATTAAACAGTATATATGAAAGCAAAATACAATAAACATACAATAAAATACAATACAATACAATAAAAGATGTCAAACAAGTGATTTTTTTCAGTTTGGGGGAATATATATTCAGCATGTGTATGGAGCTATCCGCTACAGGGGAGGACACAGACCATCAGGAAAATTATTCCGGACTTAGGTCGTGATCAGCCCCATGCACTGTGCCACCCTTTAGGAATAGGAGATGGTCGGGCGGGTCACTCTGTAAAGTGCTACAGAACGAGAGTTTAACTGCATTACCAGTTTTGAAATACACGAACTGCGGGGGTATTTTCAAGGCTGTCAGTTTAAGCACTTAAGTGGTAGTGTTTGACCTGTTTTTGAAACCGCGACAATTACACTTCACAATTAGATTGCGGTTTGTTCGTGGGGCATAACCCATTAGAGGATTGTTAACGAGCGGACGCAGCTGCATTGATTTGAAGAGGCGTTGTCATTGAGAGCCGGCACATGTGCCGTCACTTGCAGCGGGGGCAATTCCAGCTCCTCCATGATTTCGGATAGATGGACGCTTTGGTTTAATATTAATGGGCGGTGACGTCTTTGATGTGTTCCATCTGCGAAGCCGCTGTTTTACACTAGGCACGTCTTAATTTTGGCTATCACGGCGACCGTAATAGTGGCCGCGATTGCCTACAGAAGGTATCTTGTATTTTAACGACATTTAGCATCCTGTTATTTAATTCGAAAGGAGCTCTTCCGACGACGGTGAAACGAACGTCAGAGTTCTAGCAGAGGGTGTCCGCTCCAAGTTTACTTCTTTCACAGGCTCCGGAGCTACATGAATGGTAGGTGGGCGGGAAGAACCGAGACATTTCTACGGCAGCAATTTTGGAGTGGATGGAATTGAGCAATTGTGGCCCTTAGGCTGTTGAGCTCGAGGTTGGGCGCCGCGACGTCACAATGAAGAGGGGCTTGAGGAGGAATGTTCGGGGAGAAGACAGGGGAGCACGGGGAGGCAGAGAAGGCGCATCTCGGCTGCTTACTTTCAACTGTGACATCTTTAGTATAAAGGCAGAGGGCCCTCGAGAGGCGGTAAATCCTCGCCTCCTGAATAAATTGACGCCTTCTTGTCAGTTGATCACAGAGGTTGAGGGGCACGTCCGGACACGGCGTCGTTTTGTGGCGCTTGTCCGGTCGTGCATTGCATCACATCGTTGCTAGAAAGTGTAGCTTTCGGACCGGTACCTGGCAACAGGGTCAATAGATTTCCATTTTGGTTCAACTGACCAGTCGGGTTGCCCGGTTGTTGCAGGCCTCTCGAACTAGGACTTGCACTCTTTCGAGTACATCCGGTGGCCGCCACCGCAGATGCTGAAGGAAGGAGGATTGCAATAGTGTGGCGTTATATTGCGATCTGCGAGCACTGCGGCCCTGTGGCCGCAATGTCCGGTGTTATTACTTTGATGACTTGGACATAGGTCTGCGCAGTGATCAATGATGCCGCATCAAAAACACGCAGTAATAGTTCGCTTATATTCGAACAGCAGAGCACTCAGACCGTTGTGGTGCGCGTAACACGGTACCCTGTGCCCAACGAAGTGAACAGGGAAATTGCCGTCTTTCCAAGCGTGATAATACAGGCTGGCTCTCCACCGCGTCATTGGATTTCGACTTCAGGATGGCAGACGTTTTCTGCTCATGGACCATAATAAAGCCCATGCAGTCTTCCCTGCACATTTAAGAGTGACCGACGATTGGGATCGACATGGGGTCTTTGGAACCATTGAGTGGAAATTAACGGGCGCGTGAGGACACAACATTAATGTCCAGCGGTACCGATGATGATATTCTTGTTACACATGGGCCAGAAACTTAGTGTCCACCAAATATGCATTTATATAGGCGGAGAGCAAAGTACCAAATTCATCGATCTGCATGGGAGTTCTGAGAGGTTGTCGCTCTCCCCAAAATGATCCCTGCAGATGGATCCATCTTGATGGCGATCGTGATGCCTTCTTTGCGGAGTACAAGTATAGCGGTGGGCAGCCATTTCTGTATATGAGGGTGAGAGCTTGCTGTTTTGAGAGGCACAAAAACAGCGACGCACACATTGGCCGCCAAATGTTGAGATCCTGTTGGCCAACAAGAAAACGCCTACATTCATTAGTTCCTGTGTATAAGGAGAATTTTCAGACACAAAGGGGCTTTTGCAAAGATTTCTGAACATTTCTTGGCCTGGAGATCGTATCCGCGGCGAACGGATGCCGTCATGGCTTCTGCGCAGAGGCTGAAGACTGGCTGCGTGTGTCAGGCCTAGCTGGCCTCCCACGAGATGAAGGCAAAATGTGGCCTAAAGACCCCTAAACGTTGCCGCCCTGGTCAAAAATGATATCTTCGGGTGTATCAGGACATTATTCGTCTTGTGGAAGCAAATACTCCCGTGTCGTGTGAAATTTTCCAATATCCTGGACACCAATTGCCAGAGTCAGCAAGAGGCACGTCCGCGTGCTCATTAGGTACATCCTCTGGCATCGCTATGAAAGGCTATGGCGGCTCGTCAGAAAGAAGTATTCTTTTACCTAAAAACTAAAACATTTCGGCATTGGCACTTAAACCCCTGGGTAAAAATATGAAATCAGAGGGATCAGGTAGTTATAAAATGTTTTGATATATTGATTTCCGAATTAGTGATGCTTAGTAAGGAAAAGAAAAGAATGAAATAAAGGCGTCCTAAATCTTCTTGAAATTAGTGATGCATAGTAATTAAAACGGCAGAATGAAATAAAAGCGTCATAAACCTTCACCACAAGGCATTTTCAGAAACTGTTAACTATCACTATATTCTAAGACATAGGTCTACTTTTTCCAGGATGTGGCGTCATTGTTACGGCGACACACATTTTCTCTGGACGCAGTAGTCTCCAGATGAAATAATTTTGAGACGAAGAAAGGGAACTCCATTTTGAATGCATTACACTGCAGCGCTTCCAGAGTATCAATTAATTTATCAGCTTGGCATCTCTCTTCCAACAGTTGCACTGAGAGGGTTCATTTGTGGTATGTTCAAGCTAGCTGGCTAATAACAGACGCAAAAAAAAACATTGTTCAAGTGAGAAACGATTAAATCAGGCAGAGACGCAAATGAACGCAGAAAGCATTGAACTTCATGAGCGAAATGCGTCTGAGGGCGAAGCAAACAGTCGTAATGCCTTAGAACGCTTCATTCGTCTCCCAAAGTACAGCAAGTGCGATGAAAACACCTCGAACGATGTGCCAAGGATATCAGCCATCATGCTCTAGCGATAAGCGGAGCGTACGCCATAGCCACCTGTGCCAATCGCGAGTCAATTTGCCGCTCCACGCTATAGGCATTTGAAAAAGCACCGCATCACAGATGAAGTGAGAACTGCAAGAGAAAAGGTGTGAAGCAACAATCTGGCAGGCCTGGGTGCACGAGAGTAACAGGTCACCAGAACTCCACCGCAGTGCACCCGGATGCAAGCATAAATCAAGATCCATACGCTAAAGGTAGCGCCGCATCGCGCCAACTAACTGAAGTGAGGTTTGCCGATGGCTCCCACTGCGAAGCGGGCGATTCGGCTGGCATTGTAAATTAAAAAAGGCGCTGGTCGGGGAAGGCACCGAAGCCACAGCAGAGAAAAACAGAAGACAGCAACCTTCGGTAGTGAATTTTTAAACGACGAACATCATCTTCTTATTAAATACAAGAAGCCGTAAGATTAGTCAACTCCACACGAGGACAATCTCAATGACGACGCGATAGAAGGACACTGACATCGCCGGCCTGCAAAATTACAGTGTCCCACATGCTATCCTAGTACACGACAAAGCCGTTATCAAGCTCCCAGGCCTTTATGCAATGCGAGAACATGAAATACAGATATTACATTGTTTGCTGTTGGTTGGTTACTGGTTTCGTTCACACTGGCGCTTACTGTTCAACTGGTCATCGCTTGCCGCTGACCTCAAGAAAGCAGCGCGAGTTACGTTTATTGCGTTCGCAAAAACTACCGCCGACTGCTAGGCTATCAATTCACCCTCTGGCGCTGAGCTGTGCCAAAGCACGCCACCATCGGTTGGCTCTCTGATCCTACTAAGAGTGGCTACCTCTTTACCCTTCTTGGCCATGCATGAAAATATAGCAAACGTACACTCCTGCCCTGTTGGCTTTGCGGGCCTGCATCAATGTCCCCGCGACCTGATTTCGGGTATCAGCTTCCTGAGTGAACATCGAGCGATCTTGTTACACGTTACACTGACGACCACATACCTCCAACGACACTAACCACCTTTCTCTAGAGTCCTTGATTTAGGCGTCAGCTTCCCGCTCTTCACGCGTATTGTCCCAGTAAGCACGAGCGGCATCGAGGCCGGCAAAAGCGTCATCGAAGCAAGCATCCCGTTGATTTTGGACCGAATTGGAAGCCGGCACCCCAGCTCACAGATTTCATAATAATCGTCCAAAAAAAACGATTCCACAGCCGTGACACGGTGATTACATTTCTGCACAATCTAGCACGCATTCGACATGTTTGTGTATTCGCCAACTACAGTGCAGAAATCACCCCTAAATCACCCAGCGAATATTCGACATCAAACAAGTGCTACCCAGGCCAGGCAAAATACTCTCCCACACTCCTCTTGAAAGCCACAGTAAATGCTTTTCGCCACCGTGAAAATCCGGTAAATCCAGTTTCTCATTAGAGCAATAGCGATAATATCGCAATGTTAATGACATATACGACCGGCAACCAGCCGAGACTTCTAAGCCTGCCTCGATGCTGCCAAGCCATTGCACTGGAAGAATAGATGTGCATTGTGAAGTTTTCATCCAGCCAATAATGACTTGGGTGACACTTGTACAACTAAAGAAGCATGGTATATATATGATCTGTATCAATACGGTTGCTTGATCGAGATAAAGAAGCATGTATATCCCGTACTTCTCCTTGGAGACAGAAGGGCTCTGCATGCACTCTTATATACTTAGCGATGCACTTGAAGAGCGTTGGATGTCTTCAACAGAACCTGAAGTGAATGCGTCGAAAGAAGACGACAAAGGCCAAATTCAGCACGTTAAAAGCAATGTTATCTCTGCTGCGCACCAGCGACGTTCTAGTGAGTATTGCTGCAGGCTTAAAGTTACAGAATATTTCTAGTATCACAGGTAATATTGTCCCGCACATACCGTGGTCCTGCATTGGAGGAAGATAAGGTGTGGCGGAAGAGGCAGTAGAGCCTGTCTGCTGTCGGTGTGTTTACATCCAGCTCATCCTAACATCCACGGTGTAAATACACCTTGTAACAGCTGTGGTTGAGGTGCCGGGTAGATCATCAGTGAACTTCGCCTACACCGCCGTAGCAGAACAACACCTGGACATCCCCCCCCCCCCCCGCGGACTGAAATGGCGCAAGCAATGACCCAACGCAGTCAATGCCAGCAGCTCAACCGGCCACCACACAGCCTTATCGGGACCCCGGTTACATTTATGGCAAATATGGGGAAGGCGTGGATTGCTGGCTCAGCGGCTACAATCGGGTGAGCAAATCCAACCACTCGGATGCACAGACCAATTTGGTAAATGTGGTACTCTCACTCAAAGAAACGGCGCTAACATGGATACACAATCATGAAGTATCCCTTACCACCTGGAATCGCTTCATAGAAGAAATGAAAGCCAGATGATTTGGCGGTGCCGATGCTATAAAAAAGAACGCCGAACTGACGGGCTCAGCGAGAGGAGGTACCGGGGGAGACTTGCACAAATTACATAGAAGTCATCAAGCTGTGCAGAATAGTTAATGCTCGGACGACTGAGGAAGACAAAGTTAGCCACCTACTCAAAGGAACAGCGGAGGACGTGTACAGCTTTCTCATCAGCAAGGATGATTTGAATACCATCGCTGATGTAATACGACACTATCACACGTTTGAAGGTTTGATGCTATACCGTATCATCCCGAAGTTTGGTCGGTTCCCGAATGTCACAACTGTCGCCAGTGTGGATGTGCCTGAAGCGACGAGCATGCCAGATACAATTCGAGAGATTCTCCACGAAGAGCTTCGGAGGCATCAAGATATCGGCGGCCACGTCATACCCATCTACAGTGGCACCTCCTTGGCAGACAATGGTTCATCTTCTGCCTGCTATGATCATTCTGTTACGCCTGCTTGGGACATGCGATGCTCCACTGCTCATGGCCCGAACATTCAGCAAATTATCTTCCTCCAATACAGGACCGCGGAAAGTGCGTAACACTCCTTCCCCGATGTTAGTGAATTCAAAATTACACAACGCAACGACAATGCGTTCGCCCCGCTTTTTGATGCAGCAAGATCCCGGAACCCTGAGACCTCATTCTGCATTTGTGATGGTCTACCATACAGCAAACAATACTCGACAGTAGGTGCGCAATTTCTTCTGGAAGTTCCTACAAGTCTTCGGTGTCAGGTTCTTCGGATAATACACGACAATGGGACGGTTGGACACTTAGGTTTTCCCAGGACGACACACAGGACTAAGGAGCGTTTTTATTTGCCAAACATGTGTCAAACTATTCAACTTTATGTCGCCGGCTGCCTCCAGTGCCAGCGTTTCAAGCACCCAAACTGCTCTCCAACAGATCATCTTCAGCCTATAGCACCGCAATCCTTAGTCTGAATGGCGGGTAATGGCCTTCTAGGACCGTTTCCACGTTCAATCAGCCAAACCCGCTGGGTCATAGAGTGCGTAGACTGCCTTACGCGGTACTGTGAAACTGCTGCCATAGAGTCAGTCACTAATACGGAAAGTTGAGCTAGTTGGTACATGATTGCAAATTACGAGCGCTGCGACGGAGAACAACAACGAGAGAGTAATGACAAGGACAGGCGGATGGATACCTAGGAAAAATCTGTGAAGCGCATGTGCCTTTGGTTGTCTTCTGCGAGTATTTAATCTGTGTTCTTCGAATAAACGTTCAGTTGATAGTAGCGCCTGTCCTTGTCATTACTCTCTCGTTGTTGTTCTCCGTCGCAGCGCTCGTAATTTGCAGTCAGTCACTGCTTCTGATATCACAGCCTTTCTGCTACGGTTCACCATTCTTCGACATCAGCCTCCTCGTGCGTTATACATGACCGTTGGTGACAGGTAATTCCAGCAGTTGCAGAAGTTCTTCGCCTCTGCTCACGCTGTTTTTACTATTCAACCCTTTACCACCCACAAACAACCGGTCTTACTGAACGCACTAATCGTACCCATAGCAATATGCTCGCAATGTATGTCAACTCCCGCCTCGAAAACTGGAATGCAGTCCTCTCGTTTATAACATATCGATTCAACACTGCTAGTCAACAAACTACAGGCAACCAGTCCATATTTTTCTTTACGTTCGACTTACACGAAGTATTCTGGACATGTTTTTACCCTTCTCAATCCCTGCGGAAACTTCATTAGTGCATACTTTCTCTTTGGTTAAAGAAGCTCGTTGACTTCGCACCCTGTCCTCCCAGGACCGCTACAAGCGACGCTACGACAATGTCACGAAGATGTTCATTAGGCTCCTGATTTCTCTGTGTAGCTTTTGACGCCGTTGCGCAAGCGCGGCTTGTCCCAGAAACTGTTACATCAGTATGCTAGCCCTTTCGTTTGCTCTTATACCTCAATGCAATCAACATTTTAGTCTATCGCCTGACCACCCAAGGTCGCCGTTCTCAGAAGATTCAAATAGTTCACATGGCCCTCATGAAGCACTGTATCAACGTGATGAACCTTGATTCTTCCAGCGGGCATCGTCTGCGCAGGGAGGGGGAAGTGCACGCACTTTTCGCGGTCCTGTACTGGAAGAAGATAAGATGCAGCGGGAAGGCAGAAGAGGAAGAGGAAGCTGAGCCTGCCCGCTTTTGGTGTAATAACATCCTGCCCATCCTAACATCATACGTGTAAATAAACCTCGTAACAATATCATTAGCCTTGCATTAAATTTTAGAACACTAGACAGTGCCATAGACTACTGCATCGTCATAGCTAATCTTGAAATCAGTTAAAAGCGATTTCACCTGATAGAAGCTCCTATTTTATTGTAAGCAAGAATAGAGGTTAACCTTCTGCATAAATCCGCACAAATTCTCCCGCCAATCTATGACAAAACTGAGCGCAAATTTTCTAAAGTGCGCTTGTATTAACCCCTATTGGTCTGAAATTTAACATGCATATGAAAACCCTTCCCCCAGCTGACAACCGTAAATGTGCTATTTATTATTAAGCGCCGCAAGAAGAACCTTCAAACATTTTCAGCATTGTTGTCTCTTGCTCTAGGGTCCTGTAACCAAACGCGCAGTCTTAAATTTATACACATCCAAGAAAGGTGGACCTTTTTTTTATACATAAAGGGGCAGATTGAAGAAGTTCTCGCGTAAAACAACCGCTCCTAGTTCAAAGCCTAAGCTATGTCGCTGACGGCCGAAAAAAAATTCGTCGCTACCATCTGGCCTAGCTCAAAATATATTCACTACATGTACACATCAATTCGAGGTATTCAGCGATAGCAACGCTCTACGTTTGCTAGCTCCTATGAACGCCCGCTCCGCACCATAATGTCGCCAGATTTTCCACGAGCCTTGAGTCACCGTCGTCGTCATATTTCGGCGTAAGCTCACTAAGAAGACTCCCTATTGTATGCCCTTTTTGATAAGCTGCAGAAAGACAATGAACCCTCAGCAGCAGCACTGCCCGAAAGGGAAGTGTTATTCACATCCGGATGGGTTCAAAAGTGGAGTAGTCTCCTTTGGGTCTCATATAAGCTTCCTGGTTAATAAAAGTGTGGAATTTATCAAGGCGCCCGCTACTGAGAAGTTTATCTATGCTGTACGTACAAACTCCCCTTCATGGATCGCTGCCTTGTCGTGGCGGAGGGGCTTGCAAAACTCGATGAAGTCGTGAGCTCTGCTGTGTAGGGCCACCCAAGATAGATAGGTCACGGCAGAGAGTTCTGACAAAATGTGATTCACTGGAGAAGGTAATGGCAACCCACCCAGTATTTCCTGCCAAGAAAACCCTATGGCCAGTCCCAATACCATTAATGATATAGCGCCGGAAGATGAGCCCCCCAGGTTGGAAGGCGTCCCACATGTTACTGGGGATGAACAAAGGGCGATTCCTAGTAGCTCCAGGACGAATGAAGCGGCTGGGCTCAAGCCAAAAGGACGCTCAGTTGTGGATGTGTCGGGAAGCGACCGGAAAGTCCGATGTTGCAAGGAGATATATCACATAGCAACATGGAATGTACGATCTATGACGCAAGGTAAATTGGATGTCGTCAAGCGAGAAATGGACAGATTGAACATTGATATCGTGTGTATTAGCGAGCTCAAGTGGACCGGAATGGGAGAATTTAACTCCGGCGATCATTATGTCTTTTATTGTGGGCACGAATCCAAGAGAAGGAATGGGGTCGCCCTCATAGTAAACAGAGGTGGTCCCGCTAGGTGGCGTCGCCTAGAACAAACGGCAGAACATCGAGCTCCGGAATTTACCGTCGTTTTTCCAGACAATCAACCCTGGGACCTCCATTGCCCAACTCACGTCATTCGGCAAGTACCTGGGATCATTCTGACTCCTCATGTGCTGAATTTGATAGCTTTTTTGGCTAAGAACCGACCATATATGTTCCGATGATGCCCGAGGCTCGCTAAGCCTTGCCACGGATCTCGATTGTATTACCATGGCAACGGCACCGCCGCCGCCACGTGCCGTCGATGAATTTCCTGTAGAAACAGGTGCCCACGCTGCCGAAGCACGCGCCAATGCCTCAGACGCCAGAGAAGAACGCGCTCATACTTCTGATTTTGACGCGTCTGACTGGATTACCCCAAAGAGGAAAGGCAAACAAAAGATTCCGGTGACACATTTCTCAACGTTGAAAACTGTCGTAATCAGGGCACCAAGTACGCTCAATATCTCCCAGGTTAAACCCTACGAAATTCTTCAAGAAATTTCCTCAGCAGCAGACTTGGCGCCACATGAGCGACAGGCTCTGACTCTACAAATCAAATACCACCAGAATGTCATCCTTCTGAAGACCCCCAACGAATTGACCACCCAAAAGGTAGCAGCACTTTCCTCGTTATCCATCCGAGCCAAAACTCATAACATCTTTTTTTTTTTTCTTGCCTCGGCGGCCACTTTTCGATGGAGGCGAAAAGCAAGGCGCCCGTGTGCTGTGCGATGTCAGTGCACGTTAAAGAACCCCAGGTGGTCGAAATTTCCGGAGTCCTCCACTACGGCGTCTCTCATAGCCTGAGTTGCTTTGGGACGTTAAACCCCACAAACCAACCAACCAACCAATCTTACATGACGGCCCTGGTGGCATCATGCCGGGGCGTAATTCATGGAATCGAGAAAGGTCTTTCAGAAGCCGAACTTTTAGAAAGCCTTGAATCATGGCATGCGACGATCCTGTCCGCTCGTATGATGGGACAGACCGAGTCTGTATTAATAACTTTTGAAGGCACCCATGTACCTCGACAAATTCTGTTCCGCCGCGTCTTGTACAGATGCAAGCCTGAAAGACCAAATGCTTTGAAGTGCAGCAGGTGCCGTGAATATGGTCATCGGCTGCTGAGCTGCCCTCACCCTCGGACATATCAACGCTGCCCCAACTGCTCAGCCCAGCTCAGCCAACAAATGAACCACATCGTTGCTCCGCCTATTGCTTCTACTGCGGTGGAACCCACCCAACTTTTGACCTCACCTGCCCTGTACAGAAACAACAAGACCAAAAGAGCCACAAGGCTGCATATGACCGAAGGAAGAGTCTCAGGGAATAGCTGGAACCTTCTGTCCAAGAACAGAAAAAGCCATCTAATTCCCAGCATCCCACTACAAAGCGACTATTGACTACGCGATAAACGATGTCTCGTCCCCCTGGCAAGAAGAATATGCCACCCCATCATCCTCCGACTCGCGAGGACTTCCCCTCTCTGTCACAGGCAAATCAAGAGACGGCACCACCCCCTCGGACCAATGTCTGGCATCAAGAAGTTCAAGAACTGCCAGCTGCCCCACGTCCGCTTCTCAAGCCAGCTACGCTCCCACCACCGGGTAAGCCGAGCCCGCCACTTCCCATTTCCCCTCCCAAACCTTTCTCTTATACATCTTCCGATTCCACACCAGTTATCACATCTGAGAATTATATGCGCCACATAAAAGATCGAAATGACCCTATTATCTGGTACCTTGCAGAAGAAGTTTCCGCCATTCGCCAAGCATTCGAACTCATGCATACCCTCCTTAGCAATCTCCTGCAGGATGACGAACGCATGGATTTCCTAAATTATTCTTTTAAACGGCCCCGTCCATCTACATCCCCTGAAGCAACTGCTGCATCCTCTTCTGTCCCTCCCGAGAAGCGCGCTAACGTAGCTTAAGAATGGCAGGGAACAATCACATACACATTTTACAGTGGAATAGCAGAAACCTGAGTACCAATCGAACACTGTTTATCCAATGGCTCCTGACTTTACCCTCGCAGCCCCACGTCATTCTCATTCAAGAATCGCGTGCTGTTAAAGGTATTCCGGGCTACCGTGCCCTGCATGCAGCGCATGACAGCGACTGTGCCCCATTAGTGAGCATTATATTCGTCGGGACATCCGATTTGAGGCCATTGAAGTCCCCAGTCGTCTTGAGCGTCACCTTATTGCATTTACACTGTATTCTCATCACTTATCTCGCCCTTTATCCATTCTAAATTTTTATAACTCTCCTACAGAGTACACGCTTTTAAAACCGCTAATGCACTTTACTTCAAGATTGTTTCGAGACTCCGACTTCTTGATAGGTGGGGATTTTAATGCCCCGCACGTTATCGGGGGTTACCCACACACCTTCCGACCTGGCCGTATACTCAACGACGCATTAAACGGAGCTCAATTAACTGTTTTTAACACCCCAAACTCCATTACCTGGGAAGGTTAATGGAACCAACAATCCACCATGCCAGACCTCACAGTGGGCCGCGAACTGCGAGAGGTCACCTGGCAAGTTACAGATGAAAAATTGCTCAGCGACAATTACATTAACATCACTGTCCACAGCCGTACCCGTCCGTGTAAACGTAAAATTTCCCACACAAACTGGAATACCTTTCGCACTATACGCGACACCTCTCATACTACTGGCAGTCTTCAGAGCTGGACAAAAGCACTCAAACATGCTCAGAAACAAGCTACGCAGAAGAGTTCCACTTCAGCCCCGTCAGATCATCCGGACCCTTACCTTGTACGTATCTGGAAGAGGCGGAAACGACTCTTGCGCACTCTTCGCACTCAGTCCAACAATGCTCGCCTCTCCGACCGAGTCACCGAATTGACGCGACAGGTTAAAGAACACTGCGTTACACTTGACACCAATGAATGGAACAAAATTTGCAACACCATTAACGGCACACTAAATCAAAAAAGAACCTGGCATTTACTCAGAGAACTACTCGGGCCTCAACCGGCGCCTGTTCCCACTCTCGAGAAGCACTATTCTCAACTAGGCGCGGATGCCTTAACAGCCCAACTCCGCGATCTCTACATTCCTCCTCCCCTACCCAGCCTTTATACTCCGTACACTGGTGCTTCCAATGTAGAACTCGATCAGCCGTTTACCCTCTGGGATCTCGCCTGGGTGCTAGAACAGCTAAAGCGGAAGTCAGTCCCAGGTGAAGACCAGATTACATACTCACTCATTCGAAATCTCTCTGACAAGGCCAAAGAACATTTTCTGAGCGTTATAAACTTACATTGGGAAGAAAGCACACTCCCAGCATCTTGGAAACAATCACTTATAACCCTACTTCCAAAGTCAGTCAAAAAAACTGCGCTTCAAATCCTCCGCCCCGTTTCTTTAACATCATGCCTGGCAAAAACCATGGAGCGGATGGGACTCAATCGGCTCGAGACTCATCTTGAACCCATAGATTTCTTTCCCCCTCAACAAATTGGCTTCCGAAAAGGTGTGTCTACTCAGGACCTATTTTTTCTCCTCATGCACGAATTTGAATTTGACCCTCCGCCCACTTCCCAGATCCAAGCCACAGTGGCCCTTGATGTGCGAAAAGCTTTTGATAACCTTGCCCACGATCCTCTATTAAACATCCTTTCCTCTACTGGCTGTGGTCCAAAGATGTATGGCTACCTCACAGCATTTCTCCGCAACCGTATGGCCAAGTTCCGTCTCCCCGATTCGATATCTGATCCTTTCTCCCTCACACGTGGTACTCCTCAGGGCGCTATTCTGTCACCCACCCTTTTTAACCTTGGAATGGCTCCTCTATCTCGTATTTTAGCGTCTATCCCAAACCTAAAACACACATTCTATGCAGACGACCTTACTCTTTGGTGCACTTCTGGGTCTCCTGGAGCAGTAGAGGAGACCCTACAGCAAGGTATTGATGCAGTCGTTAGTTACTTTGATAAAGTAGGGCTATCTCCCACACCTGAAAAATCCGAATTGCTGCTGATTGCAAAAACTCGCTATCAACGCCAACATAACCAGCTGATCAGTCTCACAATGGCAGGTCACCCCATCCCTCGTGTATCATCCTGCCGGATCCTAGGACTTCATATCCATGAGTCAACCAATCAGGCCAATGTATCTACAACCGTTAAAGTTTGCAATCAGCTTACGCATCTAGTTCGCGGCATAGTCAATAAGCACGCCGGGCTACGCGAGGGTCAAGTCAGGCAGCTTGTCCACGCATTAGCACTTAGCAAAATTTTATGTAGGATTCCTTACCTTACACTAACTTGTCGCCAAAGATATCAGATTGAGGTTGCGCTTCACATATTGTACAAGGCCACCCTTAACGTCCCTGTGCATACGTCCACGTAGCGCCTATACTATACGGGGCTGTTCTTGCCCCTGGGAGACCTCATACAACAACATCGCGACCGGCAAATGGCACGTCTTTCTAGCACCAAACAAGGACATTGGATACTGCAGCAGGTTTCACTCAAACCTATAGACCTCCCTATAATTACCCCTCCTTCTTCGCTCCCGGATAACCTCGGAATAATCCCCATTCCAAAAAACGTTGCACCCGACACTAACACAGGCAGACGTTACGCTCGCGTTTCCAACCATGTTCACCCAACAGATTCCACGATCATCTACACAGATGCATCACGAACTAGCGTCCGAGCGGCTGCTTGCTCAATTCAGAGTTGTAGCGATGTAGTGACGCATACCCTCGGTCCTTAAATAGATCCTCCTCCTACAACGACTCTCGAGACCCTACCAATAGTTACCAGTATTCAAGACCTCGCACAAGCACCCCCTAACCCTTCAGGATATACCATATACACTGATTCAATACAAGCTATACGCGCCATTCACACGGGTTGCATTCCTGAAGAACTACACGATGATCTACACAGAGCTCTTACCAAACTACGTCCCCCCACTGTAACACTGAGGTGGATTCCAGGTCACGCTGGATTCCCAGGCAATGAGGTAGTGCATCGCCTCGCCCGCCAACTTCAACACCGGGCGCCTGGGCTTCCCTGGCCTTATCCATCAACGTGGGACACTACTCTTCACTACAAAAAAGAAATCAACGTTCACTACGACAACATTAGAGAAACTCTCCGTACACTTCCTTTCCTGATAAATCTCTCACTACCACGCAAATCCGCATTCTTAGACGCATACAACTAAATACACTGCTTACTCCTGCCCGATCTTTTCTATACAGAATCATACATTCCCCTGCATGCCCAAATTGCCCAGAAGACTATGCAAACTTGGAGCATCTTTTCATGCCCTGTCGCCCTCCAATCTCCTCACTTTCCACACCCTCCTCCCCGAGAGTTGGACTGTGAAAAAGGCTGACCGCCGAAGAACTGACGCGTTTGAATTGTGGTGCTGGCGAAGACTCTTGAGAGTTCCTTGGACTGCCAGAAGATCAGATCAGTCGATATTGTCGACCATAAACCCTGACTGCTCATTGGAGGGCCAAATTCTAAAGTTAAAGCTCAGCTACTTTGGTCATCTGATGAGAAGAGAGGAGTCGCTGGAGAAAGATTTGATGTTGGGAAAGGTTGAGGGTCGCCGGAGAAGGGGTAGGCAGCGAACGCGATGGTTTGATGGCATCCTCGAGACACTGCAGATGACGTTATGTGATGTTAGGAAGATAGTGAGAGACCGGAGGGCGTGGCGTGACATGGTCCATAGGGTCACGAAGAGTCGGACACGACTGAACGACTGAACTGAACTGAACTGTACGTACAAACTAGTCCCAATTTGTGCGTTAACTTCTACCTTCTAACTATCCTTGAGGAACATCATGAGGAATTCTTAGATTTCGCACGCAGAAGCAACAGCTGACCACGTCATCGTGTCTTTACTCGCACCTTGCATAGTGTTTGCGATGAAAACAAAGGGGTCATGAGTTTAAGCATTCGGCCTGCGCACCCTGGAATGCATACTTTGGCCCTCGATTTACTCCCAGCATGCTAAAGTTTTGAAAAGCAGCAACATTTTGCGGTGATATTTATTAGGGCCAACCGACGTATGCATAGCTTGTGCATCGCCATAGGCTCAAAGTAACTGTCAATGCTGCACCAGCTATAAGCTCTTTAGTGTAACAATGATCGGGAATGCAGCCAACTCTGTGGGATTAATTGTTTGCTCAGTATTCTTTCCTTCAGTCTCAGACATATCGGCTAAGCTATATATCGCAATTCGGCTGCCATAATTTCCCAACAATGCATGCACTTCTGTTGCAGCAAACTCTAGTAGGCTGTCACCTCCGTGTAGCAGTGCCGTAAAAGAACATTTTCATAGGTTATGCTGTATGTTTTAAATCATACATGAAACGAGTATTGCAATTGTCTCTGGCTGCGATGTTTTCATAGATATTAGACCCAGTTATCAGGAGAGATTACCTGTGATGTTCACCACAGCTATCCAAAAAAGGATGCCGGCACCTGCAAATATAGCGACGAGTTGACAAAAAAATGCCTCACATAATGCGTCCTAATGGTTACATAAATGAACGGCAATGCACGCAGGCAACTTGATGGTACATTTATCAAAACTAACTTTTGTCAGTAAGGATAATTTTTGAATATCTTATTCGGTTGCTGAGGGCAGTGCCGCTACAAATGCTTCGTTAAATCCCACATGTAGCGCTAGTATTTCGGTACATCGCGAGCGGTCGCGTAGCAAGTTTTGACACTCCAAGCTGTTTCCAAGATGCTTGAACAATACAGGACATTTTATTTCGCGATTCATTTTCTTTCCTCATTTATATTTTTCTTTGTTGGCCCTCTTTGTACGAACTCTTCTTAGCGGGTATAGAAAATAAGGTTAGCTTCTAGGTATCAGCCGTGACGTTGTGTAAAGCATATCTCAATGATAAAGGGCACAAAAAGACAGCAGACCTCGAAGCCGAATTACTTAATAAAACAGAAAAAACACATCAATAAAACTTTGCGAAATGCGTCACGTTTTTGTGCATGTTAAGCATTGCTTTAGCTGAAGATTTTTTCCAATGGAGAAATCAACACCACCGGCCTGCTATGATTGTACACCTCACAAACAATATGATGCTTTTGGGCGCCACGGAGGCTGTAGGGTGCTGGCACCAACAAGACCTAGTGGTGAGAGTATTTTTATTCGGCTGCAGAATAATCTCCCACTTCCGCGGCGAATTGTCCGAAAGCACGAGCGAGAATAGCCAAAAAAGGCTAAAAACTCTATAGAATGAAAGTCGAAATTGTACTACTGAGATGCGGCAGTGCAACCAGGCTGCTTCTCCTTCGCCTCTAAATCACGGAATAGGGACAAGACTTTAAGCCTTCCTGTGACATCATAAGCCACCCCTCCCCCTCTTCTATTCCCGTGTGCTAATACCGCATGTACCCCACTTTATTTGCTCATTCGTTCTCTACTGGGGAAAGCTCCGTATCTCTACCGGCGTGCGCAGTGGCATATTATGTGCATGAGCCAAGCAGCATGATTTTCGTGCAACTGACATCACATGGTCTCTGTCAGCTGTCAAAACGCGAATGACGCGGATTGCTAAAATAGCTAATCTTCTTCTAAAATACAAAATTCTCATTCATTGCGTGCTCATACAATGTATTCCTTTTTTTTGAACATCCTCTAACACGTCGAGGTACAAGCATTTCTTAGTTTGATTCCTTGGACACCTCGAGCTCTTTGTTTTCAATGCCCAGCTGGAACCCTCAGTTCTTCAATGAGCTGCATTTTTTCTGAATATAGAAAAGCTAGCCTAGCTACAACTATTGCTCTGCGACTACCCAGATCATCTCATGTGTGATGCTCACAAGCAGAAGGGCTCCTACCCACATTACGGAAATGCATTCTCTCTCGTGCTTACCTGCAACACTGTTTAACCGCGAACTAATAGTGATCTAACCACTCACATCCGGTTTTGAACATACAATCAAGGAAATAAACGTACTTCACTAACCAAACAATTCAGTTGGTTACCAGACCCATTGTCAACTTCCTATGGTTTCTGGTCTGCGTGCTACTTTCCTTTTACACTGCTTCGCAAAGGCAAATATAACAAAAGTTACAAACACTACAAAGCTTATAACTCGTTACTTCATGACAGTAAACGAAAAATACACATATGGCCAGAATTCTAACAGATTACCCAAAAACAGTAACATACTTTGGAAGTGTGATACTACAGCAGCAATGAGCGAAAATACTAGAGTAGTGTTAATGCGCGTAAGTTTTTACTGCTAGTGTTGCGCCATTTCAGTGGTGGTAAAAAGAATACACAGGGGATTATTGAAAACAGCCTCATCTATCCAAATATCGTTAGCGTGTTTTCAGAGCACTACTTCGCAAAAATACAATGCAACCCTTCTTTGAAAACATCTCACAAGAGGTGAGATGGCTTCTGCCAGCTTTGAAACGCAAGTCTACAAGATTCACCTAGCCAGGCAGCCACGGCTTGATTACAGCGTGTCCTAGCTCTGCTTTAATTCGTCATACATGTATATATCGTAGCTTATGTCTCTACGCTGAGTGTGTGCGAGAAAACAGAGGCACACATTTAAATACCACTAAATAAACGATTATAAATATGCATGTGCACGTGCACGATGGACGATAAGCAATAATACCCGTATTCGAATGATCACAGGTGTCATGTCACACACTCACAATGGAGAGCATAAGTGTTTCCCTAATTGTACGCTTGTACGCAAAGCATGACTACGTGCTCAGAACATTACCATTTCACTTATTATTATCAAACTCTTTCTATGTCAAATGCTCTAGGTAATGTTGCTTCGTGTGCCTGTATTCATTGTTACTTGCCATTTTCAAGTCCTGAGTGTGCTCTTAATAAAAATGCATTGAGAGATGACCTTCAACAAAGTGTGTTCTTCCATAGTTCTCTCCCCTTCACATCATTCTTTGTTGTTAATTTATAAAATATTGCTAGAAAACATTTTGTGATATCGAGCAAAGCAAACGGTCGCTGTACATTATTCAACATTACTATCAGACGGATTAAACTACTGCAGGGCTAGCACCTCTCAAATATTGCTTGAAATAACCCCGTCCTGTGCTAGCTGCATCCACTTCACCCCTGTCAATGTCTTAGCATCATCCACCCACCTATCTTTTTTCCACACCCTGCTACGCTTTCCTTCACTTGGAATCCAACTTGTTACCATTAGCTACCGTCGATTATCCTTTCTTCGCACTACATTAACTGTCATGGCCTTTATTTTTTCTCAATTTCCACTAGAATGTCACTAACCCGAATTATTTCTCTGGCCCACTTTGCTTATTTTCGACATCTTATCGTTACACTTGACAGTTTTCGTTCTATAGTCCTCTGCGTTATGCTCAACTGAAGTAAAACGCTTTGTTATCCTCCACGTTTTAAACACATACGTGGATACAAAACTGTAACAAGAATGAGCGATACCCGTAAGCTGGTAGTAATATTCTGCGAGAACATGCCTTATGCACTCCGTGTTAGTCATATTCTTCTAGTTATTTTCCTTTCACGTTCCGGGTCTGATGCTACTCCCCATCTAAAGTAAAGACATTCGCCTACTACTTGCAGCGCTTCGCTACCTATTGTAAACTGCTGTTTCTTCCCGAACCTGTTACTACCTTAGTCTTCTGCATATTAATTTTAGGCCTACTTTTTTGCTTTTGGTGTCTAGGTCACCAGTCATTATATGCAAATCACCCTCCGAGTTACTTAGCATATCTATGATATGATATGAAAAACCTCCAAAGAAATATACTATGAATCATCGGGGCAGCAATGGGGCCGCCGCTCGGCACTTCAGCGCAAATTTCCCGTCATATCCCTTCCACCTCCGATGCTCTATTTATTACAATGACCGTCTAACGTTAGCTCAAAAGTGTGCGACCCGCTTTTAAGGACTCGTCCTATTTGCCCTAACTTGGTGTGTTCGGGGGTCACGATAGGGTACCGAATAGAAGTACGAAAATATAAAAAAATATTATCATGGCTTTGGAGATATAAGTGACATTAACCTACAGCAATTTGTTGTGTCTGTAAGGGAAGGCCGAACTTGCAGTTTTTCTTTTCAGGCATTTCGTGAAGCACTGATTCACCAAAGAAACATTTGCCTTTAATTATTTAGCGCTACAGGCATACCTGCCGAGAATAAACTGGTTTCATTACCTTAATCGAAGAAATTTAGGAATTATTTTTCGTAGACGCCTTCATACGCCTTATTAAAAGGGTTGGAACCGTGCTACCTATAGGTCAGCGCCACTTATAAAAACAGGCATCGATATCTCATTCAGCTACAGTTTCTGTCGTCCGCCTGTACGTAAGCCTCGCACGAATTGCAGTATTTTAAGACACAAAAAAAACGAATAATCCTCGTTTACACCTGTTCTGTAATCCTGCTTTAAATTGTCATTTCCGGTTATAATTGACCGTGCACAACTATACTTACACTTGCATACTGGCATGGGTCTGCAGTGCTTTCGAAGGCGAAATCGAATAGAAATGATCAGAACCCACCTGCACTTTCTTCGATGTTCGTAAATGCCCCTCTTGACGTCAGATCGGTCACGTCCTCTCTATAGCAAAGGTCCTCTGTGCTGTTCATAGGGAATGTAAAGCACTAAAAGGCACCCATCCATCAGATGGAGCACTTGTAATTTAGTTGTTTTTCTAAAGTAAAGGTTGCTTTACTGAACAGAGGGCAACAAAACTTGCATTAAGCGTCAGGTTCCATCTTCGATGCCACCAGGGTGATACCTACCTATGGAATGCTATTCTGAAATAAGGATTTATTACCTTGGTCCGACGTCTAGCGCTGCCAGTAGTTCGCGCAAAGCAGGATAGAATTGCTAGTCGCAGAACAGAGCTTCAGCGCGAGAGATGGATGTCGGCGATAAGCGATGGAAATGGTGATGCTGTGGCTCTGTCTTTTCTTTGTCTTCCATAGAGTTACTACAATTAAATGGGGAATAATTGCGAAATTCATCCTCAACAAGAAAACTTAGGCAGAGGCTGAAGCTTTGCATAAAGAGTAGGCGTGAAGCGTCTTTAACACCGCCTTTCAATAATTACGATAACTTATTCACAGACCGGAAAGGCGCAGTATGTGTTATACTTGTTCTGTGGGCGCCAGAACCGCGCCGTAAAAGAAAGGAAGCAGGTGGGAGTGAAAGCGGAAAGAGAGAAAGAGATGACATAGTGATGTACTACAGAGTAATTTCAAACATCAAGGGATCCTTAGTGTGCGCTAACATCGCACTGCACATGAACGCCTGCCCATTTCGCCTACATTGGCAGAGATAGAGATAAATAACTTTTGTTTGTCTAATAGAGTGACTATATCCCCTTCTTCGGGGGTTACACCCGAAAGATAGGACAGTCGCCTGTGCGGCAGGACGGTAGTTTTTAGACTCCGGCGGCATCTTCAGCCAGTCGAACAATTTCTCTTTGGGCTTTTGGGCCTGAGCTTCGCAGAAGGATCTCCCAGCTCTCTGTAGTTATATTTTAGTCTGCCTGGTGACTTCGCACATTCCCATATTATGTCATCTAGTGATCCCCTTTCTTTACATAATGAGCATAGGTCTGATCGTATTTTGCGCTAGAACTGGGTTCGGGTATATATTTGTCTGTAGCTTTTTCCATGCTACTGCTTCCTCTTTGCCTAATGTGAGATCTGGTGATGGTAAGATCCTCCTGCTATAATTAAAACATCAACGCAAGGTAAATATCCCCAGATGGTCGAAATTACTCCTTAGCCATCCACTACGGTTCCTCTTTCTCTCTTTCCACTTTCACTCCCACCTTGCTCCCTTCCCATATAGTGAAAGTCAGGTGTCCGCAGGAACAAGTGTGACAGTTACTGCGCATTTCCCTTCCCGTGAACCAATTATACATATTTTCGTTGCGCGATGTTTTTGTTTAGCGCATTTCAATTTTTAAATGGTTATTACTGTAGCATTAGTACATACCCCGAACACATGTTAGCAAGTCATACGCTCCACAATGCGTTCACTAGGTGCCTTTCCAGCAAGATTGGTTCAAGCAACACTCCTTGGCCTATGTGTTGCGCGCCCCTTTGGCATGGGGAGAATCTGAGTTTGAACCCCAGCGGTGACAAATTTATTCATAGATTTATTATGAACGCGGGATATTTTAAATTCAGGCACGATGTCTTCTGGTTGTGACGTCACAACCCTATCAACCACTCAGGATTTTTTGGCATGAATACTTCCAACAGGCTGCTCACTGGTACTACTAAAACCCCGCCGATGGCTTTTCGACCGAACAAGTTGTATATAATCCCGTAAAAACTTTCCCTGCCACTCTTTCCTTGCTTTTTCATTTTTTTTCCCTCCATATGTGTAGGGTATCCTACTGGGCATAACCTAGTTAACCTCCCTGCCTTTCTATTCTATTTCTTTTTCTCTCTTTATAGGTGTTGCATCGACACCAGCGAAGCTACATAACAGAGCATCTGTGTTTAAAAATTGATTCAAAGATTTATATTGGCTTTCTTGCCGCAGCAATACACAAAATAAGTGCAGGCCCAAATATCTGCAAACAAATGTGGACCGAGAAGCGTCATGTATGAATGCCCGATAAACTATCCAATTTCGAGTAACACCGAGCAAGATGTTATAGAGTGGTGGGGAAGGCGTTAAGGAACATTTTTATCGTGATAATTTTAAATATTTTCACCTTTGAAGTGTTGGTAGATACTTTGTTATGATATTCTGAAAGCTGCGGCTCATAAGCTGATCAAAAGTTGTTACAGGTTGATCGTAGGATGAGAACTAAGTGCTGTACGTTTAATACATAATGGCCCTTTTCGAAATGCATACCATTTTTAATCGCGTTCCCTAGTATGATGCGTGTGGCTTTTATAATATTGGAGATCCCCAAATGATCACAGTTACTCTTAAAAACAAACTTATCTGCATGCATTCTTATAACCTGCGCTCTCGGTTGTTGCTGCTACTCGGCAATAGCCTGAATAATTTATGGTCCCTGCATCAAAATATTAATGTTTTCCTGCAACCGTATAATACTTATTGCCCTCCATTAAATAAAAATATCTATCATCTCAAATACGAAAAATTCAAAGCAGGGTACGACGTAGTAAGCGCTTCGGAACGCCATTTAGACGTTTTCGATGATACCAGAAAAGTTACCGGTTTTAGCTTTCATAGCATGATAAAGAACAAACTAATGCAACACCCTTTTTATGGCTTCTTTTCTAGCCTGGCCTAAAACCAACATGTTCAAAAAACGGATTTTTCTATATTTCGTTTTCGAAACGACTTCAATTGTCAAATTGTAACATTTAGCATCATAGTTGGTATGCCTCCCTTTCATGTGCAGCAAGAAAGGTCAGCCCACTTTTTTCCGACCTCGGTGTATATTAGTTCTGAAAATTTGAAGCTGATGCTTTCCTTCCTGAGGCTTTCAGCTGAGGCTTCCAGTCTGGAACAAAATTCGTAAATTGGACAACTTTTTCAATACTTTCTGAAATGTCGTATTGAAAGCATCAGCTTCCTCAGAATGGCGCAAGAAGATACTTTGCACCTGCGTTTTCAAACCAGGTAATGCAGTTGCTGTCTAAGTGCACTAGACACGGTTGGCTGTTTGGCTTGTTTAATATTTGCAGCTACCTTCTATTAATGAACGAGCCAGCGACCAAATCTGTAAAAACTGTGAGCCGACCGTCTTAAGTTCGACACATGCATGTTACCTCTCTTCTTCCCTGCATCAGGTAAGAATAAGAAAATAACTGTTTTAAGAGATTATTTTCGAGGAATGCGTCAATGTACGCAATAGGCGATTACGCCTACTATCACAGCGCACGCGAAAACGATACCTTTAGCAGTGGCCTGTTGAAGTTTTCCTAAGGCCAGCTGTCAGTCATAAAACCACATACTTGCTTGATTTATCGCATGAACCTATGACAACGTTTAGCTTCAAATTTATTATACTTCTTCATGTGATTACAAAGCTTTCCCTTAAAATGCGAAGTTTCTAATGACAGGTCCGATGTACGCAGTCGAGTGTCATTACAGATGCAGCGGACGTCACCATAAGCCGACGCCTAAAGTGCCATCTAACGTCTACTTCCTCATTTCTCTTTATGCTAGTATGTCGAGCTGAATATCTGCGACTTTCGAAGAGGAGGAGGAAGATAGAAAAAAAAGGCAGGGAGGTTAACCCGTAACAGAAACCGGTTTGCGACCCAGAACTGGGGGAAGTGGTGAGTGGATATAAAAGTTGTGAAAAAGGGATGGGTGAAGTTAGTACAGTCACATCACATCATGCCACATCACGTCACGGTCATATCACGTAACATAACAGCAAAGTCATAGTCTTTCGATTAGACCTGTGCTTCTCAAAGCGGAGCAGTGCCTGGGAGGCCTTCACCGCAGACAGCCGCGTGGCCAGGAACCTAAAACCTTAATTTCAGTCAATGGGCGTCTATCTAGATGCTCCAGCGTATGGCACAGACACTGTCTTTCCTCACTGTATATGGGGCACTCACAAAGAATGTGGCCTATACACTCGTCGCACCCACAGTTTGTACATGCAGGGCTGTTGGCCATGCCTATCATAAAAGAATACGAGTTTGTGAATATTACATCAACCCACAGGTGGCACAGCAAAGTTTCTTCGCGTCGGGGTAGGCCAGGTGGAAGCAGGAGCTTCAGGTCAGGGTCCGGGGATTTTAAGCGGCTGTTCGCAAACTGGCCAGAATTCCAGAAGGAGAGCGTGTGTTCCCGCGCAAGTGCGCGAAGCCTGCCCGCTGCGTCTACCCTGGAAAAGGGAATCAACACACAATCGCCATCTTGGTGGGCTGTTCATGCGACCTCGTTCGCCCGAAGATTGCCCGATATGGCGCTGTGTCCTGGAAGCTATTGGAAGATGATATCATGTCCTCCATTAATTGCGCAGCGATGGATACATTTGTCGTATTTCTGCAACGAGTTGTTCATTGGCTCCACGGCGAAGAGCCGATTTCAAGGCTTGCAGGGCTGCTTTTGAATCTGTGAAAATAGACCACCGCTGAGGGCTCTGCTGACTGATATGCCTAATTGCGACACGAAGAGCGGTTAGCTCTGCAGCTGTTGAAGACGTCTGGTGAATGGAGCCTGAAGAACTCACGGCATAAACTGAACCATCGATGTATACGTGCAAACGATTTGCGTCATGCTCATGGAAGTATTCAAGAGTGATTTGTTTTAGTACTGTCGGCGACAGCTCGACCTTCTTCCTGACGCCAGGTATTAAAAGAAGCACGTGTGGTTTATGCAGGCTCCATAGTGGAGAGGACGGTCTAGATGCGGGTGTAGAGTGGGACGGCAAAATACGCGATGCACATCAACGGTCTCTGTAAACAATGTACACAACCTGGTAATAGGACGACTGGCCAAATTATGACAGGGAACCCGAGAGATGTGTCGGAAATGTGCCCTCAGGACGTCAACTGTTAGGTATGTAGATATGGGATGCTGCTGTGCAATTAAAATGGTAGCAGCCGTAGATGCACATTTCGGTAGACCAAGGCAGGTTCGTAGAGCTTGAATGCTCTGTAAAATTCCTAAGTTGGTTTCGCTGATATTTCCAAGTGCAGGTAAGCCGTACCAAAGAAATCCCATAAATAATACATGGTACAGTTGGCGCATCGACCGCACGGACGCTCACATGACTTTCCCCCAGTAAAGGCAAGTACGAGAGTAATGGCTGTCACCTTGTTTTTCATGTAGGAAATATGAGGAATCCACGAAAGATTCCGGTCGATGATCACTCCCAGAAAGCGATGGCCGCTTTCGTAGGGTACTGCTTTACCAACAATGTGTACGGTTTAGGGTGACATGTTCTTGCGTGTAAATGCAACAAGCGAACACTTTTCAGTTGATATCTGTAGGCCTTGCAGGTGGAGGCAGGCCGCAACATTGCTTGCCGCCTTCTGAAGCCTCGCTCCAACCTGTGGGCGTGAACTCCTGACGCCCAGACAGAGATGTCGTCTGCATATATTGAAAGTTTCGACAAGCCCGACAAGAGTAATATTGAATAGCTTTTGACTTAGTACTCCGCCCTCTGGGACTCCACGGGAAGTGAAATGAGATGTTGGGCTATACTCAATCTGCATAAAGTGAGATCTGTTGGATATATAACTGCGTATCCAGCAAAAAATTCGACCGCCAAGCTCGGCAGCTTCCAGGGCATCCAAAATGGCCTGGTGAGTCACGTTGTCATCTGCGCTTTTTATATCCAGGAAGAAGTGCAATGAAAAGCTCGCCCTATCTATATCGGCAGTACCGCACAGTGAACTCTTCGCTGTCACTTCCACAAACTGAAATCACAATCGATGCTGACAGGAAACGTATATGTCAGCATATATGTATACGCTAGCTTTTGCTCCACACCTAAGTATTTCACACTTTCGGTATCTGTCACTTCAGTGTGCTCGTAATTTAGGCAAGTTATGGCCTGCCTTGGCGCAATCTGCGATCCTGCAGAAACATCAAAAGCACAGACATATGTGCAAGGATCGAGCGCCTGTTGCTCATCATGCATACCAACGTAATCCGTACCATCTGTTATTGTAGCTTTTGCCCTACAAACAGAGAAAAACATGATGTTGATCTTGCAATATCACAATACTACCTCACACCGATCGCAAAATTGGGTAGAGAGCACTTGAGCACTACGATTGCACAGCGGCGATGACTGGGCTATTCATTGAACCTGCCCTTCAATGTGTACGTGAGAAACTGGTAACCCGGATGCTTCGGCAATCAGCTTCCGGATAAACGACGTGTTTTGGGTATGGCAACACTATAAACAAGTGCTTTGCCTGTAGCAATCTCGTGAAACTTTGCATACATTTAAGAACCTGTGGTCACGAGGTTAGCGTGAGCCAATCAAACGGCCTTCGTACAGCAGTCGTCACACGCGAGCATGGATGGCCCTGGACTTCGGCGCATAGAATACATGCGCCTCATGTTGGAATAGGAATAGCCAGAAATAATTTTGCAGCTCAATGCCGTTACTCGATGGCTTGTTCTGACCAGTATATATGCAATTGAACGATACCGCGTTTGGCCTACACGTATACAATTTAGTACTTGCACACTCGAAGCACGCGCATCGGACGCCAATTCATCCCCTCATTTCAATGGTCGGTCGATATGGGAAATGCAGAAAAAATAAGCGCCAGGCGACAATCACTTCTGTAATCATTTGATCCATGGTTTGCCACGTTGCGACCAAGCGTAGGGCGAAACGCCATCACACCCCTGCTACCGTAGCAACCCAAAATGTTTGTTATTCATCTCACTTTCATATGCATCAAGTCCTGATTTCCTGATGCATATAATTTGTTGCAAGCATCAATGACATGAAGAGTTGAACAATATTGTTACGGACGACAAGGAAGAAGAAACGGGCAGTGGCGCGGGCAGGAGCGCTCGCGCTAGGCCCGCGAACATTCATTAAACGTCATCTACCACCGTCATCGGTCATGTTCTGTCTCCTGCCTTCATCGGCTTACCGCTTCGTAACAATATTATTATGATGATTAACGCAAAAATATTTTTCTGTTGTTGTTAAAAGCTTTATGTTCCCACCGATACAGGAGGCCCCCTGCTCTCCGCCCCCGGTAGGCGGGCCTATGGGACGTAGGCCGATGCCTCCGCGACAGGCGAAGCGACAGTGTTTCTTCGCGGCTTTAGCCGCCAGGCGGATAGCTGGCTGCTGGTTGACGAGGGACTCGCTCCGCAGTAGCAGTTCCCTGGCTTCTCTACTATTTATGTTTTCCTTGGCGCCAGGGGAATCAAGGCGTTGCCAGATTATATGATCCAGAGTACCCCATTCTACGCAGGTTTCGCATTTATCGTCCGCCTTCTCCTTTACTTGCGTGTGGAAAAGCCAGACGGGACTTGAGAAATTCCCAGCTTGCAGGCGCCGCCAAGCGACGGCCTCCTTGTTATTTAGCGTTCGGTCCGGTGGTGCACTTTCTGCTCAGTCTGTAGTGTTCTAAGATTTCCTTATACATTGGCAGCCTCTAGTCCATTCTATCGCAATCAGTCGGCTCTACGGCTGTCCAGAAGTAGAAAGCTCGGGCTACCTCATGTGCCACCTCGTTGCCGGGGACGGACTCGTGCGCGGGGGTCCAAATAATTCGAATCCTTCTTTCAACTTTTCCTTTCTTTAAAATTTCGGCTGCCTCCTTCAAGACCTTCCCTTTTCCAAAGTTCCAGACAGCCGTTTTGCTGTCACTAATAACTATGCTGGCTTCCGTACCAACACAAGCGAGTGCTATCGCAACTTCTTCAGCCGTGTCTACATTTCGGCTTCTACCGGCGTATCCATCGCAACGGCGGTGGATACGCCGCGGCCAATGACGACCGCATCCACCGCCGCCCCCGACTTCCCACTAGCTGCGTTCACGTAGGCGACCTCCCCCGGCTTCATTTTTCCCGCTTTCTTTGCGAGCGTCTCGACCCTCTTTTGTCGCCTCTCCTTGTGCGTATGGTGCATGTTTGAAGTAGGGGGAGGGGGGGGGGGGGGCACTACTACATATTCACGACACTTTCGTGGAATGTCCACTTTTTCGCTTGTTCCTCTATCTGTCTGCAGTCCCACCCAGCCGAGGACGGCTCTGCCCGTGGTGGTTCTGCTCAATCTTTCTAGTTGCGCCATGTGCACAGCCTCCGCTAGTTCCATTCAACTGCGCACCCCCATTTCGAGGAGGCGTTCAGTCGAGGTTGAGATGGGCAGTCCCAGAGCCATCTTCGTGCATCGTCTGATGAGTGCGTCTATTCTCTGCTTTTCGTCTGATCTGATAGGAATGGTGTGGCGTAACATATGCGGCTAGTGATGTAAGCCTGCATTAGTTTCAGGAGGCTTCGTTCCTTAATGCCCCGACCCTTGAGTGGGATTCTCTTGAACAGACCCGTGACTTGCGTGGTGTACGTATTCAGATTTTTTACCGTTGTACCCATCTGCTTGTAGAAACAGCTCCAAGATCCTAATTTGTTCTACTTTCAGCACTGTTTGGCCGTCCGCCGATCAAAAAGGCGGAGGTTCGCGCCGATATACTAGGCCTAAAAACAAAATCGGCTCCCGGCCCAGACGGAATCACAAACAAGATTCTCCGAAATTTGGACAATAACTCCATCCGCACGCTCACGAAATACATGTGCGTCGTATGGGACAGAGGCCACCACTCACAACAGTGGAAGACGGCAAACGCCATTTTGATACGGAAGCCAGGCAAACCCCCGAAACTAGAGAACTTACAACCAATCTCTCTAACGTCATGTGTAGGGAAATTAATCGAACGTGTAATCCAAACACGACTAACGCGTTTTATGGAGCTTAACAACCTGTGGCCGCACGAAATTGTTGTGTTCCGGCCCGGCCTGTGCACACAGGACGTAATGCTCCGCTTGAGACACGACATCATGCAAAGCGAAATCAGGGATGCGAGGGTACTACTAGGTCTAGACCTGGCAAAGGCGTTTGATAACGTAAAATTCGCGGCGATTCTTTCTGGTAGAATTGGGGGTCGAAAAGAAGACGTACGATTTGTGGGGTTGTAATAGGGAGATAAATATGTTTTCCTCACTTAGTCACGGCTGACAGTCAAAACCGCCGACCCCACCCACTGATCACGCGCGCTACCGAGCGCACGCCGACCACTTCGGGCCACTCTTGGAAACACAGGAACAACACGTGGTGAAAACAAACAGGCATTTATTGCTGCAATAACAACAACGCCAACTAGCAAAACACAATAATGAATACAGTCCGTCTGACTCACCAGCAGAGCTACGGGCGAATGTTTGCCCGCTAAGGCAGGGGATAAACTGCAAGGCCGGACAAGACGGGCAATGGGGATACGTCCCACGAGGCTTCACCTCGCCGGTGACTGCGGAGTGCCGCGAGGAGACGTCCGCTCGCGTCCAGGTCCCGATGCCGAAGAGGAGTTGGCTTTGTCCCCGTGCGCGGCGCTGACAAGCTTGTGCTGCCCCGACGCTGGCACCATCTCTCGATAGTTATAATGTTGGATGGATGGATGGATGGATGGATGGATGGATGGATGGATGGATGGATGGATGGATGGATGGATGGATGGATGGATGGATGGATGGATGGATGGATGGATGGATGGATGGATGGATGGATGGATGGATGGATGGATGGATGGATGGATGGATGGATGGATGGATGGATGGATGGATGGATGGATGGATGGATGGATGGATGGATGGATGGATGGATGGATGGATGGATGGATGGATGGATGGATGGATGGATGGATGGATGGATGGATGGATGGATGGATGGATGGATGGATGGATGGATGGATGGATGGATGGATGGATGGATGGATGGATGGATGGATGGATGGATGGATGGATGGATGGATGGATGGATGGATGGATGGATGGATGGATGGATGGATGGATGGATGGATGGATGGATGGATGGATGGATGGATGGATGGATGGATGGATGGATGGATGGATGGATGGATGGATGGATGGATGGATGGATGGATGGATGGATGGATGGATGGATGGATGGATGGATGGATGGATGGATGGATGGATGGATGGATGGATGGATGGATGGATGGATGGATGGATGGATGGATGGATGGATGGATGGATGGATGGATGGATGGATGGATGGATGGATGGATGGATGGATGGATGGATGGATGGATGGGTGGATGGATGGATGGATGGATGGATGGAATATAGGAGCGTCCCCTTTGAAACGGGGTGGTAGCAGTAGCTATCATGCTCATTTTTCTCCATATATCTTAATTATTGATTTAGAATGGTTAACTAAACCATCATTCTATTTATTAAATTTTGCTCCTACATTGCTAACATTATGTCACTTCTCTGCTTTTAAGCCACCAATCTTCCAGCCGTTTTTTGCTAGTTTCCACCGCCGGTTTATTCACCCGGCCACTGTTATCTCTAAACCCCAGAGCTTCAGGAACAGTGATTGCGCCTGCATCAGCTTCCGGATGGATACCATTGCATTCGAGTATAATATGGTCAATTGTTTCACTTTAGTTTCCACATACAGCACATGCGTCATCTCCATTGTTAAACTTCTTTTTGTAGCTGCGTGTTCTAAGGCACCCTGATCTAGCTTCAAAAAGTAGGGCACTGTCTCTTGAGTTATCAAAGAAATCTTCCTTCCTGATCTGCATTTTCCACTTTCGCTATAATTCCACACTCGGTTTTTTTTTCCATCGAATTTATCCAATTTTTACCTTCTGTGTTTTTCACCTGTTGCTTAATGCTCTTTATTTCTCCGTCCTTGTTACTAGCATACTTACTAGTTAGTTTCCTAGTTCTTTTCCTCCATTGTGAGTCAACGCTTTTTAGGTACAGGTATTTAAATACCTTAGCTGTCCATCTGTTACTGTCCAATTTCCTCAGGCGTTCCTCATATAATATTTTACTCTGAGCTTCCCGTACTTCGAAAGATGCCCAGCCCATATCTCCCAGTACCGCCTCATTTGTAGTTTTGCCGCGGGCACCTAGTGCTAATCGTCCAACGGATCTCTGATTTATTTCTAATGTCGACTGTACCTCTGATTCTAGGCACAAAACCGCATTTCCGAAATTAAGTCCGGGCACCATAATTCCTTTCCAAATACCCCTCAAAACATCATACCTATTGTATCCCCACAATGCCTTATGCTTCATTATCCCGGTATTCCTTCGCCCTTTGGCCTTAAGTGATTGCTCATGCTTTCC
Source organism: Amblyomma maculatum (assembly GCF_055883805.1). Classification (NCBI taxonomy): domain Eukaryota; kingdom Metazoa; phylum Arthropoda; class Arachnida; order Ixodida; family Ixodidae; genus Amblyomma; species Amblyomma maculatum. Next base: position 77,917,620 of record NC_139348.1, read on the forward strand.
AATGTATGCCAATCCTTCGTTTATCCATACCCCCAAACCACCAATGTTGGCGCCATTCCGCGATAGCTAGAGTAACTACCGCGGGGGAAAGCCGACTTTAAGGGGGATGATGGGAGATCGTTCACCACAGATTACGTAAAAGACTTCTTGACGGGTGAAACGATAAAGTTTCAGGACATTGAATCCTCCACCGTCGAACTAGGAAGCAGGGGTACGCCCCAAGGGTCGATGCTGTTACCGTTCCTCTTTTATGTTGCCATGCGAAACCTCCCGGCAGAGCTCAGGAAGCTGGAAAACTTAAAATTCAGCATCTACTCGTACGACGTCAACCTGTGGGTCACCCAGGGGAGTGACGCGAGCATCGAGGAGCGCTTGCAGGCGGCGGCGCACACCGTAGTGTCCTACGCGGGCGAAAGGGGCCTCCCGTGCTCTCCCAAAAGATCGGAACTGTTTATCTACTATCCCAGGGCGCTCAGGTGCAAACGCAGATAAATATCTTTCTTTTTATATTATGCCTACGTAATAGACTTTCCTATCTAACAGCGAGAACATAGCAAGAATTGATTTCACTTGCTTGGTTTATGGAGTTTAACGCGCCAAAGCGACTCAGACTATAGAGACGCCATAGTGGAAGGTTCCGGTCATTTTGACCACCTGGGGTTCATTAACGTGCCCTGACATCACACAGAACATGGGCGCCTTGCCTGCGCCTTCACCTATAGCAAGGATTGAAAGCACCCTAATCCTGTACATTGTGCGTGTAATATAACGAAAAACGACAACAATTTATTCCAAATTATAGGGCGGAGTTTCCAAGCATAGTTTCGCCAATATTTTTTTTTATATCTAATGGTTCTTCATGATTGAAATAAATTCCTTTTTTGTTCCGCTTACGTTACTATGCACTGGAAAGTGATTGACTTGTTTCCAAATATTGCTTGAAATAATCTGCCCCGTAATAAATCACGCCGCCCAAATCGCGTGGTTTTAACCGATGTGTATTTGTCGCGTAATATTCTGCGTGTGTGTGTGTGTGTGTGTGTGTGTGTGTGTGTGTGTGTGTGTGTGTGTGTGTGTGTGTGTGTGTGTGTGTGTGTGTGTGTGTGTGTGTGTGTGTGTGTGTGTGTGTGTGTGTGTGTGTGTGTGTGTGTGTGTGTGTGTGTGTGTGTGTGTGTGTGTGTGTGCGTGCGTGCGTGCGTGCGTGCGTGCGTGCGTGCGTGCGTGCGTGCGTGCGTGTGTGTGTGTGTGTGTGTGTGTGTGTGTGTGTGTGTGTGTGTGTGTGTGTGTGTGTGTGTGTGTGTGTGTGTGTGTGTGTGTGTGTGTGTGTGTGTGTGTGTGTGTGTGTGTGTGTGTGTGTGTGTGTGTGTGTGTGTGTGTGTGTGTGTGTGTGTGTGTGTGTGTGTGTGTGTGTGTGTGTGTGTGTGTGTGTGTGTGTGTGTGTGTGTGTGTAAAATCTGATAATATATTAGGCAATAAAGAAAAAAAGCCGGGGTACCCGGGCTCGATCTCAACCGCGGCGGCTGCGTTTCGATGGAGACGAAATGAAGAGGCGTCCGTGTGCTGTGTGGTGTCAGCGCACGTGAAAGATCCCCAGGTGGTCGAAATTACACTGTAATGGCTCCTCTTTCTCTCTATCCATGTTCACTATCAATTTCCTCCCTTCCCTTATGGCGAGGTTCAGGTGCCCAAAGAGCAACTGTGACAGATACGGCGCCTTTCCCTTCCTGTGAACCAATTGTTATTATTATTGTTAATAATTGAGTTTGAATAGGGAAGCTGTGAAGCGTCATCAAAACGGTCGGACCCAGGTGCTCGCCTTAAGGTAACCTTGGCGTAGGGAAAATTAAACCCTGCCACGTTAAAAAGCAATTGTGACCTGACACAGCACTCCTCCGGAATATGAGAACTCTCATCCACGCTAGATGGCGCACTACGTTTTGCACACCTTCTGCGATGCACACAGCATGAATTTCCAATGTCGCTTTATGAAATATTATCGCCAGCGCCGATATTAATGCGCAGAATAAGATCGCTGAAGGCAGTCACTTACTCTTCCCTAGAGACCAGCAAAAAAAGCTTAGTTCTGTTGTAAGAAGCGGTGAAAGGGCAAATTTGATATAGTTTCACAATTCTACGCTATAGTCGCGGCGCATTAGGGTGCATTCAAGACGCTCTCACGGAGTATGTTTTTCAACTTCGCAAGCCTTTACTTTCGCAGAATACGAAGGGCTCTGCTAAGGCTGCCTTGTCGAGATATGCTATTTTCGAGGTCTACGGACACTTTTAGATTGATAGCTTTCCGCTTAAGGCCAGAATTAAAAAGAAAAATTCGTATCGCGAAAGCCTTCTTGGCTCATTTGGAAGCGTGTACAGGAAACAACCGCAGCCAGCGGCACAAACGTCTTGCTGGTTGCCATAGTAACGAGCCACCAAAAGTTTCGATGGAGGCAAAACGAAGAGGCGTCCTTGTGCTGTGCGATGTGAGCGCACGTTAAAGATCCCCAGGTGGTCGAAATTACCCCGTAGCCCTCCACTACGGCTCCTCTTTCTCTCTTTCCACTTTCATTCCCACCTTCCTCCCTTCTCTTACGGCGCGGTTGAGGTGTCCACACAAAACAAGTGAGACAGTTACCGCCCCTTTCCCTTCCTATAAATCAATCAGCAAAGAATGGAAAAAACAGCATACGCGATAATTACCCTAATTTATTTATTTATTGGAAAGGAAAGGCGCGGTAATTGTCTCACTTGTCTTCTGCGGACACCGCAACCACGTCGTAAGGAAAGGGAGCAAGGTGGGAGTGAAAGTGGAAAGTGAGAAAGAGAGCCGTAGTGGTTGTGGCAAGACGTAGTCAGGCAAGGAATGAGGAGAGCACGAACCGATAAGCAGAGAGAGTATATAGGGTGTTATCTTACCTGTCCAATAGTGGCGCGCTACAAGACGAAGCGTGGAAATGGAGCATTGCGCGCAACTCAGCATACGAGCTAGCCGTCGCTTTAATACACGCAAGCAGATGTAAAAAAATTCTACTAATTTGTTTTTCAAAACCATTCAGCGATGCCAAACAAAATAGCATGCCAGTGAGAATTTTCTATCATTCCTAGCAATATTCAATTGATTTAAATTGGACGGATGCTTTTCTCTTACATTTTGGTAAATCTAAGCTGAGGCTCCGTGTATAAAAACTGAATAACGCTGTTTCTTCACGAGAAGATCTCTATCTGTGTTGGAAAAAATTGTGTTTTATGAATTCTTGCTACAATTCGCTCGTTTATATTTATTTTAAACTTCTAGGGAAACAATATGACGTAATGTCATGAGTCTTGATGCAGTCAAATTTAAACCTGTTCACCGCTACAGCTTTCCATGTTGCTCTTAGCCTTTTCTCCATCACCTCCATAAATAATAATAATATAGCAAGAGCTGTTGTTGGACTAGTCGGTGAATGTCTGCGGAAGCCATGGCAAATTTCGCCTAAAAACAGCAAACAAGAAAAGAAGAAGAAAAGAAGGAATGATAATACGTTAGTCAACCACCGCCCTGCAAACGTCTCCAAATCCTTCTAACATTGAAACCGGCAATGACATGAATTTGAAATTCAAGAGAGCGCTGACGACTTAAGCCATCTTTTTCGCCGTCATTTTGTGATCGGCGTTTAAAATAGAGGCGCGTTTAATTGTAGTTGAAATGGCAAAGAGGGGAATGAACAATGGTAGAAACAGGCAGCTTCGGTCTCCTGGCCGCTTCTAGGAGAGCATTTAACGCACTTGATCTTTGACAATTTTTTTCGGCACCACTTTCCGTCTATAGTTTAAGAGAGCTGCCCATGCATGACCGTTCCACTTGATCTACGGTAAAAGGTATCTTGTTTTCCCTGAATTGGCCATCATGGTCGCTGAGACATTTTTATAGAATGAATGTCATAGCACAAAGGTCAATTGTTAGTGCTCACTATAGCTGTAGATGTAAGACCTCTCTATCTCAAAGAAAACAACTAGGCTTTCAAAAATTCATGCATTGTTTCAATAAAGCGAAGATGCAGTACAACTAGCGCTTCTTTATAAAGCCATTACTTGTTTGCCTCTGATAGCCCACTGATCGTGTAAGGTTACGAGGTGTAATGACATTTGGCACAGGTAGTCTTATTAGCATACTTTACGCTTCTGCGTCGACAATGGTGAACACTTAGTTGCGCAGTGATATTTCAGCTATTTGCGTAAATCTAAAAGCCATTTATTGTATCTATGATGTCTGTTGAAGACCTCTAGGTGCCCTCTATGTGGGTAATTCGTAAGCAGCTGTTAGGAAACTGCTCACATGAACAATGACATTAGTTCTGTCACATCTACAACTGGTGTATATTTAAGCACACCCAGACAAAAGGAATGTTTTGCAAAGGTTCAGTTCAGTTCAGGCGTTCAGTCGTGTCCGACTCTTCGTGACCCTATGGACCATGTCACGCCACGCTTTCCGGTCTCTCACTATCTTCTTAACATCACATAGCTTCATCTGCAATGAAGCTATGTGTGTAATCGAATCAAAACTGATTTTGAGAGTGTAGTCCAATCTTGGCTCACACAGCCACCTCTGTAAAGGTGCTAAGTGGCGAGGACAGGCTTTGAAGAAATGAGCCCTAAACTCACGTGCCATGAGGTTTGTTTGCAGGGAGAAGCAGCCCAGTTTAACAGGGAGACTTGCGAAATCGTTTGCCGCCTTGTTTTCGCTTAATAAGATATTTGCCATATGTAAAGCATTGCCTCTGTGCAGAAGCGCTTTCCTTCGGACATTTTGTCCTGAAGTTACAGCCGAATTTTAGCATCAAGGCATAGATCATATACCCTCAATGACAGGTTTGTTGGCACAAAGGCGAATAACACGTACCAATACAGATAAAATATCTCTTATCTCCTCATAGAGTTTAAAAACCGGCGTCTAAGGCTAGGGTACATTATTAAGTACGATACTTTGCATGTTTTCAATAATGCGTACTTCAGTAGTAGAAAGGCAATAACGCACTCAAATTATTGACTTCCAAATATCAAATGCGATTTTTATAAAGATGCATCCGGCAAATACGGAAAACAAAACTATGGTTATTATATGAAAACAAAAGCCATGGTTTAGTCAATTGAGGATAGAGTGGTAAATCTTTAACAAGAGACCTTCAAAATAATGGAAACGTTTAATTGTTATTAATTACTTTTGTGCAATCAAATTGCACCTGACTGTCCACAGCTTGCTGCCTGACACGCGAAAAGCACTCGGACACGGTACCATGTCTCCTAATAAGAGCACGTGAAGCTTATTGATTCTTGGGCCATTTTTTGTGATTTGTTCAACCACTGATAAGTTGTAGACTAGACAACAACAGCAAGAGAATGAAACTAGCATTGAGCAGTACTCGACCATTATTAGTATAATCTCTGTTGCCACTGATGACCAATTACCGCCGTCGGATGCTACAGGTTGCGTGACTTCACTTCCTTGACGTCATATCCACTACGGCACCCCTTTCTCTCTTTCCGCTTTCACTCCCACCTTTCTCCCTTCCCTTACGGCGCATTTCAGGTGTCCACAAAACAAGTGTGCCAGATACTGCGCCTTTTCTTTCCTGTGAGCCAGTTATTCTGTTTAATTAACTGAATAATTCATTGGCCTAATTATTTTTTCGGATACATGCAACATTACGTCACCCTCTATCGATTGACACCACTCTATAACTCTACCACTTCTCAATTACTTACAACTGCTGCGGACACTATTTTGCGGGCACTATCTTCAGACAATGTGTGCGGACAGAAATCTGTGAACATAGCTAAGTAATGCTTTCGCATTAAAAATGGCAGTGGCTAACCTCAGCTATGCCAGGATATAGGTAGCGAGATGTAAGTTTTCCTGGCTGAGCTTGCATGTAAGTTTAGCAATGAGAGACATAGCATGCACACACAATCATTCATTTTTCTTAACAGAGACAAGGAATGCCCGATGATCTGTGAAATAGCATGCAGTGGTCTCAATGTTGTCTATACAGTATTTCGATTTGCAGAGTCTCCAAACGCAGTCTCATACATGTGACTGCTCACTGGTGTCAAGATTATTTGGCGCCAAAGTCTCTCGCACAGACTACACATGTGACACGGATTGTTCACAAAGTCTGCTTCAAATGTCCGGGTCGCAGTTGCACTTTCGGAAACTCGAATGGAGTGATCAGTCACACGCCGTGCCTTCAGATCCTGTTCGGTTTGTTCCTGCTGGCTAAACTTTTCAATAAGCCCCATCTAGGCGGCTGTGCTCCATCCATTACGCTCGGCAGTCTGGCATCACCGTTTGGCAAGCCGTTCCTCTCTGCGTTCGGGTGTCTCCACTACTCTTTTTACCTTACACTCAAACTCTCTTTACTGGTGCCATGCGCCGCTTTTTATGCTCTGCGGGCTGCCGCGTTTCGATGGAGGCGACATGAAGGGATGTCCGTGAGCTGTGCGATGTCACTTCATGTTAAAGATCCCCAAGTGGTCGAAATTACGCCGTAGCCCTTTACTACGGCTCTTCTTATTCTCTATTTTAAACTTTCTCTCCCACCTTCCTCTCTTCCATTATAGCGCTGTTCAGGCGTCCACTGAGTGTGGCAGATTCTGCCTCTTTTCTTTCCTGTGAGCTAATTGTTTATTATTAATTTTAATATTATTTTTACGCTCTGCAACTTGGCGTCTCCGCTTCGCAAGGATAAAGTGTACTAGAATAGGGCACTAGGCTCACTGGCGCCTGTTCCCTGACGCCATTCATGTCAAGTTCGACAGGTGGCGCCACAAATTACTTAGGTTGGTTGGTTTGTGGGGTTTAACGTCCCAAAGCAACTCAGGCTATGAGAGACGCCGTAGTGGAGGACTCCGGAAATTTCGACCACCTGGGGTTCTTTAACGTGCACTGACATCGCACAGCACACGGGTGCCTTGCTTGTAGCTTCTTGCTGGTTCAGCCTACAGCGCTGCTCGCCCGCGCGCATTTATGTACGCGTTGCTTTCATTCCTCAACATTAACTCATTAAAAAATGCTGCATAGCAAGCAGCATATTTGTGAGCGGAATCTATATCTAAAAGGTCATGAAAAAATTACGAGGGACTTTAGTGAATAAAGTAGTGAAAGACGGAAACCTGAGGTCCCACCTTATCTAGCGTTCCTGCCATCCGCAATCCGCAATCCTACACTTGAACACGCGCCAAGGAACGCAAGACAGGAGTGAGGGGGTACCATCCAAACGCACACTTGTCCGAGAAAGTGGGTAGATACTGCGCCTTCGCCCGCTGGGGTGGTGCAGTGGTAAGACGTCCCACTACAGTGCCGGAGTTCCCGGGTTCGAACCCGACCTCGGCGGCTGGGTTTCGATGGAGGCGAAACGAAGTGGCATTCGTGTGCTGTGCGATGTCAGCGTACGTTAAAAATCCCCAGGCGGTCGAAATTACTCCGTAGCCCTCCACTACGGCTACCCCCTTGTCTCTTTCCACTTTCACTCCCACCTTCATCCCTTCTCTTACGGCGCGGTTCAGGGGTTTACATAACTAGTGTGACAGATACTGCGCCTTTCCTATGAACCAATCTCCTCTGTCTGCACGAGGCAGCGGAGGTGGCGCTCAGCTACAGAGCCAGTAGCAGGGACATGCATTTTCTTTTCCTTCTTCCTACAGCCACAACAACAACAACACGCCGTCGCCTTGCGCGGCGCATAGCCACGGCCGCGGCCTGACTCCCGCTCTTCTCGTCAAGCGCATGAGATGCCGCCTCCAGCCTATACGCTTCGGCAGGTTGCAAAAAGAAAGCATCAGCGAGCTACGGAGACAGAAGAAGAACGAGAAGAACGGCTTTCCAAGCGACGAGCTCGAGAAGCAGCCAGGCGAAAAAACGCTCAGCATCTTCCGCAGCAGAATCAATGGCAGAAGCAAGTGAGGAAGTTATAAGTTTGGCCGACAGTGTGGAATGTGCATCTCGTTCCAGCACTACTACTTCGGAACGCCGGAACGCAGCCATACGGGAGCGACGTGCACACGGCGCGCGAATTCTTTGGTCGAGACAGTAGGACTCGGCTCACTCGCCGTCCCGGCGGGCTGTGGCGTTTAGCTTCTTTGTGTTTTAAGGCGAAAGCCTTTAATGGCTCATGCTGTGTGGACAAAATGTGTCCCGCTTTTGCTGCGTTCTGATTGGGTGTAACATGTGTGTGTCATCATTCTTGTCTGTGCGTGTTTGCCCATGCCAAACATAGCAGAAACATAGCACAGCCGAGGGTATCACCATAGCCATACTAGCATAAGCATAATCAGAGCATCACCACAAGCGGCACAATAGCACCCAAGTATTGCATAGAAATTACCAGGCTTAACCAAGCTGAGCCAAAGCAGCGGCATGGCACGGGCTGAGGTGGTAGATTAAGTAGTATTGCTTCGCAATAGTAAAGTTATTCCTTTATTCATTCGTCAGCCAGGCGACGGGAGAATTCCCCTCATGAGGTCGGCGAGGAACCGTATGTTTTCCTAACAAGAAATTACACTACACATCCGTCAAACACGTACCCTGTACTCTCCGAGACAGACATCCCTTACAAAGACACAGGTGGTGACCTGGCGAAAATTACCGACGCATTCTTTCCCGAATCCAGTCGCCTACATCCATGCATGCCCTGCATTATACACACCTTACTGTAACTTATGCCAGCAGAGGAACAACTTACACCACATAACATGGGCATGTCCATGAAACCTCCCCTCCGCGGGATCTGCAGCTCTCCACCTGCGAGCAGTGGGAGGCCGCTATGCTCAGCTCGGACCTCCTATGGGGATCTGCTTATCTATTTTGTTATTAGTCGTAAATTATCAAGAAATTATCTTGCAAATGCCTTAAACTTTGTTTTGATATCATCCGATTGCTACTGAATTAATATCGATTCAAAGGTGATTGGCATATGCCCTTATAAAGCATGCACCCGAAACGGGGACACATTTGCTAACGATAGTATTAGGCCTTAAAGGCTTTCGCCTTAGATCCCTACAGAATAAGCCTCAAGGTGCTATTTTGACTGCTCAGGAGGCGAGGTTTCAGCGGCCATAAATTTAAATCGTCAGACCGTGTACAACTTTGCTAAACCATGAAAACCCATGCTAAAGCTGCCGCTTGTATAACTAGGTTGAAGACATGCTTAAATACCCGTCTTTCTTATCACGTTTTACCCTTTTCGGTTAGCATTGTTTCGACTCTCTCTCATTCTTAACAACACATACGAGCATTGCACGCAAAGAACGTAATGAATAAAAAGAGCTTGTCAACGTCTTGGATGCTCATGAACTGCAATGAGACACCCTTCGTATTACTGCGCACACATATTCTGGCTGAACAGTATGGCTCATGGGTTCTCAGCGTTATCTAGTAGATTCGATAGCGCTGAGCAACGACGGCTGTAGCACTGATGGGCGACACCTGATTTTGCCCCATAGTGTTACGAATAAAGTTATGAGAGTGCATTGTAGAAATGCGAAAGCCTCTTGGGTGCCTCGATCTAGCGCACTGCCGTCAAGAAGTCACAGCGAACTTGGTGCAAGCGCAGATACGTGGTGTTCACGTGTCCACAGAGAAAGTGTGACAGGTGCGGTGCCTTTCGTTCATCGTAAACCAATTTACATTTGCTCTCTCGTAAAAGTCGGTGTCCTCAATCAAACCGTGATATACACTGCGCCTTTGCTTTCTTGTAAGCCAGAGCGGGCTATGTAACTCGCCTCTATTGAAGCTCAGCCGCCGTGGTCAGCATCGGAGTTCCTATATTCGATTCCGACCACGGCGGGTGCGTTTAGAAGGAGGCGAAACGATGTGGCATTCGTGTGCTGTGCGGGAGAAGAATAAACATTTATTATTTGAGGAAGTCAGGCAGGCAGGAGCTTTAGCGCTAGATGACCAGGAGCCCTTGAGCTTTGGCGACCTGGTTTGCACGCTCGATGGCCCGAAGTTTGATTACCGGGTCCGAGCTGAGCGTAGCGGCCTTCCACTGCTCGCAGGTGGAGAGCTGCAGATCCCGCGGAGTTGAGGTTTCGTGGGCATGCCCATATTATGTGGTGTAAGTTGTCCCTCTGCTGGCATAAGTTACAGTAAGGTGTGTATAATGCAAGGCATGCATGGGCGTAGGGGACTGGATTCGGGAAAGAATGCGTCTGTAATTTTCGCCAGGTCACCACACACTAAACAATTTCTCACCCTTAGGGGTGGAAACTGGCTTGTCCCCAGACGCTCACCCTTTCTTGCCTAAAGGGTGCAACCAATAGGGTGCAAAGAATAGGGTGCAGATACCGCACCCTTAAAGAAGGGTGCCCAGATTAAAATTTTAGAGGGTGCGATGGTTGCACCCTTGTCTAAGGGTGCAGTATTTCCCTCGCACCCTAAACAAATGGGTGCTAAAAGGGTGCTCCACATAGATTCAATCTAAAGCAGGAGCGTGGGTTGATGCGTGGCGGGAAATGTGTACACAAATATAGAATTCTGTTGGCCCATATTCTTAGTTTGCATTGTTTTCGCCCCAAACTTATTGGTAAAAGCAGAAAAAACTGCTCGTCTATGCTAACTGGCAACCGAATACACATCTCTGCGATGCTTTATTCAGTGCAGGAGAAAGTGAAAATGACATTTCGGACAAGTCAGGGATGCATTAAAGATTTAAATATCAGTTTTCATGCACCAGTGATCTGTCCGAAGTGTCATTTTCACTTTCCCCTGCACTGGTTAAAGCAATGCAGAGAAGTCTGCTCGGTTGCTAGTCAGCATTGCCGAGGAGTTCCTGTGTTTGTATTAATAAGTTGAGGGCAAAAACAATGCAACTAAGAATATGTGGCCACAGAATTCAATATTTGTGCATGCATTTCCTGCCACACATCAATCCCAGGCTTCTGCTTCAGGGCGAGTCTATGAAGAGCATACTATAAGCATGTAACAAATACTTCCCATGTTTAGGTATATGTAATTTCGATGAGGCACAATGACGTGTATACAAGTCAATTTGAAGGTCTATCTGTGCATGTCATGGAGATGCTTGGCAACTGTTCAGACAACCATGCTGAGCAAAAACATACCAAAAATAGGGCATGGCAGTTCCTGAAACAGTAATGGAAAAAAGTGTATACAGCAAAGTTACTCAGAGGCAGCTTTACAATCATATACAAGTGACACCTACAGTTTTGGCAGCAAAGTTTATTCACACTATCAGCAAGTTATCTGGCTGGTTTATAGGGTTCGACAACTCAAAATTACTTAGGCTGGAGGAATGTCTACAATTTATTACTGTGCATATCGCAACGTTATGACATGTCAGAGCAAAATATTGCATCACTTATTTAGTGAATGGCACCCTCTCCTACAGGAATGGCTAAGAAATGTGTAGATATACAAAAAAGGCAAGTATATTTATGACAAGACAGCACAACATACAACTCCCTGCCCATGAAAATTGAGATACCTTAGGTGACTGATCAAGAACTTCGTAGCCACCACTCTAGTACAATAAATGCATGATAAAGAAGAGGCGCTTTACTACATGTGTTAAATAGCTTGCAGTCATACTGGATGTTGAAGACCATGTTGGCGGACAAAACAGCTGCCAGTCACTCCATCCCACTTGTCGCAGAGAACAGCTTTTCACGGTCCACCTTGATGCACAGCAGGTCGACATCTTCAATATTTTCCCCAGAGTATATGCTGACAGGAGTAGCTGGAACACGAGTCCTGCAGTGGCAATAAAATATTGCATTGGGGGCCGATTTCTGAAGATGTATACCTTGAACGAAAAGTAAAAGTGCACAGGAAGACACACTCGAGTGAAGACGACACAGAACACGCACTGTCCTGTGTGTCCGCGTGTCCTGTGTTGTCTTCGCTCGGGTGTGTGTCTTTCTGTGCGCTTTTACCTTTCGTCAAGTTGCAATGCACCATCTAACCCGTCTTCAAGATTTGTTAAAGTATTCCTTCAAACCTACTTTTTTTATAGCTACTTAAATACTACAAATTATCTCACTATAATGCAAAGAATGTTAACAATAACAATACAAATAGCTTGTTTGATATTTATGTACACAAAAGTTTCTTAAGCCAAATGTAAATTTTTGGGCTAAGACCAGCAAACCTACAATGTCTAAACTGGCAGCTTTCGTATTTTTGTAATTATTCCAAATTTACTCACGTCAATATATTTGTAATTTAAATTAAACACTGATGAAAAGTAACATGACACAATTTCCTTGCCAACTGTAATCTGCAAGTTATTTAGAGATGCCATTAAAAATGCATTATGAAACAGAAAAAAAGTTGCATGAGTGCAGGTGGAATGCTGACAATAAGTATGCGGGTGAAGACTGCATTTTAAAACTTAGCCGTTAGTTGAAACCAGCATTTCAGTTTTTTTTTTCATGTTGTATGATTGGGAAACTGCTCTACCTGCAGATACAGTGTGCCACCCGCTCTTGCTCACAGTTCTAGGGCTCTTTGATGATTCTGTTGCTCTTTGCCATCATAGCTCTAAAGAAATTATTTTCTGCACAATACAATTTGACATGCTATATGGTAAAGCTTACAACAAATCCTGAAGACCGTGAGCTACGGAATCAAAATGACGTTCAGCAGCTATCCATAATATGTTTTTAGGCCTTTAAATCACCTTTTATTTATGGTTTTACTTTGCATGTAGATCAACAGTACTACTGTTAAGTCTTGCAGATTATAGACTTCCTTTTGGGCGGTAGAGGTCCATAGAACGGTGGCCATTATCTGCACATATACATACTACTTGTTGTAAGATGATCCAGGGTAGAACAAGAGCAAGGTAGCTGCATAGCATGAAAGAGAATTGAAGGGTAGCAGAAAAGCTTCAGTTTGCAAGCCAAGTCAAAAGTTTGAAAAGGCACTTGTCTATCTGGACACCATGAGCATCACTGGCAGGGAAGAACCTTTTGCTTCCCAAGAAGAAAACTGAGGAAAGGAGGAAGGGGAGGGAAAGAGGGGCAGAGCAAGAAGCGAAATTATGTTTGCCTGGGTAAAAACTTCTATGACTTTGGTCCGGGTGGTTTAGCACCAGAAAAACAAAATAAAAAGGTGGCAGTAGCAGGAAAAACTACCGTATGGGGTAGATAAGTCAGCATCTAAAGCAGGTTCAACGCTTGCACATGTTTTTTGAAAGGAACAGGCAATACAGCTGCAGTTAAATAGTTGTTAAGAGCTATTCGGAAATGGTTAAGTACTAGCATAATGTAAGAATGCCATGCAAAACATAAATGAGATGCTGAGGAGAAAGGAAAATTGAAAAAATAAATTTGAGTAAGCCATACCTGCCAAAAAAGGCATTATCAGACAAAAAAGATTCAAGGGGTAACCAATGTCACCAGTGATAAAGAGGAAATGTTTACTAAACACGTTGAGCCTATGCTAGTGGAGGTACACTTGCTATAATTAAATTGCACCATTCATGGAGCATGTGACTGCCTTGTAAACTACTTATGGTGTGGGGGGATTGTATATAAGGGATTAAAATGTTCCTTTCGAGATATTTATTTTCCACTGCTCTAAATTCATGGTTTAGAAATGGCTCCCTATAGTTCGTTTTTGTAGAATTAAAGCTGACTTGAGATAAACACCATAATTTCACCAAAATTATTACCGATCTCACTTAAAAGCTGAAGACTACAATCAGAAATGTTTTGCTTGTGCCTGCCCGACGACTATTTAATGTTATGCTCATTCATTGCCCTGTCTCTCTAATTTTTGTTTATAGCAAGAGCATTCTAGCCAGTAGGTAATGTGTTTACCCAACGTTCTGTCTTTTTATATTTCTGCTTCTTGATAACGTTTGATAATTTTCCACTAGTCACATGCGACATATAATTCTTTTTTTATCACTACACTCCTGAACGCCTAACGCTGGTATATAATTTGCCCCCTTCAGAATGTTTTTCAAAAGTACTCTGCTGCTGCTGCTGTAGCCCAGCTCAGAGAAAGCTATTTAAACAATAACATTCTCTTAACCCTTAGCTCTATTCACCTTCCGTCCTCTGCTTTCTTTTTGTGAAACAAAAGCATATGCAAGCTCCACAACTGATGACCACACTGCCAAGATGAGGACAAGTACTTTTTTTTAAATGCTGGCTTCTGGACTGAGGCTCACCCTCAACCCTTTCTTAGTATTCCTGGAAACAATGTGTACAGATATACAGCAAATACAAAGGAGAATCATTATTTTATCTTTTAAGGTCCTCTAGTTGAGTAGTAATAAAAAGGAAAAAGAGAGGTAACTTTGAAGAGTGGCAGTAGTCTTAGAGTTTGGATACTGCAGGCACTAAGGAAGAAAAGCCATATACATCTTTAATACACTTGAAAAATACAAATAAAAGGAAATGAAAGGCAAAATTAGCATGTGCTCATGCTCCAAGTGAAATATAAGCTGCCGACTCAACTTAGAAGGGCCACATTTAATGAGAGAATGGTCCAATGTAATGAATTCTTTTCATCAGTGACAACATGAGAACTCCACGTGAGAGCTGCAATGATGCTCATAGGTAGCAGTAGAATTCACAAACAGCCAAAAATGGTTATAAAATACCTTTAAGTGAGGAATTTCTCTTCTATGTACTCTTTTGAGCAGAAGAATTAAGATGATTTATTGATCTTATTTCTATACTGTTTGCCAGGCATGGGTAAAAAATTGTTGTAATAACTTTCCGAAAAGTGGGCAAGGTAACCTTATAAATGAAATAAAAGTTGTGGTTCCAGGTACAGAAATAAGCCTAATGCATAATAATAAGCCTTAGTAGCCTATGTGCCATAACGCCTAATACACCACTACAGTGAAGCCGGTTAAACAGCTCATGATTTACTGAAATATGACATAGCTGTCATGAAAAAGCAATCTCCAATATCTTAGCGGCGTATTCAGATAAGAACTGTAATGGAGGTCCTATGATCATTTTTTGTTTTCAGTAAAACTGTAGTGGGCAATTGTCTCGGCACAAATATGGGCTTTAGTTTTGCAAGGTGTGGCGTAGTTTCCTTGGGAAAAAATCGCATATCACTACCGGTGAAAAACGCAGTTTTGATATTTAAAGATGTTGAAAGTTTCGAGACCTGCCGCTAGCATACTAAAAGTTTGTCAGCTATTCTTTTTATCCATTAAATGAAAATTTTACTTTCATGGAAGTTATTAAAAACATATTTAGCTGTTGCCGTTGTAGTAAAACATCCGGAACTTTGCTCCATTTTCAACCTTAAATAGGGGCATGATGCATCATATTTCTTTATGAAGCCTTTTTCGTTCAAGAATCAGATAATTTTCTTATTTTTAGGCAAAACAGGGAGGTCTAGACTGCTCTGTGTGTTCTCCACAACGGATAAAATCGGCCCAAGATTTGAAAACTGCAAAAATACGCAAATTTGATTTCAAATATTTTTTAAATATCATCATCGATTTTCATGAAAATCCCTCTCAAGAATCCTCAATACTCAATAAATATTATGGCCTGAAAGAGGGTAGCATTATATTGTTTATAAATATAAAAGTTCAAAATTTAGCGCTGGTTTTGAAGCTTGTAAATATTTAGCCCTACATTCTGGCACAACTAAATAAAATGTTGCCACTAAAACTCTTTCTGCACATTATCCTGGCCTAGTTCTCTATTTCTCAAAAAATTGGAAGTTCTAGACTTGTTTGTTCTTTCTCCATATTATCTTGCATTCGGCAAATATTTGAAATTACCAAAAAACAGACAACTGTGACTTGAATTTAAAAACCTACAGCATCTTCTTTTTCTTTAAACTTACATAAAAACAATCCTAAGTACTTTAAAAATATCAGGTACTAAAACGTGGAGGCTAACCAAGAGAGTTCTACTTAATTTGAGGACAACCCAGAGGGCTATGGAACGCAAAATGGTAGGGGTAACATTAAGAGATAGGAAGCGTGCAGAGTGGCTCAGAGAAATAGCTCAAGTTACCGACATTCTAGTGGAAATTAAGAAGAAGAAATGGGTATGGGCGGGACATGTAGTGCGAAGAGAGGATAACCGATGGTCGCTTTGGGTAACAAACTGGATTCCAAGAGAAGGAAGCATAGCAGGGGGCGGCAGAAAGTTAGGTGGGCGGATGAGGTTAAGAAGTTCGCGGGGGTCAAGTAGATGCAGCTAGCACAGAACCGGGTTAAGTGGAGATATATGGGAGAGGCCTTCGCCCTGCAGTGGTTATAGTCAGGCTGATGATGATGATGAAAATGTGTTCTGCTATGTAAGCTAAAGATATAAAAATAAATATAAAACTGAATGCATATTGTCTCTGTAGAAGTGCTTATGGCTTGTTGTTAAGAAGTAGGAGTCAAACGTTCAATTCATTATTTGCTGAATTTAGTTACATTTTATCTTATGCAATATCCAAAGCCTTCTAAATGCTTATAAAGTCACTTTCCGCTTGTTGGCAGTGTTGATGATTGCTTGAGGTGGATTAAATTCGCTATTGCTTAAAATTTCATGGGAGAACGCCAGGACAGTTTACCTTTTTCTATGTGGTATTTTTTTTGCAAGGTGCTCCCAATTTGATGAGCTCCCAATTTTGCGTGAAATTAAGGAAATAAGCAAAGAATCTGAATAATAAACAGAAAACGATTTTAATGCTAACGACATAACACACCATGTCCGTATTTAAGTTTGAAAATGGTCTTTTTTGTAGCGCGCTGTTTCTGGAGTAATGTTTGCGATCTTTTACTAACTCAAGTGCAATAGAAAAGCAGGTTTTTAATCATTCTCATAGAGGTAAAGGTTGCATAGATTCAGTGGGTAAAAAGGAATGGATGACAAAATTTCTGTACGCTAGCAGCAGGTCTCCAAAGTTGCAACTTTCTGAAAGGGCAAAAATGGCATTTTCCACCTGTTGTGATTTATATTTTTTTCCCGAGAAAACTACACCGTATCATGCAAAATATTTTGTATCGAGACATTTGCCCGCCACATACAAAGATTTAAATGAAGACAAAAAATGGTCATGGGACCTTGATTACAGTTCTTATCTGAACACACCCTTATCCTCATCATATGTGCACTATTTTTATGCTTCTCATCAGTGTGCAGAATGAAACAGGTATTCAATTTGTCCAGCCTTTTTAAGTGCGCCAGCACAAAATGACCAACAGCCTGATGCTTGTTCAATAGAGCAGGAAATAAGAGTGAGTTAAGTGAAGATTTTGTATTCTGTAAGTTCCAACTACAATAAAACTTTTCAGATAAATTGCAAGGAATGCAGGCAGGCTGCTATGTGTTGTCTATGGTTTGGTTCCACATCTCCTGATAGGCCATGTAGGTGTATGAATTATGCTAATCAGCAACCAATGTCAATGGTAAAGAAGGTGATATATCAAAATTAACAATTTTTTACCAGTCTCGTAACTAACCTGAGTTGAAAGCGTGACTGCATGACTCCATTCTCTCTAGTTGCACATCCCAAGCAGTTGCAGGCGGGTGATGGCTTGCATAAATATGCCAGAGCTCAGAGGGTGAGCAGCAGGGCAGTCGACAGGCAAGAAATGGTCTGAAGCTGGATCCACAGAATGCACTGCGGCTTGAGCCATCTTGCCCTTGTCAGTGATGAGTGGTGACATAGAAGAGGGTTCCAAAATAGCTGCAGGTAGAGTAGACAAGCCTGTATTACAAAAGACTGATCAGCAGTAATAATGGCATTGGCATGACCTAAATTGCAGTCAGATTTGGTGAAAAAGTATTCTGAAACATGTAAAAGTAAGTTACATATTCAGTTATATAATCACTCCCAAAAATATACTTCACAGCATGCAGAAAGAAACTGGAGCACATTATGCAAATGTTGATGCCCATTCTGCAGAATATTCCTCCCTTTGCTGAAATATTACAAAAGATAGCTTTTTAATTCCCAGAAAAAAAAAATCAGAAATAGTATTGACCACAAATTCTGCTAACCTTTAGCAGGCGTTTTGCAGCTACATGAGTGCCAGTACAACACAGGCATTGCCAGAGTTCAACACATGCAGATCTTTGTATACTGGCCCACAGAAAGAATGAAAAAAAAAAAAGCCTATTCAAGCCTATTATTTGGTGTTTAAGAAAGTTGTTTTTAAATATCTTGGCAGAAACTGTGGACAGAAACTAATTGATGAGATGTCATCCATTAAGTTCAAAAAACAATAATGACAGCATAAAATTCAATTGTGAATATGAAACCTTACTTTCGGTACAAAAAAAAAAATGGAGATGTGAATATTGAATGGTATGAATGGGATCTAAAGGAAATCAAGCAAAGGCCACTTATCAATGGGGCTTAGTATACTTCCTTTAGGAATCCGGTGCGTAACTATTTTTAGAAAAAATCGTTCTTTATTGCAAGGCATAGTATCACACGAAAGAAAGAAAAGAGAATGCGAGCCATAAAACCGAGGAGGTTAAGTTTTCAAAATTTATGGACTAAACAAAATGAAAAAATCTAGAGAATATGCATTCCTTTTTTTTTTTTTTCTGATTCTAGAGCGGTTTGTCAATCTTAATCTCATTTTGCTCGCAAGACTCATAAAGCGATGTTTTACGGACTACGAAATCCGTAGCTTGTGTCGTGCAAGAACAGCTCCAGGAAGAGGCCAATTTGAAGCCATGACTGCGATCGATCGGCCTGTGCCCAAAGCAAGCACAGTATGAAAACAAAACAAAAAGAAAAGGCTGATTCAAAACCAAATGCAGAAACTTGAAACAAAGAAACTAGCTGGCCTACAATATGGCTCTTGTAACAGGCAAATAGAACTGCTCCAAATAGTAGATTTAAGGAAAAGAGCAAAGTGAACATTTGGTCAGTGGTAAGACGCCCGACTACTGTGCCGGAGTACCCGGGTTCGAACCCGACCTCGGCGGCTGCGTTTCGATGGAGGCGAAACTAAGAGGCCTCCGTGTGCTGTGCGATGTCAGCGCACGTTAAAGATCCCCAGGTGGTCGAAATTACTCCCTAGCCCTCCACTACGGCTCCTCTTTCTCTCATTCCACTTTCACTCCCACCTTCTTCCCTTCCCTTACGGCGCGGTTGCGGTGTCCACAGAAAACAAGTGAGACAGTTACCGCGCCTTTCCCTTCCTATAAAATAAATCAATAAATCAGGCAGCGGCGGTGGCTCAGCTACAGAGCCAGTAGCAGGCCCGTGCACTCTCTCTTCCTTCTTCCTATACAGCCACAATAACAACAACAAAATTATTCCAAAGGCCTTATCTGCGCGACCGCCGCACGCATACACCGTAGCCGCACTCCCGATCATAAAATCCACTTAGTCTGGGTGCCCGCTCAGGCGGGGAACTCTAGGAACGAAGGGGTCGACCGACTAGCCCGAGGTCTAACAAACCGGGCGGGCGGCTCCGCGGATCCAGAGGCCTTCGCCGAGGCCCCCTTGACTTTTGCCGAAGTCACCAACCTACATTGAGAGACGATCGACGTTTCCCGCCTCCCCATCCTGACCTTGACAGAGCGCAGACCACCATGCTGCGTAACCTTAAAATTCTATTATCAGCTATTCGAGATTGGCACTGATTACGGACGGGGACTACGACCCCATTTGCCCCAATTGCGACTGTGTAGTAACGGCCACATTGGGACACACCCTTCGGGGTTGTAGGGGATGACCACCCTCTCGTGCTTTACTGCCAGCTCCTTCCGAGTAGAGCTGGGACCAACTTTTTACGTGCTCAGACAAGAAGACGCAGCTGGCGTCTTCTTGTCTGGAGGCCACCTGGAGGCCACGCCAGGCCGACATGCCTTAATTATTACTCTTGTGGCATTAAGAGTTGTTTCTCTCTTTCTCTCCCAACCGCAAGCAGCGTTCACCTACCTATCCCGACCGCGTATTTGGGTTTGCTCGGTACGGTGGCTCCGCAAGGGAGAAAACGACAGACGAGACGAAGAAAGCGGGATGTTCCGACTAGCATCTAACGCCCCCAGGAGCCGAGCAGCCTAGCGATTCGCGGGGCGTGATTTTACAATGGGCGTCTTGTTGGACGCGGCACTAGCTTGAGAGAGTCTATACTGCTGCTACTACTACTACTACTATTACTACTACTACTACTACTGGTAATAATAATATTAATAATCTTGTTAATAATAACAATATTATAATAATGAGAAACAAATGTGACAGACACTGCGCCTTTCCCTTCTATATAATCATAATAATAGTGATAATAATAAATAACTATAATAATAATATATTATTAGTAATATTAACATTATTATTATTAGTAGTAGTAGTAGTAGTAGTAGTAGTAGTATTAGTAGTAGTATAGACTCTCAAGCTAGTGCCGCGTCCAACATGACGCCCATTGAAAAAGCATGCGCCGCGAATCGCTAGGCTGCTCGGCTCCTGGGGGTGGTAGATGCTAGTCGGAACAGCCCGCTTTCTTTGTCTCTTCTGTCGTTTTCTCTCATGTGGAACCACCGTGCCGAGCAAACCCAAATACGCATCCCGACCCTATCAGGGCCAGTACCAGCCACCTTCCCTTACGTGTACAGAGAAAGTCGACTTACCCCTCTCAATGCAGCCCTTGAAATGCTTTCGCGAACGCCCTCGAAGTGATTCTCAGAAAAATGTACAAGCGTGCCCTCGATCTCCCGATCAATACATCCAACCAACGTCTCATGGGCCTGGGGATGATAAACACATTCGCGGAGCTCCGAGAGGCGCACTTGACTAATTATTACTGTTGTGTTCCAAGTGCTGTGCTCGTCCGTTCCGTTGTGAATGGAGCAGTGCGCGCTAATGAACAGGCCCGCACCCCTCTTTGCGCTTCGCCGGGAGGACTCGCCGCTTGCCTGCGCTCAGCGGGACGCCCCCACGGTGGGCTCCCTCGCCCTCCTCTGGTTCTGGGAAGCAAGCCCCATCCCCGGCCTCCGTTCCCTCCGTTCTTCGCCCGGCAGTTCGGCCTACGCCTCGGCCGACGCTGGTCGCACCCTCTTATCTAGTAATAAACGAAGTTAACAGTTAACAATAGCGCGTATGTCTTTTCTCCATCGACGACGCGCAAACACGACAGTGGCGACGAGGAAGTGGATTTGACCCGCGCTACGCAACGCTATTGACAAGCCATGGCTACGCGAGGGTTAATACCAGAATTCAACGGCTCATCTTGGTCATCGTGGGTTGGACGCCTCCAGTTCTACTTCGAAGCTAACAACATCACGGATTCAGCCTTGAAGAGGGCCAACCTGCTAACGCTGTGCGGGGAGCAGACTTACGACACTGTCTGCGCCCTTATTCAGCCAAGCACACCAGCGGAAGTGCCTTACGAAGAAATCGTCGCAGCACTTCAAAAGCACTACGACCCGAGGCCATCTGAAGTTTACAGCCGAGCCCGCTTCCAGCGACGAGATCAGCTGGAAGGCGAAACTGTGAGCGCCTACGTAGCAGCGCTCAAGAAGCTTGCAGCTGACTGCAATTTTGGGACGCTGACCACAGCCAGGACAGCTACCGGGCAGCATGAAGACACAGCATCTGCTAACACCACCATGCTTCCATTGGACGTCATGTTACGTGACAGATTTGTGTGCGGACTGAGTGACGAGTCACTACAGCAGCACCTATTCGCTGAGAGGGACCTCACGTTTAACAAAGCTTACGACATCGCCGTGCGAGCGGAGAGCGCCGGTCACCAGCAGAGAGCGATGCGCCGGAACACCGAGCCGGTACATCAGACAAGCAACCAGGTACGCAGACCTTCTGTTGTTGCAAAATCGGTCAAGAATGTACAACGCTGCTGGCGGTGTGACGGCCAACACAACGCCCAGGGATGCCGATTCCAGTCAGCCACGTGTAATTTTTGCCACAAGCAAGGGCATATTGAGAAAGCATGCATTACGAAGCGGAAGCTTGCCAAGATAAAGTCGCCTTCTCAGCCTAACCACAGCGTAGACGCCTCAGAGAATAGGCCGCCATCTGATGCCCACGGAGCAACATCAGCAGTATCATCAGTGTTGTACGACCTGAACACCGTGAATCTAGGCACGCGTCCGAAGATTTTTACCGAAGTTACAGTACACCACAAACTGATTAAGTTCGAGGTGGACTCAGGCGCAGCCTGTACTCTGATCAGTGAGGCCACATTCCGAACTTCGTGGCCATCAGACGCACCACCCTTGCAACAAGACGACACGCACCTGCGAACGTGGTCAGGACAGAACTTGCCACTATTGGGATCTGCCAACGTGCGGGTTTGTTACAACGGCCAGACCCATACGCTACCTCTCCTTGTTGTGAAGGGCTCAGGATCAAGCCTTCTAGGGAGAAACTGGTTTTCTCCATTAGGGGTGACGATATGCGGCATACACCAAACGCCGAGCCACAACGGCATTGAGCAATTGCAGGAGAAATACGAAAGAGTATTCTCTGAAGAGATTCCAGGAAATGAAGGGCCACCAGTCACACTGGAGTTGTTAAGCGGCGCGCAACCGAAGTTTTTGAAGGCCAGGCCAGTACCCTTTGCTCTCAGAGCTGCCGTTGAAAGGGAGTTAGACAAACTGGAGCAGCAAGGTGTCATCGAGCCGACACAACATTCGCAATGGGCCACACCACTGGTTGTAGTTCGCAAGAAGAACGGAACCATACGCCTCTGCGGAGACTACCGGAGCACCGTAAATCTTGCGACTAAAGCGTCGTCTTACCCTCTGCCTACACCTGGAGAAGTGTTCAGTATACTACGCGGCGCAAGAGTCTTCAGCACTCTAGACCTCACCCAGGCCTATCAACAACTGAAGGTGAGCGAACCGACGTCAGAATTACTGACAATCAACACACTGAAAGGCCTGTACAAGGTCAAGAGATTGCCCTTTGGCGTAGCTGCAGCCCCGGCCATATTTCAGAAGTTCATGGAGACAGTACTTCAAGGAATCCCAGGAGTTTGTGTCTACCTGGACGATGTAATAATCAGTGGCGCTTCCACGGAAGAGCATGCAGCGCGCCTAGAGCACGTTCTTGAAAGGCTAGCGAACGCAAATTTGCGTTTAAGCAAAGAAAAATGCTGTTTTGCAGTGTCAGAGGTGCAATTTCTAGGACACCGAATTGATGCAGAAGGCATCCACCCGACCGAAGACAAAGTGCGGGCGATCACCGAAGCACGGGCACCAACAAACAAGCAGGAGCTACAGGCGTTTCTCGGACTCTTAACGTTCTACGACCGTTTCTTAGAACAAAGAGCTACTGTGGCCAACGACTTATATCAGCTGCTCCGGAAAGATGTGAAATGGACATGGTCGCCCCGCCATCAGCAGGTATTCGACGCCCTGAAACACCTGCTTCGAAGGTGTACAGTCCTCAGCCACTACGACGAAAGGAAGCCACTGCTTTTGTCTTGCGACGCATCTCCGTACGGAGTCGGCGCGGTTCTTTCGCAGACTGATGACCACGGAAGGGAGGCCCCGATTGCCTTCGCCTCACGTACGTTGTCACAAGCGGAGCGCAACTACGCGCAACTGGACAAAGAGGGGCTGGCCATCGTCTACGCGGCAACACATTTTCACCAGTATATTGCCGGCCGAAAGGTGATATTTATAACGGATCACCGACCGCTACTGGGCATTCTGGGGCCACAAAAGCCCATGCCACCGACATTGTCTCCGCGAATGACACGTTGGTGCATCAAGCTCTCAGCGTACGACTACGATCTGGTCTACCGCAATGGGACTAAACATCAGAATGCCGACGCGCTCAGCCGCCTGCCACTGAACGAAACAGTTGACGAACCGCCTCCGCCCGGAGACGTTCTTATGTTCGAAGCACTGCCAGAACCTCCGCTTACAGCAGGCACAGTTGCAGCATCTACGCAGAAATGCGCAACTCTACGCCAAGTTTACACAGCTGTTCAACAAGGCAACGTGCACAAACTCAAAGGGGACAACTTCGACGCTTACCGCAGGCGAGCTACAGAGTTGAGCACCCACCGCGACTGCATCCTATTAGGATTCCGAGTTGTGATTCCGAGAGAGCTACGCGCGCAAGCTATCTCTCTCATCCACGCCGGACACAGGGGCATCGTTGCCATGAAAGCGTGTGCCAGAAGCTATATGTGGTGGCCTAACATTGACCACGACATTGAAACAACAGTCCGAAACTGCAAGCCTTGCCAAAGCAGCCGGAGCAATCCGCCGAAAGCTCCTCTCCCGGAATGGGAAAAGCCACACACACCTTGGCACACCCTACACGTTGATTTTGCAGGCCCAATTGAAGGCTGCACTTTCCTTGTGCTCGTAGATGCTTACACCAAATGGCTTGAAATAAGGGAAATGCGACAGACCACTTCGGCAGCAGTCATTGACAACCTCCGATCACTGTTCGCAACGTTCGGAATTCCCCGCAAGGTAGTGTCGGACAACGGAACACCGTTTGTATCTGCAGAGATTCTCAAGTTTTATCGCGACAACGGGATCTCATCAGTCACATCGGCCCCCTACCACCCAGCGACAAACGGACAAGTCGAGCGCTACGTGGCCGAGCTAAAACGTGCCCTTGAGAGAGACCAGACAGGGTCGCTGCAGCGCCGCCTTGCACGTTTTCTTTTCAAGCAGCACACAACTGTACAAAACACGACAGGCCAGACCCCAGCGAAAATGATGTTCGAGCGCGAAATGCGGACGCAGCTCACAGCTATTCTCCCCGAGCCAGAAACAGAGACGACCCGGGAAGAAAAACCGATTCCGCGCTGCGGGACACTTGTTGAGGGGCAGCGCGTCCTTGCCCGCCAGTTTCTCAGAAAACCACGCTGGGAGGAAGCTACTGTTGTGCGACGCATAGGCCTGCGCTCTTGGCTTGTCAGCATACATGGAACGGTGGCACGCCGACACCTCAACCAGCTGCGTGGATTTACGACGCCTTCCGAGAGCGGTCCGGCAGCAGCGAGGACATCTGAACCATCCTCCCACATAGCCTGGCACCTCTCCACAGAAGAAAAGACTGCACCCAGGGCAGACCTACAGGGCACAGCGGGCAACATTCAGCCTACAAGTGGTCCTTCCCTGTGCGCACAGAGCCAGCGTGTCTCCACGCGTCCTCGCCGACCCCCTGAACGCTATCAGGCAACTTTTTAAGGGGGAAGGAAGTGTTGTGTTCCAAGTGCTGTGCTCGTCCGTTCCGTTGTGAATGGAGCAGTGCGCGCTAATGAACAGGCCCGCACCCCTCTTTGCGCTTCGCCGGGAGGACTCGCCGCTTGCCTGCGCTCAGCGGGACGCCCCCACGGTGGGCTCCCTCGCCCTCCTCTGGTTCTGGGAAGCAAGCCCCATCCCCGGCCTCCGTTCCCTCCGTTCTTCGCCCGGCAGTTCGGCCTACGCCTCGGCCGACGCTGGTCGCACCCTCTTATCTAGTAATAAACGAAGTTAACAGTTAACAATAGCGCGTATGTCTTTTCTCCATCGACGACGCGCAAACGCGACAATTACTAAAGCCACTTGATGTTTTTATTTATTACACAAGACTTTCAAAAACACCGTCGGGACGCCGCCTATTAGCCCGACTACACATCCACCACCCAACATTTACGGAAGAGTGCGTACGCATTCCTGAAATCTGGAGATACGCCCTGCACGTACGCCCTCTTCCGGCCAACACGACACGTGACGACCACAGTGGCAGGCGCCTTGCACGGGTGGAGGCACTGGCCCGTCACTATGGGACCAAACAGAATTTTCTGCGTGGACGCCTCCGGCCGCCCTCACCATGGGGGGTGGTACACAGCCGCAGTCGTCCATCAAAAATTCGCGGTGAATGGCCTAACGTTCCGAGCTCAAGACATAACACATGCGGAAGAAGTTGCCATCGCGTTAGCCATCGCAAACAAGGACTCACGAGTCATCATCACCGACTCCGAGAGGGGCCTGCAGAAATATTAAACAGGGGTACACTCCTCTTTTTGCGCACCGCATCCTTCAAAACAGTGACTACCTCGGGGCCCCCGCGTCTCGAACGATTGTATGGGCTCCAGCTCACATGGGCCTCGAAGGCAATGAAACGGCCGACGCCGCCGCCCGCGCACTCACTCTCCGGGCAACGCTTTCAGACCCTTATGATACGGATCTCGAACCCAATCCGGCTCTCACTTTTCGAGAAATTACTACAATTATTTCAATTCAGCCATGCAATTTATCCTAAGCCTTGTAAGGGCCTTACAAAGGTGGAGGAACGCACACTCCTCCGCCTTTACACCAAAACGCTGCTGTGCCCGGCAGTTTTAAAACACTTAGATCCTGCCTGTACAGGAAAGTGCCCGCACTGGGCGGAGAAGTCTTCGGACATCTTCCACATGGTGTGGGCATGTCAGTCAAACTCGAACCTCACCCCCAAACCCAACTCCACCTTGGAGGACTGGGAGGCAGCCCTGCTCGGCTGCTCCGATCTGGCAAGCCAGAAGGCCCTGGTCCACCGAGCCCGAGCCGCAGCGCTCGCCAATGGTCTCCAGTAATGAGGAGCCCACCTAGTGTTTGCGTGAGGTTGCCCCGGCTACCTCAAGCTTCCTCCGAATAAAGTTTTTACACACACACACACCCGGTTCCTAGCGCCTCGCTCATGTAAACAGGGGTAATGCGTTAGGAAAGCGCATCGCATTATTGCGCCAGGCAAGGCTGTATAGGGGGGGGGGGGGGAGGTGGTGGTGGTGGTGGTGAAAACATTTATTATTATAATACATATAGGCATGTACACTAGGTGGGATGCCTAGACAGGCACTCCATTGGCGTTTGCCGCAGCCCGGGCGCGCTGCATTAAGACCTTTTGGGCCTCTAGGGTGCAGCAGCCGGTCAGGGTCGCCTCCCAGTTCTCTCGGGTGGGGTTGGGGATAGCGGGCAAAGATGGGTTTTTCTGGCGGGCCCACACCATGTGGTAGATGTCAGACACCTCCCCACAGTGCGAGCACAGCCCATCGAATTGCGGATCAAAATGTTTTAGAGTAGCCGGGCACAACATTGTATTGGTGAGCAGGCGCAGGAGCACCCGCTTGTTAGCCTTCCCCAGCCCTTTGCACGGGGTGGGAAGAGTTTGGTGCGTAGATCTGTAATATTCACATATTTCTTTAAATTTGTACACTGGGCTGAAATCAAAATCCTGGTCCGCGTCGGGTCCCGTGGGAAATGCCCAAAGAGAAAGCGCGCGGGCGGCGGCGTCGGCTGCCTCATTCCCTTGGAGACCTTGGTGACCTGGAGCCCAAACGAGAAATCGGTACGCGGGATCCGAATCTCGACTGCAATTTTGGCATATGCGGTAAGCTAGAGGAGCAGTCCACCCTTGCTGGACGTTCCGACAAGCCCCTCGCGAGTCTGTTATGATGTATTTGGAGGAGGAGTCAGAGGCTGCGAGGGCTATGGCAACCTCTTCCGCGTGTGTTGGTGACTGGGCCTTGAACGTAAGGCCATCTACTGTTTTGCCCTTGTGGATGACTGCGGCTGTGTACCAACCCCTAGGGTTTGGGCCGGAGACATCCACATAGAAACTCCTGGTTTGCTTCCATAATGGCGGTCCAAGGCTTCTGCCCGCGCCAGGCGCCGACCATTATGGTCCTCTTTCGACATGTTTGGCGGGGAGAGGCCGCACATGGAGGGCGCGTCTCCATTTTTCGGGAATGCGACATCTCTCCTCTGTGAGTTGGGTGTGTTGGATGTGAAGTCGGGCAAGAAGACGGCGACCCGACTCTGTCTTTGTTAGACGCGTGTACTGATTGGTGAGGTGGGCCTCTCGAAGCTCCTTGAAAGTATTCACCACACCCAGCGCCATGAGACGGCTGGTAGAGGTGGAGACCGGGAGGTCCAGTGCTCGTTTCATGATTTTACGGAGGATAACTTCGAGAGTATCCTCCTCCTGTTTCCGCAGGTGGAGGTAGGGAGTCGAATACAAGATTCGACTGGTCACGAATGCGTTCGCCAGCCGCAAGGCGTCCTTGCATCGTAACCCACCGCGCTTGTTGGAAACCCGGCGGACCATGCGGCCCACCTGGTCCGCCACCTGCCGGAGCTTGGCGAGTATTGTGTCGCATCGTATCTGGTTGTGTATAAAGAGCCCAAGAACTCTGATTTCCTTAGATTCTTGAATGGCACCGCTTTGCAAGGTGAGATTGATTTGAGTCGAGCATGAGCGCGAGGGGCGCAGATGCACGAATTCAGATTTCTGCGGTGAGCATTGGAGACCACAGCCGCGGGCATAGGGGTCCATTATGCTAGCAGCCGTTTGCAGGCTTGTCTCCATGTCCCCCAGACGCCCTTGCGTGGTCCAGAGGGTGATGTCGTCGGCGTACAGCGCGTGCTGCACACCTTCGACCGCACCCAACAGAGCAGGCAAGCGCATCATTGGAACGTTGAATAGCAGAGAGGACAGCACTGCGCCTTGCGGAGTGCCCTTCGTGCCGAGCAAAAAAGGTCCGTGTTCTTGATCCTGTATTCGGATATAAGACAGTCTGTCTGTGAGAAATTGTTTGATATAGTTGAAAGTGTTCGTGCCGCAGTGCGTTTGACTCAAGTGCGTGAGTATGACCTCGTGTGTTACATTGTCGAATACCCCTTTGAGATCCAGGGCGAGGACAATTTTGTCGTTTCTTGTGCATGTGATGGGGCTCAGTATTTCGCGGTCGAGTTGAAGCAGGACATCCTGTGCGGATCTGTGTGGGCGAAATCCGAACATGGTGTCCGCGAAAGTGTTGTGTTGTTCAAGGTACTCAGACAACCGATCCCGCACCATCGTCTCCATCAATTTGCCCACACACGAGGTGAGAGAGATGGGTCGGAGGTTGTCCGTGTCGACTGGTTTCCCAGCTTTGGGAATAAAGGTGACGAGAGCCGTCTTCCATTCAATGGGAAGGGGGGTTGCCCCTGTCCAGATTGCATTGATATAGTCAAGAAGGCACTGGTGCGCCGTGTCAGGGAGGTTCGCCAGAAGCTTAACGGTGACCTTGTCCCTGCCTGGCGCAGTGCCCTTCTTCATTTTGGCCAGACTGGCCCGCAGATCGTGGAGCCGGAATGGGTTATCCAACTCCGAGTTTTCCCTGCCTGCATAGGAATAGGCCGATCCGCGGGGGTCCTGAATTGTGCACAGGTAGCGATCGCGTAGCGCCACTGCCAGCTGCATTGTGTTTCCTTGGAATGAGTGCATGGCTTTGTGTAGGTGTTTTTGCGTTTCCGTGCGTGTCTGTGTTGGATTGATGAGGGCTTGGAAGAGCCGCCACGTGTTGCGGCTCGACATTTGCCTCGCCGCCGTGTTGCAACGGTCCACCCAGTTAGAGTCAGCGAGTTGGGCCGCGTACTCTGCTGCCTGCCTGGTGAGATCCGCAATGCGAGCTTTCAGCTTCTTGTGTTTCTGACGCTTCCAGCGGCGCGTGAGGCCACGGCGTGCTTCCCAGAGATGCAGGAGGTGGTTGTCCACGTCCGTAACTACCTCTGTGAGCTGTATTTGTTTCTCATGGGAGTGAAGGTGCGCCATGACTGTCTGGGACCAGGTCGTGTAGCCCTGCTCTGTGATGTTCGTGTTAGTTTCTGTTGGGAAATTTTGGCGAAAGGTAGTCCAATCGGGGATGCGGGCTTTCGTTGTGGGGCGCTTCAGGGGGCGTGTGTAAACTGTTGTGTTGAGGATACAGTGGTCGCTACCGAGGGTCTCCTCGGTGTTGATCCAGTCTGCGTGTCTTATGTTGCGAGTGAAGGTGAGGTCCGGGCATGTGTCTCGGGTCACCGAGTTGCCTACGCGGGTGGGCAATGCTGGGTCGGTGTGGAGGGTGAGGCCCAATGTGGACGCCAGTTCTGCCAGCACGCGTCCACGCACTTCCTCCTTACGATAGCCCCATAGCTGGCTAGGGGCGTTGAAGTCACCCACAATCAGCAGGGGATCACGACCCGCCTCTTTAAGCGCACGGCTAAAGAGGCCCGCGAAGGTCACTCGCTTTATTTTCGGGGAGCAGTATACGTTAAGCACGTGCAGGGCAGGATCCGATCGCCTAAGAGGGAGGATCCTCACCATCATGTATGAATAGGGTATGTTGAGAACGAGGTCAATTTCGGTGGCTGTGTATGATTTGTGCACGAGAAGACACGACAAAGGGTCATGCTGGAACGTCGCGTAATTAGTCAACTTGGCTGCCGCTCCTGGCTCTTGGAGGGCGACCACGGCGGGCAAAGCCTTGAATGTTTCGAGGTAGAGACGCAGGTTCGCGTGTTTCTGCCGAGCCTTAAAGCCTCTACAGTTCCACAACGTTACGGTTATGGCATTGTGAGCTTTGGGAGAGAGGGACAAGCCGACTTTTGAAACGAGAACACAGCCACCAAAGGTGGCTCAGCTGCACAGCCAGTAGCAGGCCCGTGCCTTTTCTTTTCATTCTTCCTAAGTCGCAACCAACCAACCCAGAACACAACCAGCATTCTATTAAGCGCATCTTCACTAGGATAGTCAACACCGAGGTGAGCGTGGCATCGTCGTCAGAAAACGCCACAGCTGCGCATGCCCGAAACTGCGTGACGTCAGATGGGAGGCGCACGTGGTCAGCCGTCGCCGCCGCTGCCGCAGCTCTGCGAGAACCACGTGACGTCAGATGACAGCATCGCTCATGCTGTCTCTGCCGGTTGACCTTTAGCTGCTGCCACGCGCTGCTGCAGATACGCGGCTGTGGTCGGAGCGGTCGGTATATATGAAGGAGCTATCTAAGGGGAGCGCAGGCGGCCATGGAAGAAAACGATGCTGAAGTGGTGGCGTGGAAATTGGCCGAGAGGCAGCGGAGAATTGCCAGACGTAGGGCTCAACAAGCTGCTCAAACGCCGGAAGAGCGAGAGGCTCGCCTTGTTACACGGCGACAAAGAGACGCTGAGCGTCGTTTGAGTGCGGCGAGCACGACAACGAAGATTCCGAACGCAAAAAAGAATGAGAAGCGTCAAGAAAAACGAGCAGTGGAAACCCCCAAGCAAGAGAGGAGCGCCTGGCGAAACGATGACGAAAAGAGGCACAAAGACGGCTTTCAACTACCAAAAGTTTTAACAGCGAGCAGAGGGAAAGTAACGAGGCCATAGGAAACCAACTGAACAGTCGCCGGTGTTGAGACTACACATTGAAAGTGTGTGAAAGCGCTGGTGCTGCAACGATGTTTAGGACTGAGCTTGAGGACAATCTCTTCGGTCATGTATGTGACGTCTTTGGAAGGCTGTGGCATCTACGAGATTTAAGACAAATAAGTAATGCGATGCGCGTAACATGACATCGCCAAAGCTTTTCGCTTCTGATATCTGGGCTTAACCGAGCTAAGCCCCGGCCAATTTTTCTACATGTACGGAAAAAGTTCACTTACCCCGGCCTCGGTGGCACCTTTTCGCTGGAGGCGAAAAGCAAGGCGCCCGTGTGCTGTGCGATGTCAGTGCACGTTAAAGAACCCCAGGTGGTCGAAATTTCCGGAGTCCTCCACTACGGCGTCTCTCATAGCCTAAATCGCTTTGGGACGATAAACCCCACAAACCAACCAACCAGCCAACCCTCTCAATCCAGCCCTGCCTCGCGCATTAATGCGATGCGCTTTCCTATCGCATTACCCCTGTTTACGTGAATGCGATACGCTAGGAACTGGGTGCGATGCGATGCGTTAGCTGTCGCCTTCATGTAAACACGGCTACTGTCTTGGTGCAGTTTCCAAACAAGGTACTTGTTATTAAGGCGAAAGCCTTTAATGGCTCATACTGTCGTGGACAAAGTGTGTCCCGCTTTTGCCGCACCGGTCGCTTGGCGTTCCTTCTCGCGTGTTCAAGTGTGGGATTGCAGATGGCAGGAACGCTAGACAAGATGAGACTTCTGGAGGAAAGGCGCCGTATAATAATAATAACAATAATTGGTTCACAGGAAGGGAAAGGCGCAGTATCTGTCACACGTGCTCTGTGGACACCTGAACCGCGTCGTAAGGGAAGGGAGGAAGGGTGGAGTGAAAGTTCAAAGAGAATGAGGAGGCGTAGTGGAGGGCTACGGAGTAATTTCGACCACCGGGGGGGTCTTTAACGTGCGCGGACATCGCACAGCACACGAATGCCACTTCGTTTCGCCTCCATCGAAACGCAGCCGCCGTGGGCGGGTTCGAATCCGGGAACTCCGGCACAGTAGTCGGGCGTCTTACCACGGCCCCACCTCGGTGACGGGAAGGAAGGAAGGAAGGAAGGAAGAAAGAAAGAAAGAAAAGAAAGAAAGAAAGAAAGAAAGAAAGAAAGAAAGAAAGAAAGAAAGAAAGGAAGAAAGGAAGGAAGGAAGGAAGGAAGGAAGGAAGGAAGGAAGGAAGGAAGGAAGGAAGGAAGGAAGGAAGGAAGGAAGGAAGGAAGGAAGGAAGGAAGGAAGGAAAAAATTTGGAGGACGCTTAAGCTTCGCCTTCAAGAGTGGAACGCGATAGCGTTATTGCACCTCGTCGAGAAAACTTATTAAACGCAAGGGTATTGGGGCATCCTCGCACCGGTACCCGCGCGGCCCGAAGGGGAGAAGCGGGTGAGCGAAGATAGTGATCTAAAGAAAGGAAAGACGCTTAATTCTACAACCCGTGAGGGTGCACGGCGAAACGTCAGGGGCGAGTGGCGCGCCACGTGCCGGGGCAGCGCCGCAAATTGCGAGGGGTCCTTCTGTGTTTGCCGCAAGATGGCTCTGCATGTGCGCAGAGCGCAGAAGAAATGTAGCGGAAACGTACTTCGCTACTCGTGTAACTGCGACTTCTGTAAGTAACATGCTCATAATTACCGATATACACCGCCGTATAACGTTCTACGGCACGTTTCTAAGGCAACACCGCATTCACTAAAAGCGCATTTGTACCGCTTTCAAGCATCGAACTGGTGGCTGAGGGGTGGAGAACGAAGATGTACCCTGTGATTTAATAATGCTTCTGGGCCTCCACAGCTTGTGGAAAACACGAATGCAAGTAAGGCATGAAGATATTAACATTCGCAGTGTACGTGAAAATTTTGTTAAAAGTGCTGTTTATCTACGGGAATGTATCTGCGCGCTCCCTGACCCACCACACTGGGCAGAAGTTCTGGATGACCTGGTAAAATTGAAGAAATTTTAACCTCACACTCGTCAGCTCAAGGGCAGCTGAAGTGTTTTATTAAGTGTGACCATTTGTTGTTCATGTATACTTCGGAAATAAAGAAAAAAAAGTGGCTGAGTGGTAGCGTCTCCGTCTCACACTCCGGCGACCCTGGTTTGATTCCCACCCAGCCCATCTTGGAAATTGCTTTTTATTTATGAAGTGCATGTTTATTTATGAAGTGCATGCCGGGATTTATCGCTCACGGCCAACGCCGCCGACGACACCGGCTTTTCTGCGACACGAGCTCCTTAACGCTACCGCGTTAAAACTTTATTTAGCCCTATCTTACTTGGCGGTTCTTGGGACGTCTTCAGATATGTCTGCTTGTTGAACCCACAAGAGTCTTCTCCGTCGACCTCGTCCACTTCTGCACAATGGTCGGTTGCCCTCATTCCAGGGCTCCGCTGGCTACTGCCGCCCGTTGGGCTCGCTGTACCAGACCTTGCTTGTCTTCGCAGCGGTCGCTGGACAGCAGTCTCCCATTGCTCCTCACTCGTGTTTCGAATTTTGGCGACCACATCTATGTTTTGACAGGCCCATGTCATGTGATATAGCGCTGGTTTTTCATCGCACAATGAACATCTGTCCGCGTATATGGTAGGGTGCATTTTGTTTAGTATGTGTAGGTTTGGGTATAAACCCGTCTGTAATTG
Organism: Amblyomma maculatum; assembly: GCF_055883805.1. Taxonomy (NCBI): domain Eukaryota; kingdom Metazoa; phylum Arthropoda; class Arachnida; order Ixodida; family Ixodidae; genus Amblyomma; species Amblyomma maculatum. The sequence goes on from NC_139348.1 coordinate 77,951,371, forward strand.
TCTCCATATGACAGCTTCCTCTCTGGTGAGAGAACTGTGCGGTGGGGGATATCGCATTCTTCTTCCTGTATAGTTTTCTAGTATGGCCGAGTATGCCTTGGGTACTGGCAAAAGTTCCGCGGACTCGTCGGATGCTCGGAAAGTAGTGTATGCTCGAGCTATCCTGTCGGCCTCTTGCTTCCCTGCCACCCCCATGTGCCCCGGTACCCACATAACTTTGTGTCTGGTTTTGTTTTCTTCGTGGTTTTTAATTCTGTCGCTCGCTTCGAGGAGTATACGCAGCGCGTGACGAGCAGTCCTACCATTCATGAAATTTCAACAGGCTGTTTGAAAGTCCGTGAGTATCGTTAGCGACCGCCCAGTTCTATAGCCCTCCGTAACCGCTACAGCAATGGCTACTTTCTCGGCCTCTGCTACTGTCCAGTGTCGGATAGAGGCGCTGGTCACTTCGCGTAGAGACGAATCGACCACCGTGGCCACTAGAAATTTGTTGTGTCCTCCTCTCGAGGACGAGTCTGCATACACGGTCGTGTCCTGAGGAGCGTATGTTTTTTGAACAAAATCGGTCCTTGCTTCTCTTCTACCTAGGCGCAGTATCTGTCACGCCTTTTCTGACAAGTGTGCGTTTGGATGGTACCAAACAAGTGAGACAGTTACCGCGCCTTTCCCTTCCTATAAATCAATCCCTCCTGTCTTGTGACGTTCCTTGGCGCGTTCAAGTGTAGGATTGCGGATGCCAGGAACGCTAGATATCATGCGACTTCTCAGGTTTTCGCCTTTCACTACGTTATTCAATAAAGTCCCTCGTAAATTTTTTCATGACCTTTTAGATATAGATTCCGCTCAAAAGTATGCTGCTTGCTATGCAGCATTTGTTTTAATGAGTTAATGTTAATGTTTAAAGAGGAGGGCGATGTCTGCCCGAAAGGCTGCCAATTTTCAGGCGGGCACCCAATTCCAGGGGATGATAGGACTGGTACCGAAAATTACTAGCGTCGCAGCATATCAAGTCGCTACCTTTTACGTCAGGGGTATCCGTAATTGTTGGAGGCAGCAGCAGTTAGGACATCTGTAAAAGAAATGGAGCGTGTCTGTAGCAGCAATGCAGGAAACAAAGTTGTCCTCCGATGAAAAGACGAAAGCTGCTCTCGAGCCGTTTTTGCCGGAATATCACATTATTGTTAAGCACGCTAAACGCTTGTCCGGAGGGCGGATGCCATTCCTTGTCAAAACGTTAGAGATGAGAGCCATGTCTTATTGCATAGATGACGAGGGGTGATTTATATGCGGTGACCTCACAATCTCAGGTGTGCAGTGCGAAGTATTTGTGTTTACGCCCCAGTAAAGCAGCGAGATAGAAGGCTTTTTTTCTGTCATTAGTTAACCAATGTGCAGAGACCGCAAAATTATATTGTTGGGAGATTTTATTTGTGTTTGTAGGGATGAAAACCGATAAGTGATATGTAAGAGATATGACCCTAGTGCTGCATTACTTAACGGTTTGGCTCGTGAATATATTCTTGTGGATGTGGGGCAGGAAAAAGGCGACTGTATTCATTTCACACCTTTTCAGTTCCCCTCTAATGCCCGCCTTGACAGAATTTGTTTCTGCTGACACGTTAGCAGATGTGTTTGGTTACTGGGTGCGGCCCATCTTCTTCAGTTACCGTTGTATGGTGTCTCTTCACGTAGGAAGGTACAGTTGGCACATACTTCAGCCTGGGTGGGAACTGTGGAAGATAAATAACTGTCTGCTCTGAGACGAAATCTTTAGGCGTGCTATACCTACTTGTTCGAAAGACTTATGGTCACGCCATGATCTGTTAGTTTTTGAAAAATTGGACTTGTTTAAACAGGAGACCAAATATTTGCAATTGAAACCTGTGCATATGATTCGCGTTCCTGAAGAGACACCACCTTCGTGAGCTTGGGCGCAGTCTAACTGAGCTACATGAGCTAGAGAGGGTTAGCCCGGGTGCCTATGTTGAAGAATTTATTAACGTAAAGAAAGAGCTTCAACAATTTGCGACGGAAAGATACAAGGGAGCCCTGATAAGATCTAGGACGCGAATGTTTCTTGACTAGCAACCTACACGTCGGGCCCTGAGTCATGAAAGAGAGAATGCTGTTACGAAGAAAATATTGAAAAGTCAGTACAGTGATGCTCCTAATTCTTGGTGCTTTGTATGACTATTATCGAAAGCTGTTCGGCAGTTGTGAAGATCCAGATCAGGGTTCCTATTATAATTCCGTACTTGAGAACTTTCCTCGACTAGACGATGAGAAGTGTGCTGTAGAAAAGGAACCCATCACTTCGGACGAAATTAAATCAGCAATTTCAGGCCTTCAGAGCCAAAACTCTTCTGGCCCAGATGGTACTGCTAATGAAATCTATAAAACATTTTCGCCTTTCCTAACGCCTATTTTGATGGAAATTTTCCAAGCATATTATGATGTGGGCATCTCCCTCCCGCTTTTTAAACAGGTCACAGAATATTAATTCCCAAAAGCAAAGATACTAATAGGGTGAAAACCGCTGGAGGATATCGTCCAATTTCCCTCTGTAATGTTGATTACAAACTTTTTGCCAAGGTTCTTTGTTGTCGTCCGTAGCTGGTCCTTATGAACTGTATAAATTCGCAACAGGTATGTGGTATCAGAGGCCGCAGTATTCAAACCCACATTCATATTGCACGTTCAGTATTCGAGGCAGTATCAGATTGAGACAGGCCAAGTAGTCCTGATTCAAATTAACCTGGCGAAGGCGTTTGATAAAGTTCGGCACGATTTCTTCTTTGCAGTCTTGAGCATGCAAGCATTCGTGACGTTTTTCTCAAAGGCATAAGGCTGTGCTATATGAACTCGTATACAAGACTAATTGTTATTCAGGAGCTAACGAAACCAATAACACTGGAATACTCTGTTCGTCAAGAATGTCCACTGTCTCCGCTGTTGTTTGCCTTATATCTGGAACCCCTCTGTCTCACTATAATTAACATTGCAGCCCAATCATGGTTTCTCTCTGGCTCAATGTGAAGTTAAGATTTTAGCCTGCGCGGACGACATCACCCTCTTTTGTTCTGACAAAAAGAGTGTACTTGAGGCTTTACACTTGACTAAACAGTTCTGCGATGTATCAGGCGCGGCTCCTAGTTTAGATAAATCCAAAGGCTTTTGTTTGGGCTGTTGGGGCATAGACGAAGCCAGTTTAGAGGCATATGCTGGGACTGTAGTCCTCTTCAGTACCTAGGGGCTCCGCTGCACCAAGTTCGCAACAGCTCAGCCTACTGGGATTCACAAATCGTACCTGTACGGCGACAAACACAGACTTGGATGGGTAGGAAACTCTCAGTGTTTGCTAAGGCACAGGTCAGTAACACATTTTTGTTTGCAAAGCTTGTGTATGTCCTTCACGTTCTGCATTTTGCGAGGAGGAAGGTACAAGTTATACACAGAATATTTGGAACATTTGTGTAGCGCTCTGAATGGGAGCCCATGCGGCGTGACAACTTGTTCCTTCCCTTAGAGTTTGGTGGAGTGGGCCTTATTCACTTGTTTGTGCATCAAGTGTTTCCTGTATTTTCTTTTGCAAATCGGCAAACCACCCCTTTCTTGTAGCAGTGCTCATTAAGCGTTTTAGTCCTCATTTGCCTTATTTATTCCCACCGACTGGGCAGGCCTTTATGGGGATTCCTTAAGGAGTTTGGTGTCACCTTCAATTTTCTCAGTGTGCATTTCTGTGTAGATTACCTCTATAGCCTATCGAGAAAGATGGCCCAGGCTCTCACTAAGTCTTTGTTCCCTACACCGTTGTATCGGCAGCCTTATCTGAGGTTTTTGGTCACCACTGTTATAGAGCGTGTAAGGCAAATGTGCATTCAGGCAGCTGCAAAAACGTTCTTTTTCAAATTACATACAGCGCCGTTGCCTGTCAAGACCTTTCTTCATGATAAGGAGATGTCTGTGCCCTGGTCGGTGAACTGTCGTCTCTGTAACTGTGCCGTGATGCTATGTTCTTTTGGGACATACTACAAAGAACTATTAAAAAGGACACTGACATTACACCATATGCAATTAGATTTTTGCCTCCTGACAAACACTCTGTCGTACCTTATGATCTATTTGTGTTGATGGGACTGTTCAGAATTTGGAAAATCCGCATGATAGACAGACGTGCAGAGCTACCAAAATCGTCCAAATCCGTATTCGGGAGCAGTGTGCTTTGGTGAGGAGTGTGTATGCTGCGCGTGAAGAACCTCCCAACTGGATGCCGTATCTAGATGCATGTGTTTGCCTCCCAGAATTTTGATGATGGTGCATTGTCGGGCCTGAGATATGAAGAGTTCGTATTAAGCAGCTCGGTAACTTTAAAATGGAAAAGTTTAAGTGGGTTTTTTTTTTCGTTTTTACGGAAGTTTTCCCATGCAATAAGGAAAAAAATTCTCGGCCTGGCCGAGTGGTTAGCGTCGAAAGCTACGGAGTAAGATGTACCGAGTTCGAAGAGCACTACTGCTTAAACTTTTTTTTTTGCCTACTTTCGATTTTTTTATTCTTTAGCTTTTTTTAATTTAGTTCAGGTGCTTCGTTACTGTTCAGCTTTTACTTTTTGTCCGAGGCTTTTTTTTTCTCCGGGCGGCCAGTGCCACCACTGCGGTGCGTGCCAGTATGCCGCGTCCCACTACGCCTTCTCCAGCGTCATACTGGGCCCATAATCAGGTATAGCACTAGAGCACTGGGAGCCAGCGGCACTGGTTTTTGCAATAGGGATATGCCTTATTTCCAAAGTAATAAGTCTGTATCCTAAGAAATTGAATTGAAATATACAACAGCACATAACTAAAACGCGTCTTAACACAACACTAAAACAGCGGATGCGTTTTTCTCTGCGCCACTCCCGGGATCGTGAAACGCCCATCACAATTATCCTTGTAGACTGTGAGGATAATAGTAGCAATGACAATGACGCTGCGACTAGGAATAATGGCACTGATGATGTTGGCAATAATAACGACGGTGCATTTAGTTGATAATGGTAATGAGAGCAAACGTGATGCACCCTGTGCACCAGCAATGCTTAGGCTTTCGCATTTGTGCAGTGTTCATTACGCAGTGCTCCCGGAATTTTTTTTGTATAGTGTCGATCTCTTATCACATGTTCTTTGTTGCTTTTGTAATACTGCTTGTTTTGCTACTGTGCTATGTTTTCAAGTAAAATTGTCTGTTTTTGTTTTCGCGGTTGTTGATACTACTCAATGGTGGTCTTTTTTCAGGAAAGCGTGGATGTCCTTGCAACTCGGACTTCGGTATTTTTATTACTTTTCTACTTCCGCATTTTTCCAAACAGGTATATTTTTCGGCTTCAAATTTTTCCCCTTTTTATTCATGTTCATTTAGCTTTTAGCCAGTACATTTCTGCTGTTACTGCTTCAGCATCTTTAATGTTTTGGTTTTCCTTGAGAGGACTGATAAAATGGGTAAATATCAATTGAATAACATTATGCAAGAGTTTCAATGTGCCCAGAAACAATAGGTAGTGATCATTGGCCCATATAGATACAACTCCAATCTCAACTCCGCCGCTGCAAACGCCATACCCGTACTGTTTATTGAAGAAACGTACGACAGGTTTTAGACGGCAATCAATCAGCCAGTCCAAGCTCTACTTCAGCGCAGCCGTCATTAAGCCACTGAAATCACGCAAATAACAGGAGACGTTCGTGTGCCCCTCACCTGCTTAACCAATAGGAAAGTAGAACACAAGCCAAATTCGACTATCTCCTATCTGGAAGAAAATACGAAGCATTTATGGCGGCTCAACTCCCTTAAACATGGATATGCGTAGCGAATACTTCCAAACGGATTGCTCAAAACGCCCGACTCGAATGTTCTCGTCGCTGATGCACTGGATGCAAATTCAATGGCGTGATCGGGAATTCGGTACGTCTTCTTGGCGTCTTCCGCATCTTCTTGCTCATACTCTTCGTCGTCTTGACCTTTTGAACCATGCCACATACTAATATGGGGGATTGGTCAAGGTGTAGTGAATTATCATTGGCATTTTCTTGCTTCATTCGAGCTGCTGCTTCTCTCCTTTCCCTCCTACGGCCTTCTCCTTCAGAATGTTTTTTTTACCATTTGACCGGCTTCTCTTTCTCTTCTCTATATTTTTGTCCTCTTTGTTTCTTTGTGGCTCGGAGCAACTAGTCATAGTTACGGTGCATGCGCAGTAGTGGCTAGCGACGCTCGCCCGAAATTCGCCGAAGACGAGCCTCCTCTCGAGGCTCTCACTCTCACTACAAACTTTTCTCAAACTTCGTCGCTTTACGCCTGAAGCCCGCTGCTACCGTTGACGTCAGAGAAGGAGCCTATGGATTCACTTTTGCAGCACTTTATCCTACAAGAACCGCACCAGCCAGCGGTAAAGAGTATTCCGGGCCTTGCCTGGCAATAGCAAATGTGCACATAACGGAGAAACACTTCTCTTGCGCACTGGTCAGAGTGCTTCTGAGTTCTAACAAGCGGCGGCCCGCGCATTCATTCCGCAACCAGCCACACCGCCCCCAGCAGACAAATATTATCCCGTTCAAATCACGAACTCTACTGGCATTACCGCTCCCTCAACACTCGAGGGTGAGGATGTAGTCGCCGTTTTGGGAAGGCGCTCAAACCGATGGACGATGCGGCGCTGCTTCGCGAGACTGAGGTGCGAGACTGAGTCCACCATAGAGCAGTGTTTGCAGAAAATATGTTGAATGCATCATCAGCGATACCCTTAAGTATATGGCCCACTTTATCATATTCGGTCATGGAGGTGTTCCTCTTCCGACACAGGGCAAGGATGTCCTGTATGTAGGCCTAGTATGATTCATTTGACGATTGAATATGAGTAGCCAGGTCTTTTTTTGGCTGCTAGAGCTCGCTCAATCGGCTCGCCGAACAAGTCCTGAAGTGTTTGTTTGCAGATGTCCTAAGTAAGCATCTCCTGTTCGTGGTTGGTAAACCAGGTCTTCGCCGTTCCCGCGAAGACCTGGTTTACCAACCACGAACAGATAGAAGATCACGTTGGCAAGTATTATGCTAGCATCCCACCGGTTGTTCTTGCTGCACCTTTCGTATTCATCGAGCCAATCTTCAACATCCGTCTTGTCTTCGCTGTCAAAAATAGGCGGATGGCGGATACTGGTTAAGACCATGGGGGCAGGTGGAGTTTTCGTAGCGGGTGGTGCGTCCTGGGATGCCATGCTTACTAAGGCAGTCGATGGGGTGGGCTTGGGGAGATGGCGTCCACTGCGCAAATCCAGCTTTCTGGCGAGGAAATACGAGCCGCTGTGGCAAGGGGATCGAAAGCACCTCCACCAAGGTGTTACGGGGGTAGTTCAGTTTGAGGTTGCAAAGAGCGGAGACGGGAGACAAGGCTTTCACACAACAGGCCTTTCCTGCAGGCACCAGCCGACACTGCTCGAACGTTGTCGTCGTCTTCGCCAAAACTCCCGAGATTCTTCTTTTTTCTTTTTATGTGCATATCAGTGCATGCACCGCCTAACGTAACAATATCATCGGTGTCGGTAGGACTAACAAAAGTGATGAAGATTGTCCACTACATAGGTGCTTAAGTAATTTCGAGTAATAAATGTTTATACATAATGAATTTAGATGTCTTGAGTTTAGGCAGTCATTTGCCATAGCCACACCCGTTTTTCACAAGTGTGAAGCAGCGATTACTATGGGAGCTATGGCTAAATACATTTTCTAGTATAGCTTCCTGCAACGCGCGCTTTTAAAACCCCGCCTTTACCCCCACCCAACCGTTCCAATTTCTTTGCTTCTGCATGAGTTTGAATTTCGTAAGACCCTCCTTTGCATTAACAAGAAAACGTATAGTCATCCAATTACTTTACCATCCCTATTCTCATTCCTAATCCGTCTTATCCCTTCAGTTGTGGCTGTTCCAGCCCATTTGGTTCGTCAACTTAGATATTTCATGGTTGGCAACACACTTGCAGAAGGGCCTTAGGCAAATATTAGGAGTCCAATGACTTTTGGGGTCATTCGCCGGATAATACATATAAGGCGTCACCATAAAATTGTTCACTAGATATCGAGTGGCCTTGATGATTTGCAACTCTCTGGATGAATTAGTGAATATCGTGGCACAGAACGTAAGGTCTTCTCGTAAACGGCGACTACAAATGTACGGTTACAAAAGTTCTGAAGCCGACCGGTTACTATAAGAACTTTTAACAGCCTGAAACAGCTACGACAGGGGAGGAAATAATCGTAAAAGGGACTGCAACCGTTTATTTTTTCTTTAATCTTTTACATATCACTTTTCATATATGCACCCTTCCTCTTCTCTTTCCACTCTTTCCCTTTCTCCTCCCATCACCATGCATCGGCGTTCTCTTCCCTTTCATTTCTGGCTTCTTAATCTATTTTCTTCGGACATCAACCACTCAATGGCTCAGGGCGTGCTACATTATAGTGGCTCATACAATGAAAAGAGGAAAAACAAAAACAACTCAAGCAGCTCCATGTGCCACATGAAGCTCCCTGCTCGATCAGTTTCTTCGATATCGAAACACTCGAATTTATTAATCACACTCAAGAGGAGTTAAGAGCTTCGGTCATCCCGCTGCTGGAGAATAACCATTGTGCGTGTATACGGGGAGTTCGCTGCTCATAGTGGTAATGATATGTTTTGCCATGTAACCTTAGTGAGAAAACAGATTATGCCTACAAGCAGAATTCGTTTGTAATAATGTATTAGATGGAGGAACCAAAATCCAAAAATAAATTCAACACTGCATTATCCACGGTTAAAACAAGCTCTGCACAATTCGCCTGATGGTGAATCAAGGTTAATGTGTTTACTCCATCGCTTTTGTACGGGACACTGGTCGTTCCTCAGCGAATAAAATTTTTGTTCCGAAACTCAGAAAAATTAATCTTGCTTCCTAAACTCATAAAACTTATTTTTGTAGTTGGCGATTCTGCACGGATAGATAAACAAGACGTGAAAAATACTGAACGCTGACGGGTTTGTGCTGTACATTACAGACCACCTTTCAAGGGATCTGGCTACACTGTCTCACTCGGAGGTCCGTCTGCCTGCCGAACAGCATTCTCTAACACGAAGCTCCCCTTTTTTGTTCAGAGGCACAATGGAAAATGGCATACGGTTTTCACACATGTCGTTTTATGAGTCGCGTAGGCCACCATTTATTCTGAGGCAAGCTTAGGCCAACGGGCCAAAAAACTAAGCTTTGGTTGGCAGTGCCCGCCCTGCACGCTATGCACGCTATTTAATGTATTTTCAAGACAATATGTTATTCCTAAAACTATAAGGTCATGCTTTTTAATGTAGATCCCATTCGTGCGAATATAACTAGGGGTGCTTAAGTATATTGTAAAACCATGTAAAACAAAACGAAACGCGTGTTCAGGCATATCGGACGTGGCTTCTTATTGGAACGCTTTAATGATGTCAAATTCTCCAACAGCAGTAGCCACTTCCGTCATCCTCTTGGTGTACACCTTTTTGGTAATGTTACGTATGTCTTGCTTGCACTTTCGAAAAACGTACTCTGTGAAGTTACCCCATATTTTGGTTATTAGCGTTTGGTTCCAATTAAACTGCTGAAAAACTCTGAAAGGCTCAAATGGCGGCAACGACGTAGTGTGTACGGCAAATTCAGTAACTTTTACTTCGACCAGTGCCCGGCGTGGGTGTTCTGAAAAAAAAAAAAGGAATAAACGCATGTATAACCTTTTTTTGTAGAGCATATAGAGTACTCACAGTGAAACGTCGATTATTGATAGGGATGTTGAAGATTCTAGTTCTATTTTCCAAGTTTTGTTTAACCTGCTATGAATTCTAACGGATTATTATCAAATTTTTTAATAGTTTGGCTTGATTGCTTTCTGGGTTTTAACGTCCAAAAGCGACTCAGGCTGTGAGAGACGCCGTAGTGGAGGACTCCAAAAGTTTCGACCACATGGAGTTCTTTAACATGCACTGGCATCGCACAGCACACGGGCGCCTTGCTTTTCGCCTCCACCGAAAAGCGACCGCCGAGGTCGGGACTCGATCCCGCATCCTTGGAAACAGTAGCCCAGCGCCGTAACCACTGCGCCACCCCGGTAGGGCAATTTTTCAAAGGTCGAAGCTTTGGTCCGTTCTTTGCGCCCTGAGCATCTACTACCGATGAAATGCATCGCGATAGATTCCACCTTCTAATACAGGCGTCCATCGATTACTATGAGCCTTTTCAGGTTCACGACACCGTTTGGAAAATTTCACCACTCACAGTATATCAGTACATACAGAAAACGGCGTGTAATTTTAGAGAACTAACGTTATTATTAGTCGTTAAGGCTTTCACTTTGAAAATGGTAATTTAAGGCTAAATTGATACGTTGCCTATTCGTTCTTTGTGTAATTTCACGAATTTTATAGCTGTCTGTACGCTCTGTTTCATTAAAAAAAATTATGTTGTTATCGGCATGCTATTCAGTCCGGGGTGCAAATTTTGGCCCCCTTGTTTACGGCACGGCAGCATTAAAAACCATAATTATTGCAACTTCGGTGTTTCTGTCAATTTCTTACGTTTTTGTACTTCTTGAAGCACTGTTGGTACTGTGGAGTGGCTTGGAATAATTTCCGCACTCCTATTTGTCGCAGCTGAGCTCTTGGACGACTCTAGTTCTATATCAGTCACCTATACCTGGAGCAATCTGACGCACAAGACCAGCCCTCTACTTACACAACTGTTAATATTTTGTTATCAACTGAATGAAAACAAACACAAAGGTACTGCTGCAATGGGGCTTCTTTGTTTGCACTGTCGTTTTGCTGTGTACCAGTTGCCTCCTGATTTTCGCACCTTATTAATTCACAAGAGTTTAATTTTTTTTATTTATATTTTAGTTTGTAGCGTACTATTTCAAATATGAGGTATATAATTGTTTATTAGCAGTCAGTAGAAGCTATACTTCAGATTCTGTGCTTCTTTCTTAACGCCTACGTTTTCCCGCCCAACCCCAGCCACGATTGAATATTCCCACCTTTCTAACACACCATTGGGCACGCTATGCATTTACTCCGTAAATCCGTTTCCATTCAAATTGTAGCAAATTATGAATTGTAATCTTTTTTTTTTTACTTTCTAACGACTTTTTAAGGTCTTTTGGGGATTAGCAAAACGGCACTTTCCTTTTTTCAAGGGCGCATTCTAAAGTTGCTAAGCTGAGATTGCGACTATCGGGATGAAGCAGCAAGCCTGCCGAACCTTGTCATGTCCCTGCCAGAGAAATTGTGTTTTCGGTTAGGAAATGCGCTCATAATAGCGTCTCGCTGTGTAAAGGTGATGTTACCTCGCCTATAGAGCTGATTGGGCTGCAGACTGTGTGACGTTATAGACAATTTGAACAGTGACAAACAACAAGAAAGGTTTGTGGCATCCTTCTTCACCCTATAATTTTTGCCTGGAGGCTTCGATTTCTAACCTCGGACGGACTTCATCCACGTGATAGCTGCAGCTTAGTTTCGTGTAGCAGCTCCCGTCATAAAAATGGTAGCTGCGGCTCTGCATTCTCACACCTTTGGGATAGTACGTGTGTGTGCGTGCGTGCGTGCATGCGTGCGTGCGTGTGTGTGTGTGTGTGTGTGTGTGTGTGTGTGTGTGTGTGTGTGTGTGTGTGTGTGTGTGTGTGTGTGTGTGTGTGTGTGTGTGTGTGTGTGTGTGTGTGTGTGTGTGTGTGTGTGTGTGTGTGTGTGTGTGTGTGTGTGTGTGTGTGTGTGTGTGTGTGTGTGTGTGTGTGTGTGTGTGTGTGTGTGTGTGTGTGTGTGTGTGTGTGTGTGTGTGTGTGTGTGTGTGTGTGTGTGTGTGTGTGTGTGTGTGTGTGTGTGTGTGCGTGTGTGTGTGTGTGTGTGTGTGTGTGTGTGTGGGTGTGTGTGCGCGCGCGTGCGCGTGGAGGGTGGGGGTGAATGGATGGATGCGTGCAGGAATTCAACGCTCTAAAAAACGTTATTAGGCAATAGCGGCGACAAATGACCGAAACAGGAAATGTACATAATTACGAACAAAGGAAAGTGGACATAACTTACTTCCTAATGAACGAATATATCACAAATAAGTATTTACACAGAGAATAAAATTTGGCGGTTCTGATGATCATATAGTCAATTTTGAATGGCAATGTACATTAAGGCATAGACAGTGTAGAATAATTTACCTAATGAAAAGACATATAAGCATATAAAGCAATCTCATTAACAGTATACGTTGCACATGTGTGCTGGTATGCATACAGCTGTGAGTTAAAATATATATTTTCATTATATTACAGGTCCCAAGGTTGATTAAAAACCAGTGAAGACGCGTCCATCGGACATGTGTGGATGCACATGTGTGTTGAAATGTATACAGTATTGAGTTGACATAAATATTTACATTCTATTACAAGTACCAAGGTGGGTAAAAACCACCCGGACACATCCATCCGACACGGAAACAAAAGGGCAAGACCATTGACGAAGGAACTCTCACTCTTCAAGGTAGAAAAGTTCCTCACCCAGAAAGCTTACAATCTCCTTTCGTTGACGCGTCAGACAGGGAAAAGCGCATGTTGGCGTCGGCTCGATGCGACAGCCTCACAACGATTGCGCCATAACGCGAAACCGGCGGCTACAATCAGCAATCATGCAAAGCAACCGCGAGAACATCTACCATATTTCTTAAATCGCTCAATACCTAGACTTCTGATACCGGCAAAAACTGCCCTAAAAAAACATAAGCAACGACGCATTACTGGGCCCTGGGATTATTGGATTCTTGAATTGGGCAGTTTGGGCACTGCGCTGTCCGCCCATCGCCATATCGTTGCCGCCGCTTTCGTGTAGGCAAAACGCCCCCCACTCCAAAAGCCGCACAAAGTCATGTAAATGCTCCGGCAGAAACGATACTGTGAGTGGTAACGAACAATTGGAATCCGCCCTTCGCCTATACGTTCCGCAGGCTCCAGCAAAAGGCTTAACGTTCCCATTGACTGTACTACTCTGTCCGCCGAGATGTCTAACTCCGGGCTCACATGGCGGGCGTGGCGACAAAATGCCACCGTACACAAATAAGAAACAGGCATTCCGAAAAGTCAGAGGTACCCTGTTGAGTTGTATGTCAGGGATAAGCACCCTCACACTTATGTCTAAAACATTTACTGCTAATATTACAGAGTGTGAGGGAGTTGCCCCCTACATGGCATTTGAGAGCCCCCTCCATGTACGGAGGGCCCTCTTACAAAGCAAAAGAAAGCCCTTGGAGGGCTATCCGAGCGAGAACGCATGTAATGATCTTGCGCTGATACTTATAGGAGGTACTGGTGAGAAGCTTTTCCTAGTAATCTAGGGCCACCTCTGGTGAAGGAGGAAGAGGGAATGAGAACAGGTGAGAAATGTGTAGAAATTCGCCAGGTTTGCCACAGAGAGGTCCAGCAGCCGACAGCAGATAGACTAAGAAGGGGAGACGAACAACCCTTCGAATGTGGCTAGCCGAGTGCCTCATGGCATACCAGTTCCGTACGATCTGTCTAAACAAATGTACAAGAGACTGAAGCGAGAGCAAAATTCTGAGAAGTGGATGCGTTACATGTGCGAGGTACCACATTCTCCCGCAGGAAACAGTGTGGAGAAGGTAGCGTTTCTCCAGATGGGTAGTTCAAAGGCACTGGCTGTGGCCACCCTGCTGCGCACCTCGTTTAAGACGGAAGTCCACACTGAAGCTGCTATCCCACGTGCCTCATAATCAATGCCAAGGTAGCGTATGGTGTCCCTATGCGTAACTGGTAGGGCACCATTGAGGTGCGCTTCTGGCCTGCCAAATAAATGATATCTACCTTTTTACTTTCAAAATTGGCAGCATCCCCAGAGACTTTGCTGTATCTCTCAAAAATATAAAGACAGCCCAAATGGCTCGCTTCATCTTATAGATGCAACGTAATTTCATCCGCGTAATCAGTCACACGCAGCGTCTGAGACCCTGGAAGAAGGAGGCCACGGATTATTTGGTCTGTAATTATCGCCCTCAAATAAGGCCGTAAACTAAGAGCAAACAAAATAGGTGAGAGGGGGAAACCTTGCGGACACCGTGGGTCACAAGGAAAAGGGCACGTTCCAATCTATCCATGGCTAGTGTAGTTTGAATACCGTCATACATGCTTTTAATTAAACGTAATAAATTTTGCGGAAACTGAAAAGTATCCAGAACGCCGAATATACAGCCACGTTCTAGCCGGTAAAAGTCTTTTTATTGATCTAAAGGAACAAGAATACCACTAGCTGAGCGTCGCATTGTGTAATCAATAATGTTACGATCGGTATACGACAATCTATGTATTTCCCTGCCCGGAACAGACCACACCTGATGGAAACCAAGAAGAAAGGCCATCAGACCCCTCAACCGCCGAACCACAATAGCTGCGAGAGCTTTGTAGTCTACATTTAGAAGGATGATTGGCCTCCCCTCTTCTGAACGAGGTCACCCAGGCTCACTTTTTAGGATCAAAATTATTCACCCTCTCAGAAAACTAGCCAAAACATCGAAATGCTCAAAGCACTGTCGAAGAACATTGGTCAGTGCTGGACCTACAATGTCCCAGAAACCCAAATAAAATTCCGCAGGGAGCCCATCAGGCCCAGGCGCTGACCCGCGCTTTATTGACTCTAGAGCTGTAAAGGCTGAAGAGAGAAGTGCGAAAAGCGCATCATGCTTCTCCGGACTGACCAGCGGCACCCCAGCTAACATTTATTGCGTCTCTACAGCTCCTATATCAGTCGTAGTATCTGAAGACGCAATGTCTTTGATGCGACGCAGAGGGAAGGGGGGGAGGGGGGGGCGCTCCGGTCAACGCAGAAGTCGATTGCACGTGGCTACCGGAAACGGACGGACTGGCGACCTCGGGAGCTTCCGAAGCGTCAAATAGATGAGTTCTTTCTTTTATTAACTTTATTTCGTTTTCAGCTAGTTAGGTTAGGTGCAGCCTAAAGAACAGATTTTAGCTCTTGGTCCTAGCGGCCTGGTTTTTCGTGCCGGCAGCTAGGCTTTCTTGGCGTTCATTATTTAGCTATCTTGTTTAGATAAATAATTTTTTTTCTAGGCTATTGGCATTCGCAGAATTGGTTTTTAACGCGTGTTTGCTAGTCGTTTTTTGTTCCTTCTTTTTGCAATTTGTATATTCTGAGAATTCGTAATAGATATAGTTCAGTCGATGAGCGCTTAAGATGTGCAATCAAAAGAAAGTAAAGTGTACTCAGTGTGAGGCGCATGTTAATCTAAAGGAAACGCGTTTTGACTCTGTAGGTGAAGCGGAAGGCAGCGACTTTTTGTGTCGGTGTTGCGTACTGAGTGCGCGTCTGGATAGATTTGATCAAGAAAGGGGCAGTTTAGTGTCTCGTGTGGATGATTTAGAAAATGAAGTACGTTTGTTAAGAGCGGAAAATCAGAAACTGCTTGGACAGCTTACTCAAATGGAAAAAAAAGGGGCCGACTTTGTCCTTGGAACCAACGAGGACGAACATTCCAGTGCGGGCCACGTGGCTGGGGCCGGCACTGGCATGGAAGGTATAAGCAAAGTAGGTCAGGCGGATCCGAACCGTCAGAGTTATTTAGAAGCAGCTAAGACGCCGGAAAAAAAGGAAAGAGTAAGGAAGAATGAAAATCCCAGAGATAAGGACACAGATAACCGAAAGCAGGAGCCAACAGTTGGGAGAGGGAGAGAGAAGGCCCAGGTGCTTATCGCCGGAGATTCTAACATGAACAGGTGCAAGCGAGAGATCTTGGAACGTGTAAGGGGTGATAAGAGAGTGTTGATTGGAGCCTTCCCAGGGAGAACAATGAGGGCTGTACTAAAAGAGAGTAAAAATAGGCTGTTGAAGGATTCCGCAGAGCAAAGTATGGTAATAGTAGCCGCGGGTTTAAACGATGTCCTAAATGGTGACGCTGCAGGAGTGGTGGAAAGTTTAGCTAAGGGAGTTGACGAGATCAGGGAGATAGCACAGCAGACGCAGATAGTTGTATGCACAGTACCAGAGGTGCTAGGATTGAACGGAAAGATGGAAAAGGACGTGGTGACAGTTAATCAGGACACAAGAAAGATAAGCCTGGAGAAGCGTTTCGAAGTGGTTGAGGTAAACAGGGAGGTAAATAAAGCAGGTTTTGGTACGGCTTTTCAGCGAGATGGCATTCATTTTAACAGAAGGGTGGGAGCAGAGATCGGCTGGCGCCTGGCAGGCAGGGCTGTAGCTATTTTAGGGGGTCCGCGAGGACTCAGTGCACAGAGGTAGTTAGAAGTGAAGCAGAAGAAAGTGTAATAATGGAGGCTGAGCCCCCAAAAATGGCAAAGAGTAGGTCGAGAAAGAAAAGTACAAAAAAGAAATTTAACACTAGGACCAGCTACATAAACATGCAAGGAGGTAGAAAAAGACCGAAATGGCTAGAGATAGAACAGGAGTTGAAGGATGACAAAATAGGTGTGTACGCTCTTTGTGAGACGCATCTCAGGGATATAGAAGATCCGCCATTTATAGAAGGCTACGTCTGGGAAGGGTGCAACAGAACGAGAACGGAAAAAAAGGGTGGAGGGGTAGGTATGTTGATACACCAGGGAACAAATTGGCAAAGAATTAAATCATCTTGTAAAGAACATATCTGGGTTTCAGGAACAATTGCCGGCATAATGACATGGCTAGGGGTAGTTTATTTAGGAACAGGACATCAATACAGGCAAGAAAACATGGATCTTGTTGAATGTCTCAGTGACGATATAAGCCAGTTTGGAAACGGGGCCAATATTATTCTACTGGGGGACATGAACGGCCACATCGACGATCTGGATGGATACACGGATTGTAACGGCAAGCTAATGCTAGATTTCTGTGAGCCCCACGATCTAGTTATAGTAAATAGAGAAACAAAATGTGAAGGCCAAATCACGTGGGAATTCCGCAACAAGCAGACGACCATTGACTATTGTCTAACGTCGCAGGAAATTTATAACAAGGTTACAAAAATGGAAATAGACGAAGAAGGGGAGTGTAGTCTGGGAAGTGATCATAAACGTATTAGTCTGCAGGTGGGGCCCTTGATGAAAAGAGAAATGGAACTTAGACAAATCGTAAACGCAAAATTAAACGACGAGCAAATAGCGCAGATAGCAGCAGACATAGAGGAAGCAATAGAGAAAAAACCCATGGGAGTCTGGGATTATGAACAGGTAGAACTACTCATAAGGAGGAAAATTCAGGAGGTTAAAGTAGCAAACCGCTGGAATGGAAAGAGGAAGCCACGGAGCTGGTGGAATAAGGAAATCAGGGAAGCTATTGAACAACGACGGGCTGCTTCAAGGGAGCACCGAATGGCAAAGAAGGCACAGGTATCTCAGGAGGAAATCGACCAAAAATGGGAATCATATCGACAAAAGAAGACAAAATAAGTGCAGGCCCTCGTCCAAAGTAAAATAAGACAGTCCACCGATCGCTGGATGGCAGATATACACGATGCCTCTAAAGGCGGAGCAAGAAAATTCTGGAACCATATAAGCTGGCTAGGGAAGAAGAATCAAAGAAAGCAGGATCGGATTCAAGATAACGCGGGAAATTGTTTAAAGGGAGATAACGCAGTGAACTACATTACATCAGTTATAGCCGAGTCATTTAAGAGTGACGACAGGGTAATCTCCGCAAATCAGGAAGCAACACAAGGTAGCAGAATAAAAAGCAGCTTAGAACTGACCAATCTAAACTGGAAAAAGGCCGAAAAAATATTCCTAAAAACACATCTACAGGAATAGATGGAATTCCGATCAAGCTGATTAATGAACTCGGTCCAAAAAGTAAGGCAACGTTGTTAAAAGTTCTGGAAACAGTCATAACGAATAAGCAAATTCCGAACAGCTGGCGGCAGAGTAAAATGAATTTGATCTATAAAGGGAAAGGAGACAGGATGCACATAAAATCCTACAGGCCGATTACCATAACATCTGTTATGTACAGGTTAGCCACAAAGGCGGTGAAATTAAAGGTGCAAGCATGGGTAGAAAGTAACAAGATACTCGGAGAACTTCAGAACGGCTTTAGAAATGGTAGGCGCTTAGATGATAGCCTGTTCGTGCCTACCGAATACATCGAAATATCTAGA
This sequence comes from Amblyomma maculatum, assembly GCF_055883805.1. Lineage (NCBI taxonomy): Eukaryota > Metazoa > Arthropoda > Arachnida > Ixodida > Ixodidae > Amblyomma > Amblyomma maculatum. Next base: position 77,969,559 of record NC_139348.1, read on the forward strand.
GTGGAAAATAGACCTTTGTATTTGGCCTTCCTGGACATAAACGGGGCGTACGACAACGTAAGAGGGAACTCCTGTGGAACATATTAAAAGAAGAAGGTATCGGTTATGAGATAATAGAGTTCCTACAGGAAATATACCGGGATAACAAAGTAGAAATTACGTTGGAAGGTATAAGAAGTACGGAGGATGCCAAAGTATGCAAAGGATTAAGACAAGGCTGTCCTCTATCACCAGTGCTGTTCATGCTTTATGTGATAAACCTGGAACGGAGGATACAAGACAGTAACCTAGGTTTTAACCTGTCATGTGGAGTAGGTGGAAAGGCGGTAGAGCAGCGCCTCCCCGGTGTGATGTATGCAGACGATATTGTGCTGCTAGCTGAGAGTCTGGAAGAATTGCAAACTCTAGTTAAGTATTGCGGAGACGAAGGGGACGCTCTAGGCTTCAGTTTCAGCGCCGTTAAGTCGGGTCTGATGATTTCCAACGGCTCAGCTGATCGGGGTCTTAAAATACAAGGCCTTGAAATACCTAGAGTAGCAGAATATAAATATCTGGGGGTATGGGTAAACGAAGGATTGGCATACATTGGAAAGCATGAGAAATCACTTAAGGCCAAAGGGCGAAGGAATGCCGGGATAATGAAGCATAAGGCATTGTGGGGATACAATAGGTATGATGTTTTGAGGGGTATTTGGAAAGGAATTATGGTGCCCGGACTTACTTTCGGAAATGCAGTTTTTTGCCTAAAATCAGAGGTACAGTCGACATTAGAAACAAATCAGAGATCCGTTGGACACTTAGCACTAGGTGCCCACGGCAAAACTACAAATGAGGCGGTACAGGGAGATATGGGCTGGGCATCTTTAGAAGCACGGGAAGCTCAGAGTAAAATATTATATGAGGAACGCCTGAGGAAATTGGACAGTAACAGATGGGCAGCTAAAGTATTTAAATACCAGTACTAAAAAGCATTGACTCACAATGGAGGAAAAGAACTAGGAAACTAACTAGTAAGTATGCTAGTCACAAGGACGGAGAAATAAAGAGCATTAAGCAACAGGTGAAAAACACAGAAGGTAAAAATTGGATAAATTGGATGGAAAAGAAACGGAGTGTGGAATTATACCGAAAGGGGAAAATGCGATTTCTTTGATAACTCAAGAGGCAGTGCCCTACTTTTTGAAGCTAGATCAGGGTGCCTTAGAACACGCAGCTACAAAAAGAAATTTAACAATGGAGATGACGCATGTGCTGCATGTGGTAACTCCAGTGAAACAATTGATCATATTATACTCGGATGTAATGGTATCCATCCGGAAGTTGATGCAGGCGCAATCACTGTTCCTGAAGCCCTGGGGTTTAGAGATAACAGTGGCCGGGTGAATAAACCGGCGGTGGAAACCAGCAAAAAACGACTGAAAGATTGGTGGCTTAAAAGCAGAGAAGTTACATAGTGTTAATAATGTAGGAACAAAAATTTAATAAATAGAATGATGATTTAGTTAACCATTGTAAATCACTAATTACGATATATGGAGAAAAATGAGCATGATAGCTACTGCTACCACCCCGTTTCAAAGGGGACGCTCCTATATTCCATCCATCCATCCATCCAGCTATGGAAGTAAGTCTCCGCGCAAATCGAAGCACCTCAGGATACGCAGATGGACTACGTCTCCCACGATAGGCCGCCGCCGAAAGGGACGAGGCTCCAATAAGACGTTGATACCGGCTATGCAACTCGTCGCACCAGACGCGCATAAGAGGAGAATGCCAACCCGCTTTGTGCGCGATGCGGATCTTCGCAGTCGTGTCTACCAGCTCCTAAGACACGCGACGATTTAGTGCACGACCCTCTACTGAATTGTGCATGCACCAAATTGATTTGAGCGTGTTCCTTTCATTTTTATCACTGTCAGTAAGCGAGGCGCGTAAAGCTCACGACAAGTTCTCACGCGAACAAGGATCGTGCAGTACGCACACATCAAAACGCCCGGGACGAAATTAGGTAGCCAGGATAAGAAAGACAGCATAACTGGCCGGTGGTCAGAAATATGAATGGGCGTCTGAGGCAATTTCACAACATCCATAACTGATACATGCGTAGAAAGGAACGGCGGCACATATGCGCGGTCTAGCCTGCTCGCTGATGATCCGCGATGCCGTGTCCAGCAGAAACGTCACCCATGCATGGCATCGTGCACATCAAGCAGCACAAAATGCTGGACCAGGCGCTGCAGTCCCTGTGCATTCCACCACGTCGGTATTCCTCGATCAGGGCCTTGACCATCTACAGGGTCTTGAATATTTGGGGGCTGGGATTTAAAAAATTCCTATGCAAAATCTACTGCCCCATTCAAGCTGAAATAACTTTCACAAAGTAGCAAAATATCGTCTACGTTATCTGATAAGTGATTCAACATCGGTGCTTGCCTAGGTTTCTCGAAATCGAGAAAAAACTGCTCTCGGTGGCGTGCAATTTTTCGCAGAAGAGAGTCGAAAAGCTATTTTAACATGGTGCGTCATCTGTCGGGCAGTCAGACAAGCTCCAGTGAGACGAGTTGGCGCGCTTGCCTCGCTGCCCGACAGATGACGCACCATGTTAAAATAGCTTTTGGACTCTCTTCTGCGAAAATTGTGCACGCCGCCGAGAGCAGTTTTTTCTCGATTTCGGAAAATCTAGGCAAGTACCGATGTTGAATCACTTATCAGATAACGTAGACGACATTTTGCTACTTTGTGAACGTTATTTCAGCTCGAATGGTGTAGTAGATTTTGCATAGGAATGTTTTAAATCCCAGCCCCCAAATATTCAAAACCCTGTACGAATGAGTCTATGACACAATTAAAATCTACTAATGTTATTAGATGGCGGCCGTCTAATACGTAATCATACACTCTTTTAAATAAGTTATTAGTAAGGCTGGTGTCCGCCGGAGCATAAATGCACAAGATGCGCAATCTCACAGCCGAAAATAAGCAATCTAATGCTAGCACACGCCCAAACCCGTCATATTCGCACGTACATTAGAGGTAGAAGAAGAAGGAGCGCAATCGGGCAAACTAGACGACGTTGAAGTGTGGTCTCCGTTCCTGCTGCCCTCGTTCATTGGTTAAGGGCGTGAAGCGCAGCTTCCGCTTTCTTCCGGCGGCCTGTGTCGGGAAATGCAGATAGCAGATTTTGGCGAAATGTCTTCCAGGTGGACAGATTGTTCTCGTGGTTCTCGAACCACGTCCTAACGGAGTCTTAAAGAGCAAAAAAAAAGACGAGTTATGGAGCTTAAGGTCGTCGCTCCAGCCGTTGTATCGGGCGACCCGCTCAAAGGTGTCCAGCCAGTCATCGTCTTCGTATACATCGCCGTGAAAAGATGGCGGTGTTCGCGGCGTGTGGTAGAGGATGGGCGCCGGGGACCTACTATTTGTGGCCATTTCCGGTGGGACCGACGGTCGAGGCTGCATCGTCCTCGTCGGGGTGGCAAGAGGTCCGAATTCAGGTGACTGGCCACGGAGGCGGCGGCTAGGACGCTGATGAACTCCGTGTTCTTATCTCGTAGGCGTACGCAGATCGAGAAGTGTGTGCCCAGCACTACTCCACCGGATGTGTAACAGTTGTTACACAGAAAGACTACTGTGGCCACCGGGCGAGCACACTGAACCTATAATGCACGTACCACTCATGCACATCTAATCCACATCTAATGTCTCAAGCACGTGTAAAGTGATGACCGCGCAAAAGGGAACTGTTTATCATCACAATTCCTACGCTACTCGAGCTTGGAGTGGCGAACGAAAATAAACACTCCAAATGAAACTCGCGCATCAAGGCCAATACATCCGAAAGAGTAGGAAAATATGTTTCCTGAAGACACACTTTATCACAGTTTGTTTTTAAATCCAAATATACTCTTTCTGTATAAAAAAAAGAATGAATAGTCCTAAGGCCATATTGGGTATTGAATTCAGAACGCCATTAAGGCAGTTGCGCGCCCTGAGGTGGCACCACGAAAGGGTTTTGCACTCGCATTAAGCAGTGCTTCCCGGCCCACTAGCACGTTTTGGGAGGGTGTTCCTACAGGCGACCTTCTTGTGCCCTGTCAGAGCCTGAAGTGCATGGTCGACGAAACACAGCGCTGATTCCCTTCTGGCTGGACGTCCACGTCCATATCACATTCACTGAGTGTAGAAAGCGACGGGGTGTGTCCGACACCAAGGCTGAAAGAGCTGCTGGAATCGTCCAAATCCTGTTCCTGGCTCACAACCACAGATGACTCATTTAGGTTCCCTCGCAATATCAATATCTTCTTCACACGTTCCGTTTGCTTCTCCAAGTCTTCACGAATCTTAGAAACGCAGCACTGGCTGGCGCCGCCGCCAGCTTCATGATACGACTAGCCTGCGTTCCGAGGGCACCGCGGGTTTTCGGTGAAGCCAAAGCCTTAGGTGCCGACTGCAGCTTCTTTCCGCGAACTCCATGCTTGGTCTGGACGCCTAAAGTTTAGACGTGCACGGAGGTTCTGGTGACGATGTGTTGGAGCTGCCTCAATAGCAGAAGACTCACACAATGATCCGTGGGCCACCACAGCGTCAGCCGTGATCGCGCAAGCGATGTTAGGCTGGGATGAACCACCGGCATGCTTGTCAAACATCACGTCACTACTACAGGCCGTTCCTTCCGCCAGTGTACCAGGAATCGCATTCGGCAACGTTTCTGTTGTAGTGCCATCCACAGTCTATTTGCACTTGCTCCTGGCCTATAGCCGACTCAGCTGGCTTGCCAGATGCGGCCGTCACTGTAGGCGCCATGGGGGTAAGCGGAGGAAACGCGCTTGTCTTTGCGTTCGAGTAGGAATGGCGCACCGGGCACGTCACCGTCGGGTGGTCATCACTGCAGTGTTGGCAGGGCAGGGCGCAGCCTTCGCCTTGGTAACCGGGGACACAACAGCGTCCACAAAATGGCGCTGAGCACTGCACCCCAAAGTGGTCCGAGGAGCCCCATCGCGCTAAACACGCTGCATACCTCTGTAGTCGGAGGTTACGTGATGACCAGCGACGCGTAGGTAGTTGGGAACAGGTGACGCGTAGACATCTCTATCCGCATATACCGCGTGCCAGTCAGAACACCTTTACGGGAGCCCATCTGGACGAGCGTCTCGTTGGTAACGTAAGATGGCAGAAAATGGCAGGCCATGGCGGTAACTTAAAGCCCAACAGGGACAATAGGTATACACTCGTTGCCGATGACGAGACAGCCGATATCAGCGATTATAGACATGGAAGCAATGCTGTCACTTGAAAAGACTGGGCGCCCATATACTGGACGTAGTAAACTTAAGGCAAACCCACTCGTGAGGCCGCCGCGTCGACGATAGTCTCGGGACTGGTCCCCGCAGGGACGACTCCGTCGAAGACCACAGTCTTCAAAGGATTCCACGGCGTTGAGGGCGCCATTTTGACAAAATCACGGGACGCCCCTGGTGTGAAACACGCAGGTGCACCGCTAAGCTCCTCCTGGCGTCACAACCAATTACACGCAAAGCAACAAAAACATTTTATGACTTCAATGACGCTGATGGCAAAGAGCAATTTAGATCTTCTTGAGCAGGAATATGACAGTTTTTCTAGAAGACACAATGAATGCCACAAGAGCCCAATATAGTTATCGGAGGAGTTTAAAAGTACGATGCACAAGTGTATTTTTAGGTGCGTCCACTCCGGTAAAAAACGATTCATGGCCAGAGTGCGTGAATAACACGTGAAATAATTCACCTGAAACGCCACGTTAAGCGACTTTCCCACAGCATTTCAATTGTCGGACGCAACACTCTGGCGTCACTTCGCAGGGACCTAAGAAATAAAATGGTTTAGTTTGTGCGGTTTGACGTCCCAAAGCAACTCAGGCTATGACAGACGCCGTAGTGGACGACTCCGGAAATTTCGACCACCTGGGGTTCTTTAACGTGCACTGACATTGCACAGCGCACGGGCGCCTTGCTTATCGCCTCCATCAAAAAGCGGCCGCCGAGGCCAGGATTCGATCCCGCGTCCTTGGGCGCAGTAGTCGATGGATGGATGGAATATAGGAGCGCCCCCTTTGAAACGGAGTGGTAGCAGTAGCTATCATGCTCATTTTTCTCCCTATATCTTAATTATTGATTTAAATTGGTTAACTAAACCATCATTCCATTTAATAAATTTTTCTTTCTACATTACTAACATATCTTCCAGTCGTTTTTTGCTAGTTTCCACCGCCGGTTTATTCACCCGGTCACTGGTATCTCTAAACCCCAGAGCTTCAGGCACAGTGATTGCGCCTGCACCAACTTCCGGATGGATACCATTACATCCGAGTATAATATGATCAATTGTTTCACTGGAGTTACCACATGCAGCACATGCGTCATCTCCATTGTTAAATTTCTTTTTGTAGCTGCGTGTTCTAAGGCACCCTGATCTAGCTTCAAAAAGTAGGGCACTGCCTCTTGAGTTATCAAAGAAATCGCATTTTCCCCTTTCGGTATAATTCCACACTCCGTTTCTTTTCCATCCAATTTATCCAATTTTTACCTTCTGTGTTTTTCACCTGTTGCTTAATGCTCTTTATTTCTCCGTCCTTGTGACTAGCATACTTACTAGTTAGTTTCCTAGTTCTTTTCCTCCATTGTGAGTCAATGCTTTTTAGTACTGGTATTTAAATACTTTAGCTGCCCATCTGTTACTGTCCAATTTCCTCAGGCGTTCCTCATATAATATTTTACTCTGACCTTCCCGTACTTCGAAAGATGCCCAGCCCATATCTCCCTGTACCGCCTCATTTGTAGTTTTGCCGTGGGCACCTAGTTCTAATCGTGCAGCGAATCTCTGATTTATTTCTAATGTCGACTGTACCTCTCATTTTAGGCACAAAACCGCATTTCCGAAAGTAAGTCCAGGCACCATAATTCCTTTCCAAATACCACTCAAAACCTCGTACCTATTGTAACCCCACAATGCCTTATACTTCATTATCCCGGCATTCCTTCGCCCTTTGGCCTTAAGTGATTGCTCATGCTTTCCAATGTATGCCAATCCTTCGTTTACCTATACCCCCAGATATTTATATTCTACTACTATAGGTATTTCATGGCCTTATATTTTGAGACCCTGATAAGTTCAGCCGTTGAAAATCGTCAGACCCGACTTAACTGCGCTAAAACTGAAGCCTAGAGCGTCCCCTTCATCTCCGCAATACTTAACTAGAGTTTGCAATTCTTCCAGACTCTCAGCTAGCAGCACAACATCGTCTGCATACATCAAACCGGGGAGGCACTGCTCTACCGCCTTTCCACCTAATCTGTATGACAGGTTAAAACCTAGGTTACTGTCTTGTATCCTCCGTTCCAGGTTTATCAAATAAAGCATGAACAGCACCGGTGATAGAGGACAGCCTTGTCTTAATCCTTTGCATACTTTGGCATCCTCCGTACTTCTTATCCCTTCCAACGTAATTTCTACTTTGTTATCCCGGTATATTTCCTGTAGGAACTCTATTATCTCATAACCGATACCTTCTTTTATTATGTTCCACAGGAGTTCCCTGCTTACGTTGTCGTACGCCCCGTTTATTATCAGGAAGGCCAAATACAAAGGTCTATTTTCCACTTTAGATATTTCGATGCATTGGGTAAGCACGAACAGGCTATCATCTAAACGCCTACCATTTCTAAAGCCGTTCTAAAGTTCTCCGAGTATCCTGTTACTTTCTACCCATGCTTGCAACTTTAATTTCACCGCCTGCATGGCTAACCTGTACATAACAGATGTTATGGTAATCGGTCTGTAGGATTTTATGTGCATCCTGTCTCCTTTCCCTTTATAAATCAAATCCATTTTACTCTGCCGCCAGCTGTCCGGAATTTGTTTCTTCATTATGACTGTTTCCAGAGCTTTTAACAACGTTTCCTTACTTTTTGGACCGAGTTAATTAATCAGTTTGATCGGAATTTCATCTATTCCTGTATATGTGTTTTTAGGAACATTTTTTTCTGCCCTTTTCCAGTTTAGATTGGTCTGTTCTAAGCTGTTTTGTATTCTGCTCCGTAACCGTAACCACTGCACCACCCGGCGGGGGAAGAAATAAAATAAAGCTATCAAAATTACTGTTCATTAACGTAAAGCTGCACAATTTTCTCGCTATTGACCGGCGAACTCACAAAAATGACCCAGTAAATAAACTGACAATAAATGATGTGGACGCAAATGATAGTCATGAAATAGTGGCATCTTTTAATAACTATTTTTCATCGGTGTTCCTGCTGGGTGATGAACGGTCTAGTAATTTCAGATCCATCAGCTTTCAGGTACCTGATCTCACTGTAAACGAAGGCCTTTTTTTCGCTCTACTTCACTTGATGACAAAGACATCAACAAGTTTCTAAAGCATCCAATTCGACGCCCCAATCACGTGGGAGGAGGTTTATGCAGCGGCTAGATAATTCACAAGAAACACGGCACCGGGCAAGGTCCAAAAAAGCAACGCGATTATCATGAGCCTCTGAACCGGACACCCAAAAGAAATCACAAAATTCACAAATAAGCACTGGGAACTGGGCACAGTTCCGGTGGGATGGCAACATGCGGAGATAATCAAGATACCCAAGCCTGGCAAGACACCTAGTTTGGACAATCTAAGACCTATATCACTAAACTCTTGCTTAGGAAAGCTCTTCGAAAGAGTTGTTCACACCAGGCTATTTAGCTTCTTAGAGGACAATGAGTACCTACACAACACCATTTTTGGCTTTAGGACAAAGTTATCAACGCAGGATGTCCTCTTACATTTCAAAGAAGACATTTGGACCAAATCTCGAGCTACAGTGTGAGCATAGTCCTTGCCATTGACTTGACGGATGTTTTCGACATCAGTCACAAGGCTATCCTCGGGGTGCTTTCAAGAAATAATTGCGGGACAAAAACATTGAAATATGTAAAAGCCTTCCTCGTGGACAGAACTGCTAGTAAGGGTATCGGCAATATCCGGTCTCAACGAAAAACAACACCAAACAAGGGAACGCCGCAAGGCAAATCATATCCCCATTACTATTCAATATTCAATCTCACTGGCGGAAAAACTAGGCAAGATCCGGGACGTAGTTCACACCATACACGCGGACGATACCACGGTATGGATCACTAAAGAGTCCACCGGAGAGAAAGAACAAAACTTGCAGGAGGCGGCAGAATGCATTATGGATTTTGCAAGAAACAGCGGCATGGAATGCTCACAGGAGAAGTCGGAATTTATCCGAACACACTCAAGAAAATTTCAACCTGAAAAGATAACGCTACTATTGAGCGGACAACCAATAAAGGAAGCGGACAAACTCCGTGTCCAAGGTATGTGGCTCCAAAACTACGAGAAAAGAGACCACACAATCAAAACATTAACCAAAACAACGAACCAAATATGCGGAATGATCCGCAGGATAACGAATAAAAGAAACGGACTAAAGGAGGCCGACGAAATTAGGACAGTCACTGCCTTGGTAATGCCACGATTGACGTAAAGCTTGCCGTACCGCAAACTAGACCAAGCGGAAATCAATCAAAATGACGCCCAAATTAAGAAAGCTTATTAGATCGCGCTAGGACTGTCCCCCCCCCCCCCCCTCACAGAGCATCGACGCAAAAGCTCATGGAACTAGGAGCATTCAACACCTATAACGAATACAGCGAAGCGGCCAAATTCTTTCAGAAAGTCAGGCTAGCACAATCCAAGGTAGAAAGGCACCTACTAACGAGACTTGGCCACCGAGACGCAATAAGAGAGGTCGAAAATTCGACTGACATACCACAAAAGATTAGGCCAACGTTCGTGTTCAGCCCTATATCAAACAACATGAGCCCCCTGCACAGCATAGGGAGGAGAGAGGCTAGGGCAAGAGCTCTAGGCGGAAGCCTGGCAAATAAATCAAACGTCCTCTACGTGAATGCTTCCACGTACAGAGACAAAAACGGCGGTCGTAGCCGTCGTTAACAACCAGGGAAAAGAAATATCCAGCATGTCAAGTAGGGCCGGGGATATAAACACGGAGGAGGACGTGGCAATTGCTTTGGTCATCACGGAAGCGAACAGAAACAACAAGAGCAATACAAGAGTAACAGACTCACAGGCCGCATGCAGAAAGAGGAAGGATAAGCAGGCAGGCCGGCACCCTTCTTAGGGAGGCGACAAAACTCAAAAACAAGCAGAATGGGGTATAGGTACCTGGGCACGTGAGCAGTGGAGGAAAACCTTAAAGTCGACGCGATAGTTCGAGGTTGTACAAACCGAACGAGCGACGACAAGGTGGAAACTAACACTGCTCCTAAGCGCTATGGAGTGCTCCCCATGTTTTGGACCTTAGGACGCCGTAAATGCCCTCTTCCCCACAAGACACTCTCAAGACATCAAGCAACTACCTGCAGACGGCTACAAACAAACTCATACCCAAGTTGCTACATATACAGTAAGAGTTGGCCTACGCAATACATTCCAGAATGCGTGTGGTGCGAAGAGATAGCCACCCTCTACCACTCCACATGGGGCTGTCGGGCATGCCCGATAGAGCCCAAAATAACAAACCCGTCAGTCGAGCAGAGCGAGGAGCTTCTGTCCAGCTCCGACCCGCAAGATCAGCTAGCGCTTGTCGAGTGGGCTGAAGCGGCAGCAAGAACCAATAGGATCCTGTACCTAGGAACACCACCTGCAGCCCAAGATATCAATCCGTGAACCCTTTCCCATTTTGCGGAATAAAGTTTTATACTACTACTACTACTACTACTGCTAATTTTTAGGTACGCGGAATTGTGTAAGATAGATAGATAGATGTATTTATTGAAAGGAAAAGGCAGAGAGGTTGGCCGGAATAATTAAAATCTGGCCTGCTACTCTGCACTGGGAAAGGGGAAGGAGAGAAGAAAGACGGTCATGATGGGTGACGATGTGGGAGAATGCATATGAAATACATATACAGACACAGTAGCTTGTTTTCCAAGCGCGAATCAAGTCCGCTGGCGCACAAAAGACGGCAAAGAGCACGCACTCCCTGGACACCCTTCCCCTTGTCCTGCCAAGCGCCCAGCAGCAGTTCTTCTGACAGAGGCCTCTTGTCTAAACGCTTCAAGGAAGCCGGTAGCACACTTCTTTCGCGCGAATACGCTGGGCACACCAATAATATATGGTCCACAATCACTGGGATGCCACAAGTTGAACATACTGGCGAGTCCGTCTGTCCAATTAAATGTAAGTACTTGTGCGTGAAAGCCACGTTTAAACGAAGTCTATGTAGTAAGCATGCTTGATGACGCGGAACATAAAATTTTAATGTTTGATCGAGCCTTCTTAGACGAATGTGTCGGGCGTCTGGCTGGACCCAGTAAGCTGCTATAGCATTATTCATACAACTCGTAAGAAGGCACGCCGTGTCACCTTTTGAAAAAGGCACAGCTTTTTGGAGGCCATTGATGAGTGCGCTTTTCGCTTCAACATCAGCCTGTTCATTCCCATGGAGCCCGCAGTGGGCAGGGATCCATTGAAACATTATCCTGTGGCCTTGCAGCTGGGCAGATGTGAGGAGCTCCATAATGTTTAGTTCCAGGGACTGATAGGCAGTGTGGCGTAAGAAGTTTTCCAAAATTTGTAATGCCGTTTTTGAGTCCGTGAATATACACCATTTTTGAGGTGGTTCCCACATATGTAGCGAATAGCTTCCCGAATGGCTACAAGTTCAGCAGCGGTTGATGTACAGGTATGTCCCAAAAGGAAATGCAGAGTCGTTTTCTGAGTTGGTATGACCACAGCTGCAGCGGATGCCTATGCTGACACAGATCCATCGGTGTATACGTGAATATAATGAGGATATGCTGACCAAATGTGCGCCAGAGTAAGTTGTTTGAGTCCACTAATTGGTACCACTGATTTCTTTAGTATTCCGGGAACACGAAGGTGCACCAAAGGTTTATCCATCGTCCAAGGTGGTTGGGCGGGACGATATGGGAGGGCATATCCTGTCGGTACTTGCGACTGATGGCAGCGGAGTGCACTTGTAAAACTGCAGTCCGGCCTTTCATCCTGAATCTTGCTGAGTGGGTGAAAACTGTGTCTTGTTAGTGCTCGTAAATATACACGCAGTGGTTCGTGTGACAAGTATATGGATATTGGGCGAGCGTGTGCCTCTTCAATTGTACCTTTGTTGGAGGTGCATCTAGGCAGTCCAAGGCATATTTTCGGTGCCTGCGATTCTACGCTCTGTGAAGTCCGCAAGCATGAAACTGTACCGGATGTAGCCAACAAACAGGGTCTCGTAAAGCCGTATTAAGGAGCGCTCAGTTGGACCCCATTTGATGCCAGCTATGCAACGAAGTACATGGCAAAAATTAATTAGCCTTTTTTTCACCATAGTAACATGTTTCGACCAAGATAGTCGGTGGTCAATAATTACTCCCAAGAATCTGTGCCTGGATACGTATGGTATTACGATTCCATCAAGGGTAATCTGGTAGCGACTGACACATTTCCCAGTAAACGCAATCACTGCACACTTTTCTGCCGCTAAGTATAAACCTTGCCGCCAGAAGTACATCGATGTCGACGACACAGCTCGTTGCGATCTCGCACGTAGTTGTGGGCGCGTCGAACCAGAGGCCCAGATGCAGATGTCGTCAGCATATGCACTCATGTGGATGTTAGCTAGCAGTTCACTCACCAGGCCAATTAGCGCAACGTTAAATAAAGTTGGGCTGAGAATTCCTCCCTGTGGAACTCCACGACCGACCTGAAAACGGGTAGTATCTCCTTCAGGCGTAGTCATGTAAACAGAGCGGCCGCTGAGATAGCTTACAATCCAGAAGTACAGCCGGCCACCAACTCCCACGTCGTCAAGTGCATCAAGAATAGCATCACGTAGGATGTTGTCGTAAGCTCCCTTAATATCTAAAAAGACAGCAGCTACTAGTCGACGATGACGCTTTTCATGTTTTACTGTCGCCACAAGATCGATGGCGCTATCAATGAAAGATCGTCCGCGGGAAATCCAGTCATCATATTCGGATAAAGATCATCACTCTCTAGATACCACTGCAGTCTTGTCAGCACCATTCGCCCCATAACTTTTACAACACAGCTTGCTAGGGCAACTGGCCGGTATGCGGTAATTTCGAGAGGAGGCTTTCCAGGCTTCAAAAGCGCAACCAGGCGGCTAATCTTCCAGTGCTGAGGAACAGTACTAGAAGCCCATATATCATTGAAGTAATTAAGTAGTGCAGTTCTGCCATCCTTGCCTAGGTTTGATAAGGTTGTTTAAGTAATCCCGTCAGGACCAGGTGCAGATGAATGCCGACAAGAAGCAAGAGTGGCGTCTAATTCAAAGGGCACGTGGTATTGATCATTCGGCGAAGGCAGCGCGAAAACCTCTGAAATTAGTAACTGTACCTGGTTTGTGCCCACAACCATTTTACAAAAATCTTCAGCTACGTCAACTTCATTGCGGCTTTGATAAAGGGCCAGGGCACGAAAAGGGTGCCTTTCTCGCCGACGTGTGCGCAAGCTTCTTGCAACATGCCAGATACGCGACAGGGGCTTACGGGGATCCAGTGATGAGCAGAACTGACTCCAATGTTGTCGTCCTAACCTCTCCAGGTGGCGTAGAACGTGTCGTTTAGCTTTGCGAGAAAGTGCGAGATCTTGCGCGGATTTCGTTCTTCTGTACTTCCTTCCAGCTCGCCGACGGATCGCGCGAAGTCGCTCGAATTCCCCGTCGATGCTGGACACTGACATCGGCAGCAAACATAGCGAGTGTTCTCACTTAGAGAGGAAGTACTGAGGCCCTTAAGTTAAATTGGTTCACAGGAAGGGAAAGGCGCAGTAATTGTCACACTTGCTCTGTGGACACCCGAACCGCGCCGTAAGGGAAGGGAGGAAGGTGGGAATGAAAGTGGAAAGAGAGAAAGAGGAGTCGTAGTGGAGGGCTACGGAGTAATTTCGACCACCTGGGGATCTTTAACGTGCGCTGACATCGCACAGCACACGACGCCTCTTCGTTTCGCCTCCATCGAAACGCAGCCGCCGAGGTCGGGTTCGAACCCGGGAACTCCGGCACAGTAGTCGGGCGTCTTACCACAGGCCCTCTATTTGAGATGGTGACCGGAGGTCCACGCTGGAAATCTCCACCGATGCCCTAAAGGCGGGCCAGTCTGTGTATTGCACACGAGGCGAAGTGGCAGGTGCAAACCTTTGATGCATACTTACGTTGGTATGTGATCACTCCCATGTGTTTCCACATCACTACACCAAGAAACAGAGGGATGGAGGCTTCTGGAAACAAACGCCACATCCAAGCAGCTGCTGTATTTTGTTCCGCGTAGAAACGTCGGTGAGCCGTCGTTTATATTGACGAGATCTTGCGTATGCATAAAGTCTGCCAGGTCTCTTCCTCGATTGTTCATTATGGCACTACCCCACTGAGGGTGGTGAGCATTAAAGTCCCCCACAATAATACGAGGAGCTGTACAGCACTGGATTGTTGAATATAGATATGACTTGTCCAAGCAATCTCTCGGTGGAATATAGGCGCCAATTACAGAACATGCTCGTCCTTTCAGGGTTAATGTCAAACAAATGTAGTGGTTCGTGCTGTGGGGCTGCAGAGCATGGCGGACGTGCGCAATGTCTTGGCGTACACACACCAGCACTTTGCTTGTTTCGTCTGCTTCTCGAGACCACCGCAGAACATATCCAGAAAGGCGGAAAGCAGCCGGCATGTTGGGCTCACAGATCACAATCACGGGAAAGCGGTACTTCTGTATCCGCTGTCGGAAGTCGCTCAGCCGACCACGCAGGCCTCGGGCATTCCATTGCATCGCTACACTGCGGAGCAAGTGCATCGTCACAGAGGTGGCGTTAGTTTGTTGCGCCATTCTGAATTATTGCAATGCCGCCAAAAGCGGCTCAAATCCGTCCAAAAACTGAACAGCAAACTTTGGTGTTTGCGTGTTGATGCTGGAGAGCAGCACCCGCATTGAACGAACCAGCTGTTTCAGCATTTCTTTCACCTGCTGGCTGTCGAGGTTGTCGGAATTTTCAGCACGTGTAGCAACCAAACTGGGATGAGGCCTGGCGATAGCCTTTTATGGTAGAGCAGGCCACTCAACATCAGAAGCGGCAGGTAATACAACAGCTTCTGTCTGATCCTTGGCCTGTGGCATTGCCTGTGACATTACAACAAGAGTATTCTTAACGGGATTAGACTCAATCTGTTGTGGCACCTGGGCTGACGTTAACTCTGAAGTTGACTTATTCAGGCTAGGCTTGCATACGATTCCTTGTGTCGGCGTCGGGAACGGTGTTTGTTATGACAAGCTGAAAGGAATTGGAACGCTTGGCAGCATGCCGGTCCGTTCCTTTCTTGCACATGAGAAAAAGACTACTGCGGGTGTAATCACCGACGTTGACCCCGAGATAAGTGAAAGCGATCTCTGCACGCTGATCAAATCTACGGCGCGCATTGTGGATGTTCATCGTTTCGGCCGCTCAAAGTGCGTTAAATTAGTCTTTGAAACTGAATCCCTCCCGTCCCACGTTAAAGTGGGCTATGTGAGACACCCAGTTCGGATGTCCGTTCCAAGTGTCAGTGCCACAAATGCCACAAGGTCGGACATGTGAGTGCCGTTTGCCGAAACGAGGTATCCTGCCGTCGATGCGGCAGTACGCATCCTCATGACACATGCCAGACGGAGACTATCAAGTGTGCGAACTGCTCGGGTGCCCATGAAGCAACGGCTAAGGACTGTCCTAAAATTAGGAACGAAAGACGTATGCTAAAGAAGATGGGGCGAGACAACTCGACTCATCAAGAAGCGGCTGCATCTATTGTGTAAGAAATTCCTTTTTGTTATCTTCAGTGCTACTCTGCGTGGTGGTGTCGTCCCCAGTGATTAGAAACTGGCTAAGGTTATCCCGGTTCACAAATCTGGTGCTAAGCTCAGCGTTTCTATTTACAGGCCAGTGTGTTGTGCACTACAAGTAAATTATTGAAGCACTTCATTTTTAATCAAATCGCCTCATACTTGGAAGTCAATAACTTTTTTCTAAGCTCAACAATGTTTTCGACGAGGGTTATCGACTACAACGCAGTTAATACACACTACCAATGATTTCTTCTCGGCTCTTGATAAAGCAGGGCAAATAGATGCTACCTTTTTCGGACTGTGAAAAAGCCATTGATCGAGTACTACACTATAACCGTTTGATAAAGCTTAGGCACATCTTATAGAATCAACGAATTTTTCAATGGCTTGACTCATACTTATCGCATCGGCAGCAGTACGTCCAGATATCCAATTCATGTCCACCCATTGTTCCAGTACTTTCAGGAGTGCCGCAGGGCTCAGTCGTTGGTCCACTTATTTTCCTTATTTACTTAAATGACCTTACGTTTGACTCTCCTATGCATGCCCATTATTTTTTTCTGCAGATGATTGCGTAATTTATCATGCGATTATTAAGGAAGATGACCAGGTCATTCTAAACAACTACTTAGGTGCTGTTACTAACTGGTGCCACAACTGGAGGATGTCACTGAATACTACGAAGTGCAAACAGATGAGATTAACCCGAAAAAAAAGTTTCGTTTAAGGAGCTCCTATAAAATTAATCATGTTTCACTCGAATCAAGGCGGCCGTGTGCTGTACGATGTCAGTGCACCTTAAAGAACCCCAGGTGGTCGAAATTTCTGGAGTCCTCTACTACGCCGTCTCTCATTGCCTGAGTCGCTTTGGGACGTTAAACCCCACAAACCAAACCAAGCCAAAGTTTCTTGGAGTAACTATCAGCTCGAATCTCAGTTGGAGCCCTTATATTAAAGCATAGTTTCAGGGGCATCCAAAGGACTGTGGCTATTGAGACACCGGCTAAAAAATGCGTCTCCTAAAACAAAGCTTGTAGCCTATACATCGCTCGTGCGTCCACTAGTGAAGTATGCTGACGTAGTCTGGGATTTTGATAATAATGGATGTGAAAAGTATTGAAGGAGTTCGGAGGACGGCAATTCGATTCATTTATCACGCCTACGGAAGACGTGTATCAATGTCTGATCTTCTGAACCGCTCCGGCTTACAACATTAGCAACCCGTCCAAAAATTCACCGCTTGAAAATGTTATTTAATATCATTAACAATCATACCAAACTAGAATTTCATACTTATATCCAGTACAACGGAACACGGCAAACTCGGTACTGTCGTGACGCTGGGGCTATGGCGACCCGGCCTTCACTTGGTAGCGTGCAGAGACTCCGGGTTGAAGAAGGACTGAATCTTCGAAGTTGGTAAAATATGTACAAGCAGGTTTACTGGCACTTTGAGAAAACGTATTTACAATATTTACACGAAAAAGAAGGGTACATCAGCAAAATGGCAAGCGTTAAGGGTTCATAGCGAGAAGCGACTGGATGAGCCGTTTACCCAGGGCTCAGAGCGACATTTCGTGCTCTGCAGCGTCCTTAAAAACCCCCTATGTCCAGCCCCTCTCTGAAGATGCTGACCAACCAAATCCAGGGCACGCCCCTCAGGTATCGGCATCCAATCGAACACTTCACTGCACTGATGGTCTGAAGCACTGACTGGTCCGGCATTCATTCGTTGGGCGTGATCACTTGTTGGCGGGAAAAGCTTGGGAACGGCGAGGAGAGGAGGTACATTTCTATTCTTCAGCAAAGAAACCACAAGCTGGTTCTGACAAGGGGTTTTACTTCTCAGAAACCCGAGTGCACGTGGCGCCGCATAGGGCTCCCAACATGGTCCCTTTTCGACAATTGCAAATCTTTCCTGCATTCCCGGGAAATCACTTAATGGCCGTATGAGTCATGCTCCTTTCTTGTCCTGCACGTCAGCGGACATGTCACTCTGTCGTCTCCTTTGGATAGGAGGCATTCATCACTGGAGGATAGCACTTCTCGACTGGAAGGGTGGACAAAAGAAAGAAAGCACTTCCTGCTATTTCCCGCAGGGGGACGTTTCTTTGTGTTTTTCCAGACGTTCTCTTGACAGGGTCAATTTGGCATTTGCAGGTTGTCCACAAAGCAAAACATGCTTACAAAACAGGATTCCTGGAAACAGGCTCACTTAGAGCCATTGGACCATCACCACATATTCACAAAACTTATCCATGCCCACAGGCGAACAATAGAGCGCGCAATTGCGGATGCTTGGTCGTAACAGCCTCCTCCCCCGCCAGAAGAGTCTCGGAGGGCAGCAGTCCCAGCTGCTGCATGAAGAGACGACTTAATGGTCTGCACGTGAACGCTTGAAGCTCGCTGTTGCTTGTCGCGTTGTCTTGATTGTTGTAGGCCAAATTGCTCGAGCTGTCTGAAACTCAACCACATGTCGAAGCAAGCACTCGGCTCCCGTCTGAAGAGACCAGGTCAAAAGAAAACTGCCATTGTTGTTCGAGAAAAGCCCACTCTCAAGACGTTCAGGACCCACGTATTCCTAGAAAACCAAACGTGCTGCTTGACATAGTCACACATATACAAGCGCACGAAAAAAAAAAAAAAAACCTGATTATCAATTTGGATACATGGTGAGGAACATCTCGGACCGCTTAGAAAGAGCGGCTAAGCGCGTCCGCATTCCCATTTAACCTCCCCTTTTTGTATCTTATTTCAAAATTGTACTGCTGTAAAATCAAGCTCCACCTAAGAAGGCGACTGTTCTTCGATGTCGCAGTTTGCAGCCAAGCCAGGGGACAATGGTCCGTCTCTACGGTGAATTTGGCCCCTCCAAGATAGCACTGCAATTTTTGAATGGCCCATACAATGCAAGCGCATTCTTTCTCTGACGCGCAATAAGCCCTCTCTCTAGAACTCAGTTTTCTGCTCAAGTAGAGCACGGGGTGCTCATTACCGTCGTCATCTCTCTGGCAGAGAACAGCACCTAACCCTCGATCACTGGCATCACACTGGACCGTGAATTCTCGGCCATAGTCTGGAGCTCGCAATACCGGACGGCTAATCAGCACAGCCTTCAGGTTTACGAAGGAGGCTTCCTTTTGTTCGTCCCAGACTACATTTGTCGGTTCTGTCTTGCGGAGAGCGTCGGTCAGAGGGCTAGCCAAAGCTGAATAGTTAGGGATGTAGTGATTGTAGTACCCAGTCAGACCTAGGAATGCTCGAATTTCCGTCTTCGTGCTCGGCCGCGGGTAGTCTGCTACCGCAGAAATCTTAATCTCGCTGGGTTTCCTGAAACCTTGACCTACATTGTGACCCAAGTAGTCCACGGTCGCCCTTGCCAGGCAACATTTCTCGGCCTTTACGGTTAGTCCAGCTTGACGCAAAAGGCTCAGTACAGCTCTTAGATGTACCATATGGTCCGCCCATGAGTCGGAAAAAACCGCAATGTCGTCTAAATAAGGCACCGCGAATGTTTCACACCCCTTTAAAACCCTATCCATGAGTCGGGAAAAACAAAATGGAGCATTTTTGAGCCCGAAACTCATCATTGTTGGCTGGTAGCTGCCCGTCGGAGTGACGAAAGCCGCGTATCTGCTGGCGCGTTCAGTGAGCGGTACTTGCCAGTATCCTCGAGTAAGGTCCAGCGTAGTCACATATGCCGCTCTACTGACCTGTTCTACTCTCTCCTCAATATTCGGAATAGGATACACTTGATCCCTGGTGAGAGAATTTAGCTTTCGGTAGTCTACCACAGGCCTAGGGTCTTTACCTGGAGCTTCTACTAAGATCATAGGCGAAGCATAATCGCTTTCCGAGGGTTTTATTACTCCCAATTCCAGCATGCGAGTTACTTCCCTATCCAGAATTTCTCTTTGCCTTGGAGAAAATCGGTAGCACCTTGATCGCACTGGCACGTCTGAAGTCAGCTCAATATCGTGCTCAGTCAAATCAGTTCTCCCTGGCCTGTCCACGAAGCAGGCCTCAAACTCTGTTATTATCTCGCCCAGATCGGACAGCTGGGATTTCTTTAGTTCTCCTCTCTGCTCCGTCTTTTTGAGAAGCTCCTGAGCGTTGCTTCCTTTTCCGCTGAGGCAAATCAAGTTGTCCCCCATCTCCTCGGGAAGGTTTAACGTTAGATTTACCACGGCTTCCCTCTGCACATAAGGCTTCATAAGATTGCAATGATAAATGCGCACTTCTTTACGCCTACCGGGAATTTTCACTGCGTAGTTAGTGTTAGAAAGCTTTGCAACGACTTCAGCCGGTCCTTCCCACTGTACTTCGAGCTTATTCTGCCTTGAACTTCTCAGCAACATCACCTGGTCCCCGATACCAAACGTCCTTTGACGGGCTGTCTTATCATAGTACACCTTGGAACGAGCCTGGGCTGACTTCATGCTGGCCTCAACGAGTTCCTTAGTGTTATGTAAGCGATTCAAGAGGTTCAGAATGAATTCTACTACTGTTGGGTCTTCTCCGCGCCCCTCCCAGGCTTCGCGCACCATTCGCAAAGGTGAGCGCAGTGACCTTCCGTACACCAACTCGGCTGGGCTAAATCCAGTGGATTCGTGCGGCACTGACCGCAAAGCGAAAAGCGCTGCAGGCAGGCAGGTATCCCATTCGCGCTTGTTTTCATAGCACAGTCCCCTCAGGACTCGTTTGAGAACAGAGTGCCATCTTTCTACGCTGTTGCTCTGCGGATGATGGATCGAGCTATGCACTACCTTAATGCCGCATCGCTCGAGAAATGAGGTGGTGAGGACACTCGTGAAAACGCTACCCTGATCACTTTGGACCTCGGAAGGGAATCCAACTCGTGCAAACACTGACAGCAGCGAATCCACTACACTCTCGGACGTCACCTCGCGCAGCGGAACAGCCTCTGGAAACTTTGTGGCTGGGCATAACATAGTGAGGATATAACGGTACCCTGACTCTGTCACAGGAAGTGGCCCAACTACATCTATTACTAACCGGTGAAACGGCTCGGTAATGATTGGTACTAACACCATCGGAGCTTTCCACTTATCTTGCGCCTTTCCAACCCGCTGGCACGTGTCGCATGACCGTACAAAATTTTCCGTGTCCTTAAAACATCCAGGCCAATAGTATTCTTGCAACAGCCTCTGCTTTGTTTTCTTTATTCCAAGGTGACATGACCACGAGCTGCCATGGGAAAGTCGCAGTAAGTCTCCGCGGTACTTTTGGGGAACGACTAATTGGTCCCGCTCTACTCCGCGCTTATCCTTGAATAAGCGATACAGCACTCCCTTTCTCATCTCAAAAGAAATGTTATTTGCTGTCTTAGTGGCGCGGTGGCGCTCTCTTATCTCCTGTATCTTGGGATCATTGGCTTGCTCCATAGCTAAGTCCTCTCGAGTTCCACTTAAAAGTCTCGTGAGATTACTAGACACTGGCGGCAAGAGGTTACTCTCAAGAACGTCCTCATTCCGCGTCTCATCAAGCTCACTTTCAAGTTGACATATCTGAGATGCCTCGCTCTCAAAGTTTTCTGACCTGCTATCTTCCGCATTTACCACTGTTTTAACTGCCGTTTCCTCCGCTGTGGATTTTTCTGGAATGAGCAGTGTAGCTAGTTCTCGCGCCTTTGAACGTGTTAAGGCTTGCACAACTCTGTCTCCGAAAAGGATGCCCCTCTTTCGCAGCAGCATGTCCGATTTGTTGGAGAACAAATACGGATAGCACTTAGGAAGCTTTCCTGAAACGGCAGCCTCGGTTGTTAATTCGCCGAAAGGGCCCTCGATGACCACGTTCGCGATCGGCAAGCACACACTCTGTTCCTCAACTACCTGTCGGATCCATGCACACTGTCCTGTATAGTCGGAAGGCGATACATACGCCGGATGGACAACATCCATCGTTGCGGCCGAATCGCGCAGTACCTTGCAAGGCTTCCCGTTGACTACTAGGTCATGCAGGTAGGGTTCTAAAAGCTGCATATTTTCATCGCAGTCCCTGACATACGAGAAAGCAATCTTTTCTTTCCGGCAGTTGACGGCAATGTGACCCTGCTCATTACACCTAAAGCATGTGAGCGGCTTCCTAGCCTCAAGCTTATTCTTTGTGTTCTGCACGTTGGTCACTTCCCCACTTTTCTCACTGCCGTCCTTTCTAGGGAATTTGCCTGAAGAAACCTTCATTTCTTCGTTTCCAACTCTAGCAAAGTGCCTTTCCTGACGGTTTTTCACACTGAACTTGGGATTGCGGGGCCTATCCACTGCTGGGTTGCTGAATTGTCGGCGCGAAGCATACTCCTCAATAAGTTCGGCAGCTTCAGTTGCCGACTTAATTTCGCCTCTGTCCTGTAACCAATTTCTTTCTTTTTCTGGGAGGCAGTTATAAAACTGCTCCAAAAGAATTCGCTCGACTACAGCGTCCCTATCACTGTAGGAATCTGTGCTCTTTAGCCACTCGCCCAAATTTACTCTTAAATTGTACAGGAATTCAGGGTAACTCTCGTCCCTGGACTTAGTAGCGTTCCGAAAACGTTGTCTGAACGCCTCGGCGCTAAGCCTATACTTTCTCAGAAGGCAAGCTTTGACCTTCTCGTAGTTGTCCGCGTCCTCCTTGCTTAGCCGCGCGACAACCTCCGCTGCCTCGCTGGGCAGAACCGTCAATAATCTCTGAGACCAAGTGTCTCGCTGGAAGGACAGTTTTTCGCAGGTTCGCTCAAAGTTAGCCAGATACAGACCGATATCCCCTGATATCACATATGGCTGCATGTACTTTGACATCTTGAAATCTGCCTCCTTGTTGAGACGAGGTACCGCTAGCTGGGGACAATCGCCCGACCTCTTGCTCAACTCTAGTTCTAATTTCCGGAGCTCAATTTCTTGGTCCAGCTTTTTTGCTTCTCTTTCAAGCTTCTCACGTTCGTGCTCCCTTTCCTCTTTTTCCCTCTCAAGTTCACGCTCTCTTTCCTCTTTTTCCCTCTGACGTTCGCGCTCCCTTTCCTCTTTTTCCCTCTGACGTTCGCGCTCCCTTTCCTCTTTCTGCTGTCTGAGCTGTTCCTTTTTTTGCCCGATGAGGTTCCATGCTTCACTGAGCTCCTCATCATCGGTTCCCAGATCAGTGATTGCCTTTATAATCAAGGGTTTTCGTGCCAAACCACTTGTATTAATTCCCAATTCCTCACACAATAGCAACAGTTCCGGTTTCTGCAGCTTTTGTAGGTCCATGATCGCTCCGAGTGTCGGCTACTTCCAAAACAACAGTGCAAACTACCAAACCTAAAGGCGTTTCAACACTTTTTACCAGTTCTTAAAATCTAACCCTGTTCTAGAACCTGGTCCACATCAGAAGAAAAGCCAAGCACTCACCCACACATGCGATCGATGTTCCGAGCTGCCCTCTTGGCCGATTGTTGCTCCTGCTTGTTGCTTGAGATGCCACCTCCGATCACAAGGTGTTGTGGCTTGTAGCTTCAGATCCACCTCCAATCACCAGATGTTGTGCTTGTAGATTCAGATCCCACCGCTGCCACCAGTTGTCGTGACGCTGGGGCTATGGCTTCCCGGCCTTCACTTGGTAGCGTGCAGAGACTCCGGGTTGAAGAAGGACTGAATCTTCGAAGTTGGTAAAATATGTACAAGCAGGTTTACTGGCACTTTGAGAAAACGTATTTACAATATTTACACGAAAAAGAAGGGTACATCAGCAAAATGGCAAGCGTTAAGGGTTCATAGCGAGAAGCGACTGGATGAGCCGTTTACCCAGGGCTCAGAGCGACATTTCGTGCTCTGCAGCGTCCTTAAAAACCCCCTATGTCCAGCCCCTCTCTGAAGATGCTGACCAACCAAATCCAGGGCACGCCCCTCAGGTATCGGCATCCAATCGAACACTTCACTGCACTGATGGTCTGAAGCACTGACTGGTCCGGCATTCATTCGTTGGGCGTGATCACTTGTTGGCGGGAAAAGCTTGGGAACGGCGAGGAGAGGAGGTACATTTCTATTCTTCAGCAAAGAAACCACAAGCTGGTTCTGACAAGGGGTTTTACTTCTCAGAAACCCGAGTGCACGTGGCGCCGCATAGGGCTCCCAACATGGTCCCTTTTCGACAATTGCAAATCTTTCCTGCATTCCCGGGAAATCACTTAATGGCCGTATGAGTCATGCTCCTTTCTTGTCCTGCACGTCAGCGGACATGTCACTCTGTCGTCTCCTTTGGATAGGAGGCATTCATCACTGGAGGATAGCACTTCTCGACTGGAAGGGTGGACAAAAGAAAGAAAGCACTTCCTGCTATTTCCCGCAGGGGGACGTTTCTTTGTGTTTTTCCAGACGTTCTCTTGACAGGGTCAATTTGGCATTTGCAGGTTGTCCACAAAGCAAAACATGCTTACAAAACAGGATTCCTGGAAACAGGCTCACTTAGAGCCATTGGACCATCACCACATATTCACAAAACTTATCCATGCCCACAGGCGAACAATAGAGCGCGCAATTGCGGATGCTTGGTCGTAACAGTACAAACATGATAGAACAATTGTAATTTCTTAGTGCTGAACCAATGCACACAAGCTGTCGCTCTTTCCGAGAACGATAGCCGAATGGAAGGAGTTACCTTGTGATGTGGTATCCTTCTCATCATCCGATGCGTTTTTCTCTGCAAAACTTTCTTGCCAGTAAGTTTAGTGTGGTCCGTTTTATTTTGCGAGCGTATGTTTTTTATTCTTCTGTTTTGGAATTGGATGTAACGCGTTTGTTTCTTCCTGATTCGATCCGTAGTAACTTTACTATGTGCCAACGTGTGTGTGTGTTTTTTCTTCTTTTTCCTTGCTTTGTTGTTGTTCTCTTTGGTGGACCGTAATTTGTTGACATACGTGATGTACCCACTCTTGCCTAGGCTACCAAAAGTCGGCCGGCAGTATTGAACCAATAAATAAGATTCAGTAAAATGCTGAAGAGGACGCCAATTCCAGGCATAACTAAAGGATGCTATACAACGGATGTTTACAGCTCATTCGGCCTAAAAATCCTCGCCGTCCCTGTTGCTGTAATGTATGATGACAAAAACGTTTCCAGGAAAAATGCACGCTTTATTTCGTATTTGATGCAACTATACATTGCGCAGGATTCAGGGGGGTGTTATCTCATTTCGCTCTCTATTCAGCATCAATCTTCTAGTCAATTTGGAGGCTAGTTTGTGATAGAGATTCGAACAGACGACATGTCCACCCTGAAACTTGAGGTGCCCACTGCAAAGTGTGATACTGCGCATTGCGTTCCCTCCAAACTCCCCAACCAAACAAAAATAAAATTAGTTGTGAAATGAAAATGCGGTGTTCGATTCGTTTCATGTCTTCTCTTAGGCGATAAAGCGTTTCCTTGATTTTACTTAAGATAATCGCCGTAGATGCTAGGAAGGATAATGTTCTAAGTCCCCATGCTCCTCCCAGGACGCTTTAGAATACTCGAAGTTCGCGAAACATAGACACATCCGGCCCCGCCGGGGTGGTGCAGTGGTAAGACGCCCGACTACTGTGCCGAAGTTCCCGGGTTCAAACCCGACCACGGCGGCTATGTTTCGATGGAGGCGAAACGAAGTGGCGTCCGTGTGCTGTGCGATGTCAGCAAACGTAAAGATCCCCAGGTGGTCGAAATTACTCCGTAGCCCTCCACTACGGCTCCCCTTTCTCTCTTTTCACTTTCACTGCCACCTTCCTCCTTTCCCTTACGGCGCGGTTCAGGTGTCCACAGAGCAAGTGTGACAAATACTGCGCATTTCCCTTCCTGTGAACCAATTATAATTATTATTATAGACACATCCGATAGAGTAAAATTGTTTGGTAAAATAAGCCACCCTCTATTTATAGTCTGTAGTGCTGGTTATCGATAGCCAGCATTGAACAATTCCTTAGCATGGCCGATGGCGATACTAGATGGCCGCTAGTCCATGGCTGGCGGCGACCTTATTAGCCCGCTCGATAGCCCGTAGTTGAATCTGCGGGTCCGAGCTGACCAGCACGGCTTCCCATTGCTCAGGAGAAGGGAGCTGTATTAATTCCACCGCAGGTGGATCATTTGCGCAGTTCCAGAGAATGTGATCGTATGTCGCTCTTTCGCCGCATTTACTGCAGGTTGGATTGTACTGGCCTGGGTACATCAGGGCAAGCACTGCCGGATTTAGGAGAGAGCGAGGAGAGAGCGTGTGTGTAGTCGGCCCCAGGTAACTTCCTGTGCCTTTGTTAAAGATTTGTGGGGGGGGGGGATATGTGCGCCTTTCCAGCCTGAAGTGATGGGTAATGTCATGAAAAGAAATTAACCCGTCCTTCGTGAAATTCGGGTCGGAGGGCGCGCTCACTGCCCGGTCGACGAAACCTCGGGCTTGCGCGTGAGCCGCCTCGTTCCCCGGATTAGACGAGTGGGCCGGGACCCAGATTAGTTCAATTTCCCTAACCGGAGTAGGGGTGCTTTGGAGGATGCGGAGGGAGGTAAACGTTATGCGACCCTTCGCGCAATTGCGAATGGCTGTTTTAGAATCACTGAATATAATATCGGCGGACGTGTTTGCTATGGCTAAGGCTATGGCCGCTTCGTCCGCCGTCTCGGAGGAGGTGGATGCGATTGATGCGGCCGCCAACGAGGAACCGTTCCCATTCACAGCGGCCAGTGCGAACGCTTGTCTGTGGGTGTGCCGATATTCCGCCGCGTCCACGTATGCTGCATTGACGTGTCGGCCGTACTTGGCATGTAGGGCGCGAGCCCTCGCCATGCGTCGGCCTTCGTGGTGCGCGGGGCGCATATTCTTGGGCAAGGGTTTAATGAATAGAGCTGTCCTAATGTGTGTAGGTAAGTGTGGTTTCGCGTCCTTCTCTGGAAGTTGTTCGCACATGTGTAGTCTGTACAGGATGGACCTTCCCACGTTCGTGGGAGTGAGTCGTCCGAGCTGGGAGACAAGGTGTGCCTCGCACAGCTCCGAAAGTGTGTTGTGAACCCCAAGGGCCACTAAACTTTCCGTAGACGTGCTGTGCGGGAGCCCAAGGGCAGCCTTGTAGGCCTGTCGGATTAGGCTCTCGACCTTCATTCTTTCCGCGAATTGCAGTTGCAGGTACGGAAGAGAGTAGACAATGTTGCTCAGTACGAAAGCCTGGACTAATCGACAGAGATCTTTTTCTTTCATTCCTTTTCTTTTGTTGGCGATTCGTCTGATAAGTCGTACAGTCTGATTCACCGTGGCAGTGAGTCTGTTGATTGTTTCGTTGTTTTTGCGATTGTTTTGTATGTACATGCCCAGTATGCACATGGTTTGAACCTCCCTGACCAGTCGGCCTCTCACACATATGTTCAGGACGATCGGGGGGGGGGGGGGGGGGGGCGTGGTTTGCATTTCTTCCTAGCGCCTTGGCCCTGAAAACCAGCAGTTCAGATTTCGCGTGCGAGCATTCAAGGCCCGCTCCCGACGCGTAGGTTTCGATTATGTCGACTGCCTGCTGCAGCGTATCCTCTATTTGGCCGTCATTCCCCGTGGTTACCCACAGGGTGATGTCGTCCTCGTAGAAGGTGTGCTGCTGCCCAGGCAGGGCAGCGAGCTTGGGGGGAAGTGTAATGAGTGCAAGATTAAATAGGAAAGGCGAGAGCACCGAGCCTTGTGGTGTGCCCCGGCTTCCCAGAGGAATGGGATCTGATTTAAGGCTACCTAGAGTGAGCTCTGCTGTCCGCTCTGATAGGAATGATCGGACATAATTAAATATCCGTTTACCAGGGTCAAATTGAGAGAGATTCGTGAGGATTGTCTCATGCGAGACGTTGTCGAAGGCTCTGCTCAGGTCTAGCCCGAGTACCGCCTTCGTCCCAGTTCCACATGGAAGGTCCAGCACATCCTTCTTAAGCTGTAGCATCACGTCCTGCGTGGACAAGTTTGCCCTAAAGCCAATCATTGTTGGAGGAAGTAAGTCGCGGTCTTCCGCGTAATTTTGCAGTCGGTTAAGGATGACATGTTCCATTAGCTTTCCGATCCAAGACGTGAGGGAGATGGGCCGCAAATTTTCGATCGAGAGTTTCTTGCCTGGTTTTGGAATGAAGGTGACCCGCGCGTGCCTCCATTCCTGAGGGATCTCGCCTTTCCTCCAGAAGGTGTTCATTAGTTCCGTCAGGGCCGCGACAGACGTGTGGTCTAGGTTTCGGGGCGTTTTGTTTGACAGCCCGTCAGGTCCCGCCGCGGTGGTGGTACGGAGCTGGCTGAGAGCAAACCAGACCTCGGCATCTGCTATGTCGGCGTCCAGGATGTCGTTGGGGAGACCCTCATACGCGGGTAGAGGGTCTGTGTGGGATGTGCTCAGGTAGCGTGTTCGCAGTTCGGCAAGTAGCTCAGCGTCCGTACCCTGGTATTGGTGAATTAATTTCTTGAGTCGGTCTCGCTGTGTGCATTTTGTCTGTGTAGGGTCGAGCAAGTGTCGGAGGAAGAACCATGTCTTTTTGTTTCCAAGCTGCCCGTTCATATTATCACAGATTTGGCCCCATTGTTTTTCCTGTAGCTCTATAGTGTACGTTTCGATATGGCGCTCGAGTTGCGCTATACGCTTGCGTAGATTTCTATTTGGTCTCTGTCTCTTCCAACGTTTTAGTAGGCTGGCATGCGCTTCCCACATGTGAAGGAGTTTGGAGTTAGTCGTCTGGTGCGGCTCCTCAGTAGGCTTCTCGACCATGGTGGTCTTGACGTCCTCTTTAAGTGCAGCAATCCACTCCGTTAGGTTGTTTATAGTAAAATGTCAGTTATGGCGTGGACGGAGGGGCATATTAACACAATGAATTGCTTTTGACGAGAGTGAATTGCTTGCGGTGGCCCGAGGACGTCACGCACACTCTAGGCGGCACTTATCCCATATAGCGCCAAAGTACACCACATTCAGTACGTATTTGTTGATTTATTTCAATACCCAGAGGGCCAAAAGGCAATCTAGAGGGTGTAGGTGAAGCGAAAAATGAATATTACTTAGCACTAACACTTGTGCAATTACAAAATGTAATCAATAGGCGCAGACTTGAAGGATGGTGCGTCAGAATTGAGGCCATGGGGTGGAGAAGGCGGTTTCATTCTGAGCAAATGTCAGTAAAAGTAAATTGACAAGAACGTTACTGTGGCCACGGAGCATGGCGATCTTAAGCCGGTGATCAATGCGAGATAATACATATGAAGGCTGAAAAAGAAGTTCGCTGTTTATATACGGACAATGGAAAACTATTTTATAAAAAAAAAAAAAGAAGCCAGCGAAAAATATTTCTGCGGATAAGTAAATCTTGGATTTGATTTTATTAAGGAGACGCTAGATATACGACGATAGTTGGAGTTGATGAAGCGAACAAACCGGTTTTTGCACAGATTCAGTGAGGTCAATTAATGTCTGTCGAGCAGGATCCCATATTGCCGATGTATATGCAAGTTCAGGCCTCACTACAGTTTGATACACAATCAGTTTCAGATGTAAAGGTGCCTCAGCAAAGTTGCGGCACGAATTGCCAAAAGTACGGGTAGCGTTAACGATAATGAAATCCATATCCATGTTCCGTGAGAAGTTACTGGTTATGTGAACTCGAGATACTTATAAGATATTTGCTCCAATTTATTGCTGTCAATGGAGCTGTTAATACCCCTGTGAATTCAAGGGTACTAGCACGACAAGAGAATCTCATGCCCTTACATTTATTAGCCCACAAAGGCATTAGCCATTTATCACAGCAGTTAGAGATACTGTTCAGGTCAGATTGAAACATATAATAATCGTGTGGACTTGTTATTTCGCGATAGAGAACACAATCATCTCATAATAACTTAATAAAGAAGTTAATGCCGTTAGAAAGTTCATTAATATAGATAAAAATAATGAATTACTTAAAACCGAGCCTTGGGGGACGCCGGATATTACAGTATACAAAGAGGGGAGGTGTAATAGTTAGAAGATAAACTGAGAGCGGTTAGTCAGGAAGCATTCAATTCAGCAAGAATACTCGGATGTATATTTATTGGGCTAATTTTAAGGACAAGTATTTCATGTGGAAACTGATAATATGTTTTTGCAAAGTCCACCCCATTAGGCCTTCAATAAGACATCCTAAGTCTAAGACAGAGGCAATTCTGTGCATGAAAGACAGATGTAGAGTTTCGCAGATGTATTTACGCAAACCAAGCTGTAATAGACTAAACAAGTGTTGCTTTCGAGAAATGTACAGGGCTTGACTAAATCACGTGTTCAAGAAGTTTGCAAGGATTAGATGTTAGAGATATCGGCATGTACTTAAGAGGAGGTTGGGGGTTGAAAATGGGACCCACCTTGCCCACTTTATATTCTAACGGCAGTGAAGAAAACAGAATATATTGAATGAAACTTTAAGCCAGAATGACGAATGTTAAAGATATCGGGTAGGTACAACATCCCTGTTTTTAGAAACTTCGAGTTGATTTCATCGGCGCCACAGCACGACGACAATTTCAATTTCCTAATTATGTGCATTACTCTCACTGAATGAATAATGCCAGGCACCATTGGAACAAAAAACATAGCATCGGACCTGAAAGCGGATGCGAAAAAGATGACCGCAAATGCGTTCTCTGGCAGGCTACAGCATTCTGCGCAGTTCATGACGTCGCCATTCCGATCTTCGAGATATTACGTCCAAAGCGTTCAATGCCTCATTTTTGTCAGCAGGAGCTCTCGGCAGAAGGTGTCACACTTTCGAGAACGCATCGTATATTGGCATTGGTAAACACTTATTGAAATGTAGTTAATGGGTTAATTGAGTTGTAATGAGGAACAGGGTAATTAGGAAATTAGATATAATAATGATTAGCTAATTATGAACATTGAATATGAATCAAAAATATTACCTAAATAAATAATTGACTAATTAGCCATTAATATCTAATTATCTAATCAGCTTATTTTTATTTTACCTTAAATTTATTTACATCAATTATTTACCTTTTCTAATTACTAATTAAATGACTACCAGACAAAAAATTAAAGAGCACTGCAGAATCTGCATTAGAGTAACGCGAAAGCACGGATGCTGCTGTTGGTTACTTCTGATGGCTTCTAGTTGCTTCTAGTTGCTTAATTCACCCCTTGTTTACCCATTTTAGTCTGGTACTTTCAAATTGCGCCAATCCCCTCATATATCCTCTTTCGGCTCTACTTCCCGTAGCGCGACGTCACATCCTCTACGTCACATTAATTCACTTCTTGTTTCTTTATTTTAGTCTAGTACTTTAAAATTGCGCGCCAATCCATTCCTATGCCCTTTTTCGGCTCTACTTTCGCTTGCGTGACGCACCCCCTTGGCGTCACCCACTTGATTACCTTAATTTGCTACTTTAGTCTTTCGTACTTTCAAATTGCGCGCCATTCCCATCCTATGCCCGTTTTTGATGCGACTTCAGGTTGCATGACATCGCATCGTTGACGTCATCCTTATTGACTGGTATAATTAACTATTTTAGTATTTCATACATTCAAATGTGGCTCCAAGCCATTCGCTAATGAGACCATTTTGCCTTTACTTTTTCATTCTTCCGTCTCATATAAAACCTAATGAACTTATTGGCCCAATTATTTTCTCGCACAAAATATTACATCCCCCTTTATCGATTGACACCACTCATTAGCCTCTACGACTTCTCAATTACTAACAACTGCTGCGGACACGATTTTTCAAATTGCGCACCAATCCCTTCCTAGCCCTTTTCCGCCTGTAGTTCCAGTTGCGTGGCGTCACATCATCTACATCACATTAATTCAATTCTTGTTAATTCATTTTAGTCCTTGGTACTTTCAAATTGCGCGGCAATCAATTTCTATGCCCTTTTTCAGCTCTACTTCCGGTTGCCTGACGTCACATTCTTGACGTCATCTAATTTGACTCATTTAATTAACTATTTTAGTATATGATGCATTCAAATGTGGCGCCAAGCCATTTGTTAATATACCACTTCTACCTTTACTTTTTCATTTCTGCCTTTTATTAATTACCTGATTAACCTATTGGCCTAATTATTTTTTCGCACACAACATTGCATCACCCTCTGTCGATTGACACCACTCAAGCTCTACGAAATTCAGTTGCTCACAACTGCTAAATATATGATTTTGCGTGCTTTTTTTTTTAGTTGATTGTCTAATTAGTCCATTGACGTAAATATTATTTCAAACACAACATTACATCACCCTCTACTGATTGACATCCCTCATTAACCTCTACCACTCCTCATTTACAACTGCTGCAGACAAATTTTACATTTTTTCCTGTAATTATTAGCTAATTATCTTTCCGACCTAAGAATTTTTTCTGCAGCAACATTATGGCAGCCGCTATCGATTGACACCACTCACAAACCTCTGCCACTTCTCAATTATTCGCAACTGTTGAGGACATGATTTTGCGGACGCGGCCTGCTTACATGGTCTGTGGACAGCAGCCTGTGAACATAGCGAAGTAATGCTTTCGCGTTAATAACCCAAATGCTAATTTAATTACGTCGGCAGTGGCGCAGTATGTCGGGCGATGATATTAATGCTGACGTCATCATGATGCAGTATGTCCTACTTTGAAATTGATGACGTCAGCAGTGGTGTAGCATCTCGTACCTTAAAAAAAATAATGACTTCATCAGTAGTGCAGTTTGTCCTGCCATGAAATTAATAATGATGTCATGAATGGTGTATATCATGCCTTGAAATGAGCGTGACTATGACGTCATTACATTGTGCAGATGAACAACAGACACACTCGTCGTCGGGTCTGCACAAATATATTTTCGCAGGACCCGCTGTGCCAGGCGGCAACGGGGCAGCGAACAGCCGGCATTTAATCCTGCTGCCACGTACAACTATCTGCGCGTGCTTGGCAGGCGTGCTGAGGCTGTCGTCCTCTTTGGCGAGAGGACGATGGCATGCCACAGGGCCCCCCTCTAGTGATGAAGCCATCAGGGAAGGGAAATGGCGAAAAGCAGACACCGATGGTGTGAAGTGCACGATCGGGAGGGATCGCAGTGACACAGTTTGCGATGACATCTGAGTCAAGGTGGGCGGGTTTAAGGCGATCAACGCAGATCGTGTCCTCCTGGCCGTTGATACGCAGTAGAAAGCACTTAGGAGCGCACCGAAGCACCTGGTACGGTCAATCGTATGGCAGCTGCAAGGGTGGACGTACAGCGTCGTGGCGAACGAAGACGTGTGTGCACCACTGCAGGTCGGGGGAAACGTGGATAAGGCGGGAATACTGGCGCTGACGTGGTAGAATGTCATTGCCCATAGCGCTACGTAGTAGGCAAGCGTAGTATGTGACGTCAGGAGGCGTGGGTGGCGAGGGCTCGAAGAACTCACCAGGGACGCAGAGAGTGGTGCCAAACGTTAACTCGGCTGGACAGGTAAAAGAGTTGCTGCGAAGTGCGGTGCGGAGACCAAGCAGGACGAAGGGTATGCGCTCAACCCATGGTGCAGGGAAAGCGGACGCCATAAGGGAAGCTTTCAACTGCCGGTGAAAACGTTCAATGATACCATTCGAAATAGGGTGGTAATAGGTTGTCTTAATGTGGCTGACGCCAAGGAGCCGAGATAGGTAAGCAAACAAAGCTGAGTCAAACGGACGACCACGATCAGTTGTAATGGTGGAGGGAACGCCGCAGCGGCTAATCCAGAGTGTGATGAGCGCTCTTGCGTTCGACTCCGCTGTTATGACCACAAGGGGCATCGCTTCAGGCCACCTCGTGAACCTGTCAATGCCGGTTAATAGGTAGCGGTGGTTCCCGCAGCGAGGAAGAGGACCGACAATGTCGACGTGCAGATGGCTGAAGCGGGAGTCCGGGGACGGGACAGCGAACCGCAGGCATTTATTCCTGCTGCCACGTAGAACTAACTGCACGTGTTTGGCAGGCACGCTGAGGTTGTCTTCTTCACCGTGAGGCCGATCATCATCATCATCATCAGCTTCACTATACCCACTGCAGAGCAAAGGCCTCTCCCTTATTTCTCCACATAACCCGGTTCTGTGCTAGCTGCATCCACTTCACCCCTGCGAACTTCTTAACCTCATCCGCCCACCTAACTTTCTGCCGCCCCCTGCTACGCTTTCCTTCCCTTGGAATCCAGTTTGTTACCCTAAGCGACCAACGGTTATCCTCTCTTCGCACTACATGTCCTGCCCATGTCCATTTCCTCTTCTTAATTTCCGCTAGAATGTCGGTAACTTGAGTATTTCTCTGACCCACTCTGCACGCTTCCTATCTCTTAATGTTACCACTACCATTTTTCGTTCCATAGCCCTCTGAGTTGTCCTCAACTTAAGTAGAACCATCTTGGTTAGCCTCCACGTTTCAGCCCCATAGGTGAGTACAGGTAAGATGCAGCTGTTGTATACTTTCCTTTTTGAGCGATACCGATAAGCTGCTAGTCATAATCTGCGAGTGCTTGCCAAATACGCTCCATCCCAATCTTATTCTTCTGGTTATTTCCTTTTCATGGTCCGGATCGGCGGTTACTACCTGTCCTAAGTGACATATTCACCTACTACTTCCAGAACTTCGCTACCTAATGTAAACTGCTGTTCCTTCCCGAGGCTGTTGAACATCACCTTAGTCTTCTGCATATTGATTTTCAAGCCTACCTTTCTACTTTTCCTGTATAGGTCATCAATCATTATTTGCAGTTCATCCCATGAGTTGCTTAGTCAGGCAATGTCATCAGCAAATCGCAGATTACTCAGGTATTCTCCATCTACCCTTATCCCTAACAGCTCCC
Organism: Amblyomma maculatum; assembly: GCF_055883805.1. Taxonomy (NCBI): domain Eukaryota; kingdom Metazoa; phylum Arthropoda; class Arachnida; order Ixodida; family Ixodidae; genus Amblyomma; species Amblyomma maculatum. The sequence continues at coordinate 78,004,276 of NC_139348.1, forward strand.
ATTCCAAGTCGCAATACTTCCTCTAAGCAAGCTATGAATAGTACTGGGGAGATTGTGTCTCTTTGCCTAACTCCTTTCTTTATGGGAATTTTGTTACTTTATGCAGAACTATGGTTGCTGTGCAGCCACTATATATATATGTTCCAGCACTTTCACGCACGGCTCGTCTACCAGCTGATTTCGCAATGCCTTTATCACCGCCGAGAATTCAACTGAGTCAAATGCTGTTTCGTAATCAATGAATGCTATGTATAAGGACTGGTTATATTCTGAGCATTTTTTATCAACTGGTCGATGGTATGAATATGATCGATAGTAGAGTACTGTTTCCGAAAACCTGCTTGATCCTTTGCTTGATTGTCTAAGGTTGTCCCGATTCTTTTAGCGATTACCGTAGTAAATACCTTATACGTAACAGACAGTAAGCTGATTGGTCTGTAATTTTTATGTTCCTTAGAGTCGCCTTTCGTGTTAATAAGAAAAATGTTTCCATTCTTCCATGATTCCGGTACCGTCGATGACACCAGGCACTGCGTATACAGGGTGGCCAGTTTTTTAGCAGGATATCCCCCCGTCTTTTAACAAATCTGTAGTTATCTGATCCTCTCCAGCTGTTTTCCCCCTTTTTATAGTTTCTAATGCTTTCTTGACCTCGTCCTTCGTCACTGGTGGAACGTCTGACTGTTTTCCCAGCCGCCAATCTCATTACAGTCTTGACTACTTTGGCTGCTGTAGAGATCTGTATAGAACTCCTCGACTACTTTGACTATCTTGTCCATATTCGTGATGACGTTGCCCACCTTGCCCCGTATCGCATACATCTAGTTTTTGCCTATGCCAAATTTCTTTGCGCACAGCATAAAGCACGCAAATGCAGACACAAAACATTTAATCCATGTTCACGCACAAAATTGGCAAAACGCCTGAACTATATATTAGCCTAACAAAACTTGTCAAGTTATATATTAGCCATCAGTTCTTTACGCGGTGGCACCTACGGTGATATACTCGGAATGGTGGTGACAAACGTTTATTGATCTAAAAGGGGTGGGGGTATGCATGAGCCGGATCTTTAAAGATCCAGCCTTTACAGATACTAGGTGGGGTCTCTGAACGGGGCCCCAGTGGCGTCGGCCGCTGCCCGGGCGCGCTCGACCAAATCCTGTCGGGCCTGCAGGTCATAGCAGCTGACCAGGGTCCCCTCCCAGTCCTCCCGAGGGGGGTTGGAGTAAGGAGGAATAGCTAGGTTGGATGGACAAGGCCACATCACGTGGTAGATGTCCGAAGAATTCTCCGCACAGTGCGGACAACTACCCGTGAAGGAAGGATTAAAATGTTTTAGTGCTGCCGGGCACAGCAGAGTGTTGGTATACAGACGGAGTAGAAGCCATTCCTCCGTCTTAGAGAGACCTTTACTCGGGCGAGAGTAAAGGCTATTGCAAGATTGATAATAAAGTACAATGCATTTAAAAAAATACACGGGTTCGAATTCGAGATCATGATCTAATGGATTGAGTTACAGGAAGGGGAAAGAGGCGGTAACTGTCTCACTCGTTTTTTGTGGACACTTCAACTGCGCCGTAAGGGAAGAAGGTGGGAGTGAAAGTGGAAAGAGAGAAAGAGGTGCCGTAGTGGAGGACTAAGGAGTAATTTCGACTACCTGTGGATCTTGAAAGTGCGCTGATCTAGGGCGTCCAGATGGGATGCCCGGAAAGAAAGCGCGCGGTCAGTGGCATCGGCTGCCTCATTCCCTCGAGACCCATTATGAGCAGGAGCCCATACCATTTTCCGGTAAGTGGGATCCCCGGTATAGGTGCGGTTTTGAAGTAGTCGGTAGGCTAAGTATTGCGCCCAGCCTGCTCGACGTTCCGACAGGCCCCTCGCGAGTCGGAGATAACTGTTTTAAAATCAGTATGGGTAGCTGCCAGCGCAATGGCGAAATGTAAGCCCGTCAATAGTTTTGGACTGGTGGACCACTGCGGCCGTGTACCATCCCCCACGGTGGGGGCCGGAGGCGTCCATGTAATAAATACCGGGTTTCTACCCATAATGGCGGCCCAGGGCTTCCGCCCGCGCCAGGGGCCGGCCATTGTGGTCTTCATGTGTCATATTTTTAGGAAGAGGGCGTACGTGGAGGGCGCATCTCCACTCGAAAGGGAGACGTACACGATCTTCCATAAGGGTGGTATGTTGGATGTGTAGCCGGGCAAGGAGACGGTGACCCGACAGTGTCTTAGAAAGACGTGTGTATTTACTAGTTAAGTAAGCCTCGGATCTCCCGGAACGTATTCACCATGCCCAGGTCCAGTAGACGCTGGTTGGCGGTGTTCACAGGGAGATCGAGGGCTCTGTTAAAGATTTTGCGCAGGATGACTTCGAGTGAATCCTTGTCTTGTTTCCGAAGGTGGAGGTAAGGAGTCGAATAGAGGATTCGTCTGGTCGAATGCATGCACTAGCCGCAAGGAGTCTTTGCACCGCAACCCCCCCCTCCCGTTTGTTAGAAATCCGGCAGACCATGCGGCCCACCTGGTCCCCCACCTTACGGAGTTTCGTCAAGATAGTTATCGACCGTCTATGTATGAATGCAGAGCTCCAGTACCCGGACTTCTGTGCGTTCAGGAATCGGTCCTGTCTCCAAAGAGAGCTCAGTTTTGGTCGTACACTTTGGTGAGGGGCGTATGTGTACAAATTCAGATTTTTGAGGGGAGCATAGCGTTCCACTATAGTTGCCACTTGTTGCAGGTTGGCCTCAACATCTCCAAGGGAACCTCGCGTGCTCGGAGAGCGCGACTGTTCACCTGTCTGCGAAGAGTCTTTTATTGCGAAAGCAATACTTCTAGCACTTTTCTGCCATCGGTGGAGGTCGTTCCTTCGCTACGGCGCACCACGTGACAGTGTGACGTCACGACCAGAGGAGAGCAGGGGCCCCAACTCGTCTCTTCGGCCGTAGTCGTTCCTTCGCTCAGCGCGGCGGCTACTATGTGACGGCCTCCTCGGCCCGCCGCGTGAGGGCGCTCGCTAGGAGAGGATAAACAGGTGCCACAGGCGCGCTCCACTTAGTAAGGTCTGAGGAGTTGTACAAGGCTTCGCTGGATCGACGTGCTGCGCGCAAACGCCGGCGCCGTGCCGATGAGACAGATGAAGAAAGGCAAGAGCTGTTGGCTACGCAACGCGCCTATGCCGCAGAATGGCGAGCCCGGCGGCGTTCTACAAGTTCAGTGAGCGAGAGTAGTTTCATGGACTCTGAATGCCGAAGAATCGTCTATGAGTAGTGCAGAGCGCGAGTACTACCCAATGGGATAGCATTCTAGACTTGGTGATGTATAGACGTTCGGACGACTATGTAATTACCAGTGTTCAGACTAAGAGTCACTACTTTACGGCCCACCAAAGTGTGTTCATTGGAATAAACAAACAGTAGAAACCATGTTGTGTCCAGAGTAAATCCTTTAGTTGCACAAAAGGCGAAGCCATGCCAAACCACCAGCAGAGTCAAGCGCAGCCAGGAAAGTATTGCTTTCGCAATCACTCAGGCTTAACCAGAGCTAAGCCACAGCTAATTTTTTGATGCAGTACTCGCATGAACGTAATGAGGGCAATATCTAATAATAAAATACATTGTCTCTTGAATACTGCAGCTTAATCACTAGAGGTTCGTTTAAATTTAGATTTGCGGCTTCAAGCTGCTAATCGGCCGAACAGTTGCCTTGAGTCATGCCATTAAATGGTAAGTCCTAAACCGGGATCCAGCCGGGAGATGTAGCCCTGCTGATGGATTACATTGTTAAAGTGCGCATGAATGAAACCTCCATTTACTGAGGCATTTCAACTGCAGTATCACTCCTCGAGAAGTAGGCTGTCATGGAAGCTTAAACTGCCCATCAACGCGTCCTTTACAGGCTATACTGCATTGGCTAGGTGCCCGCTTAAGCCGAATGGTGCGCCCTCGGTTGATTCGTCAGCACTTTATCCGACTATCTACGTGTGCGATGTCAGCGCACGTTAAAGATACCCAGGTGGTCGAAATTACTTCGGGGCCCTCCACTACGGCACCCCTTTCCCTCTTTCCAATTTTACACCCACCTCCCTCCCTTCCCTTACAGCAGGGTTCATGTGTCCACAGAAAAATGTGTGAAAGATACTGCACCTTTCCCTTCCTGTGAACCAATTATTAGTATTACTGTAATAAGCTTCGTTCAGTGTGTGTTTCTAGGACATGCAGTGCAGATCTTGACTCACATAGATATAGTTCAGTGGTTTGTAGTCTCCTTATGAATGCAGCGGATGGCTTTACGTATGCCTGCCAGTTTGGTTGCCCAGCAGGATGTTTACTAGTGACCCCAAAAGTGCTGCTTGAAAGCGCTTCCAGGTACTGTAATCGCTGCTGCTGAAAACGTAATCACCTGTTCATATTGTTCATATTCAAAACCATGCTCTTTTAACTCTAATAGATACTGGAGCATAGTAAAGCCAACTCCTTCACTGTCACTGGCTCGGTGTGCTACGGTTTGAAGAGCCTGCACTAGTGACACGCACGGTCGGTTTCAAAAATATTTGCAAGGGTTCCTCCGTAATTTGACGGATACTATAGTCTTTAGGCATCACATTGCGCTCCGCCCTAATGACATTCAATTAGGCTCCAAATGGACGCGCGTAATAAGTATTGCTCAGGCCATGCTGGCGATGCCTGGCCAGGTGTCTGAACTTTTCTCGTAGAAGCTCTTGTTAAAAATAAATGCAGGCTGGGCTGGCGCTTACCCCACAAAATGTGTCCCACGTCGAAGCGTCACCGGCAAAAATAAGCAGATCTTTTGACGCGAAACGTCGGGGCACCGTATCTGGCCACTAACTACAATAGATGGCGCAGGCGGACCCTGCAATTTGCCACTTTTAAACCATGAAATGCTTGCAGCACTGTCTGGTTTTGTTATAACCGTACACTAACTTCGACAGGACGCATTAAGTTCCATTGTGACATGTAACACTTTATACGGCCTCACGTATGAAATGGGCTGGCCACCAGTTCTGACAGGCTACTACGCCAGCAGCGTGCGTGTAAAAATTATTGAGCTCACGCTCCGAATTTAAGGGAATGACGCAGTAGAATTAAGGAGTGCCATCTACTGCTCCACTAGCATTATCTCGTACGCTTATATCTTGTCTCCGCTCGCTTAGTTATCTATTTATTTGTGCAGTAATATCTCAAGCATTCTAATTAGCCCGCAGTCCTAAACTATCACGTAATCCAGCAAGCTGTCAAAGTGACCATCCAACACAGATATAAATGCCTGCTTTAACCCAGCCAAACAATAATAACGCTTTGATCTCACGTCGTCTCATTACGTCACAGGACCCTTCGACGAATCAGTAAAGCTCATTTTTTTTATTTATGTGGAACACGTATAGTCGCACAAGCATACCCAGTTTAAAACAGTTTCGTCTGCTTTTCGCCCACAGGAAGCGAGGAATACGGCAGGTAATTCTATCTGACTCTGAAAAAGCAGAATGGTTACACGCATAAATCGTCGCTTTGAGCTCATCTAGGGTAAATAGAGCGTTTAGATGCTCATCTGTGGTGGGAAGAGCATACCGGTGTTGATCAACTGCAGATTCACTCTCAGCCATTCAAAGGAGAAATACTCCGCAACCTAAAACGTTTTCCCGGTGTTCAAAAGCGGCAAATCGGGGAAGGGTGCTGCTAAGGAATGGTGGCACTGCGCGGATGACACGACAGATTCTTTAGAGTGATTTCCGAGAATGCAACGTGCTGCAAAATGGCCATCCCTGCGGTCTTCCGAGCTGGTCAGAATAGCGCTGATTTCAAGCTTGCTCTCTGCCCGGAGTCCCGAGAAGTATTTCGTCCTGCAGCATTTTTCCTCGCATCACTGGATTGCAAGTAGAGTCGAGTAGAGCATGTCCCTTAACGTTTTGTAATTCAAGGCCGAAATACAACGGGCTGTTTTTAGCACCTCCATAGTCCTACGCTGCTGCGTAACTGCCAAGGTAGCAGGGTGCTCAGACCTCCCTTTTAAAACGCTACGGAAAGTATTCCAGTCAATGCAGCGTAGCATGTAACGTGGAAAGCGGTCAAGATACTGAAATTAAATATCAGTCGTTGTCATATCTTACAATAACAGCACGCCCAGTTGCCGGCGTTGAGAGACGCCTGGTCACAAACAGCAGCTGCAGGGAGCTGTTGTAGGTAGCCCAGAGCATAAAGGTTGGTACCCATCAGTAAGTATCACTAAGGCTGCATTATCCAGGAAAGTGACCACATCGCGATCAGTGTTCTTTACGGCTCTTCATGCGCATGCTCATGTTCATTGATATATCCGGCTATATTATGGTACTGTGAAATACTCTTCACGAGTGACTAATCGTGTTAATTCAGATGGGTGCCTAGGTGCACGCATGTAGCCACCGGCGATTAATATTGTGTGCCATTTCGGTTTCAGATTTACAACATATTCGCTGCTGCTGCCTTCGATAGCATTGTTTAAAGTGAGTCAGGTCGTAGCGAATACATCACAGAACCTTGATGCCCAGCTTTTTGGGACATGTACTACGCACGCCATCTACCGGCAGGTGGCGGCGACAAAGCGCGTTACTTAATGGGAACGGGTACAAAAAAATACGTAAAACGTGAACAAAAGCACGTACGCAAAATGATTCCGGGATTCATATAATATAGAGTTAGCCGAAGATTGTGCCGAAGTTTCAGCTCTGTGCTCTTATTACACGAGCTCCCCAGCGCGTCTGAATATTATGCATTGCTTCCTACGGCAAGGCACCGAAATTTGCCTCTTTTTTAGACTTTGAAACTGTATAGCGTCGTAACACGGATAGATATCGACAATGATTCCCGGTTTTAAGTACCCTAACATATGCTGATTAAAATGGTTTGCGTCGATCTGGCATAGATTTAATCATGCAGCTTCCTGGGGCCGTTTTATGTGCAACCTGATGTCGCCTCGCATATGAAACATGGCTCCTGCAGTGGGCAGTTACGCAGAGGAGATGGTTGGATGATTCCACCTAAGATGGATGAAAGCGTGGCTTGTCGAAATTTTTGTGTGATGTTTCCTGATGTTTAAACAAAAAAATATGTGCAACTGGTTTTAATTCATTTTTGTTTTCTATAAGCACCGGGTATAATTAATGGCCACGAGGTCTAGCTCTGCTGTTTGGCTAAGTTTTTATGAATCACATAAAATGTTAAAGTTATGTAAATAAAATCGTTTGAATACATATCAAAATGTTTTTATTTCCGCTCAATTATTTTTATTTTTGTTTTTTATAGCGAAATTTTAACGAAACGTCAACCCAAGGAAACGACTTTTTTTTTGCTATTTTGCGTATCTAAAAAAAGGTTACTACAAAGCAACAGAAATGCGCATTATGTTTCATGTTAACTTATCTATCAAACTGCCAGCGCTCCTATCTAACGTTTCCGATTAAGCGTTATGATCGGGCTAACTTCAACAAACGCTGCGCAATGGAAAATTCGGACAACAATGAAAATACTTTGTATTTCTTAAAATTAGTCTACATATTATCATCTACATCAACTTTCATAATCACTAAAAACTTATTGCGTAATTTTATTTCACTAATAGTTACGGCTTCTTTAATGAGGTCCCTCCGCAAGGCTCAGCGCGCAATGCGGATTGTAGAGTCTACGGGGTCATTCCAAGCCAACGCATCCAGACATTGCACTCGCCATCTTCGATTTCTTTTTAAAAAGTTATGGCCTGTTGTATTACTGTGATGAATATTATCCTGGCCTTGTTTTAGCGGAAAAACATTTTCCAACGTGGCCACCGTTTGCAAACGGCGCGAAACCTAGCCGCACAATCAAATTTGTAAAAATTAAAGTTCTTGACGCACAACTTTTAAACTTTTTCATGCAAATAAAACAAACATGCTTAAAATGAGTGCACATATAGATTATTTACTGTAAATAAAACGCGCATAATTATGATTTACAAACATTTCAAGCTCTGAAAGTTACACTTCGTTCTACTGTATACCCTTTAGAGGAGACACTCGAAGCAGTGGAATAGGTCTCTGTCCATGCGGCGCAGTCAACCGCATCGCCCCTGTTACGCTAGCTGCTAGCTTTACTAAAAAAAGGCAGTTCGTTTTGAAAAGGGCAATATAGTGCGAACATAAAATATTTTAATACACACTGTCCTACGCAACAATTCGAAACAAAATTTGTGCAGTGAGAATCACCGCGTCATTACAATGTATTGCTGTTACATATACAACCTAAACAGTCCACTACAGATGTCGCTATAATATGAATGTAGCTATAAACATTTCACAACAGACAGGACACATAAAAGAAGCAATGCTTTAAGAAAAAAAAGAAAGGCAAACTTCTCGTCCGTTAGCAAAGGATATCAGTCAGCAAAAGTTGACGTAATTTGAATAGAAATATGCTCACGGTTTATACAGACGCAGCTTATGTCGGACAATGTAGCAATATCCTTGAGAGTTTCAAATGTTGTGGCTCGAGCTCCCCAGATGGTGCAGAAACAACGGCACAGAACGGCAGACTATCACATGCAGGAATAAGCGGACAAAGGAGTCAGGCCCTCTTAAATAACCTCGGGCGTAGTTTTGGCGCCTTTTTTGAATGACAGGAGTGCTTTCTTCTGTATATCTTCAGTCCTGCTGTACCTGATTGGTGTATTTTCCCTCGCCGGAGACGTCTCCGCAGTCTCACTGACTTTAGATATTTAGCTTGCGGCATCGCAAGTGTGTGTGTGTGTGTGTGTGTGTGTGTGTGTGTGTGTGTGTGTGTGTGTGTGTGTGTGTGTGTGTGTGTGTGTGTGTGTGTGTGTGTGTGTGTGTGTGTGTGTGTGTGTGTGTGTGTGTGTGTGTGTGTGTGTGTGTGTGTGTGTGTGTGTGTGTGTGTGTGTGTGTGTGTGTGTGTGTGTGTGTGTGTGTGTGTGTGTGTGTGTGTGTGTGTGTGTGTGTGTGTGTGTGTGTGTGTGTGTGTGTGTGTGTGTGTGTGTGTGTGTGTGTGTGTGTGTGTGTGTGTGTGTGTGTGTGTCGCGCGGCCCTGCAGCCTAATATATGTATATGTTTATTTATCCACTGCACAGACGAGAGAGAGTTTTCTTCTTGGTCTCAAATTTAGTGCGCCGCCTGTGCTACGCTATGAGCAAGGAGGGCAGGCGTGTGTAGCTTAGAATGCTTCTTTAGAGGATCTAAATATACACACTGCACGTTCGCTACTCCCAAAAGCACGATTCAGCCCCATGTCCCATCTCGTTTCTCCGTATGTGTACATGAAGTGCCCCTCTCCACGCATAAAAACTGGGCAGTAAATCGTGCCTACTTAAAGCACTCGAACGCTGCACTCTTCATTCTCTTCGCGCATTTGTCCTGACTCTTGGTGCCATACATCAATATGTCATCGGGAAGGCCAAGTCAGGCAGCCATGTCAGTCACATAGAACTGACAAAACGAATGGCGATGCAGGGAAGAAAAAAGCGGGTTTTAAAGCGAAAAAAAAAAGAATAAACCAAGACCCGAGGATAAGCCCCTTTACCATGCGTTCAGCAGGGAATCTCAGAATGTGCGAAAACACGCTTCCAAGAAAAAAGCAATTCCCCTGCCCGCAGTGGCCCAAGTGTCCGAACCCCACATTGCGGAGACAGACATTTCCGTTTTTTTCTGTCTTTTTTTTAATATAGCCTTCGTGAACTTAAGGGAATGCAGGCGACCTCTTCCTGCAGCTGGTCGCGTGCTGGAATTCTTGGTAGCTGCAAGGAAGAAGTTTGTACACCAGTTCTGCAGCTTCAGGTCAAGCGCAGACGTTTCGGCCCCACATTCTTTACTTGGGCTTCCGATGTTTCAGACTCGTCAGGCGGGCAATAAGCTGGGCTTTCAATCAAGAGATGTCAGTTTTATTGCCTGTCTCGACTCCAAATGCTTTCTTCCTTTGTAGGACACACGAGGGGCGCAGGCCAGCGGAAAGGAGTCAGTGGCAAAAGCTTGGTCCCGCACAAAGCCAACGGGCACAAAAAATACAGGCAGCGAAGCTTCTTTAGTAAAAAGACTCCCCATTTCTTTCTCTTTCGGTCCCCCTCTTCACACTAAACGGGCGAAGGGGGTCTGGGGTCCCACAAGAGCAAAGAATAGTCAGGCAGAAAGAGGGTGCGACCGTTTGGAGAGAGCGGCCGGCCTGCATCTTTGCTCTAGTGCTGAACAATGGGAGAATCTATTTGTTCAGAAGCAGTCGCGACAACCCAAAGAGGACCGGTCCAAACGTTCGCTTTTTACAAGCGGAAAGCAGAGTACATTTTCAGTGGAAATCTTTGTTTATAACAGGAGCTTAATTGGTGACTCACAGTCATTGCGCCGGCAATTCACTCACGGCACTGAAAGCCTCAGGAACCGCTACAGGTTCTGAAGCGGCTGTTACACAAAAGGATAAACACGAAAAAAAAAATGTGTTTGTCGACCGTAGAAGCTGCTGTTTTACTCCGTAAGCACCTGAGCTGCGGTCAATGTTAAATAAAAGGGACTGAACACTGGTTGGTAGGAGAATAACACGGAGAAAAGCAAGCGCAGAACTATATATGCACTAATTACGTTATTCAAAACTATGTGCAAGAAACACGAACAAGCGAAGAATGCCACCCGCACACTGTGTTCGCATCCCTGTTCCACGCGGATGGGGGGTTTCGAGCACTGCACATGCTCGGACTTACCCGAAAGCCAGAGCCCGGCCAGAAACGCATCTTCAGGTAACAGCGCAAAAAACATGGACGGAACACGTGAGCAAGAACACACAGCAGATCTCGTTATGTGTTCTTGCTCTTGTGTCCCGTCTATGTTTTTTTTTTGTGCTGTTACCTGATTCTATAGCAAGTACAAAACTTTTTTTGGCATAAGAACTTTCGCCTTGAGTGGAAAGCGCGAATGTTGTTGGACGCCATCAGAGCAGATATGGAATCTGTACGACGGTACACAGAGTGCATAAATGTTGATTTTCCAAGAATTCGATCATTTCTGCCTCGAACGTGATATTCAGAGCTCACTCAGCGCTCATTCATACCCTCAAAGAATGAGCTTAAGTGTCCCCAATAAAGTAGCACCTTACACTTACAGATCGTGATAGGCAAATAATGTAGAAAGAAGCTTCCGCCGTTGCTTTCGCAATTCAACTAGGGTTAACTAGAGCTAAACCGCAATTTTTTTGTTGTTGTTGGAGCTGCCTATTAGGACGTACCGTAGATGTTGTGTCCGCTAGATAGAAGAACAAATACAGCGGGAATGAAATAGGTTGCATTTCACTATAAACTACAATCTATCCGGTAAATGCGAAGAAAGCGATCAGCTGGTGCTGCTGACGTAAACAAACCAATGGACTAGAAAGCAAGAAATAGCCAAGCCAAGACCAAAACAAACAACATATCAGAAGTGGTTCTGTTCTAGCCAAGACAAATAAACTTCTCTGATTGCTATACAAACATGGTTTGAACTCCACTCAGAAATGCCTTGTTGGCGTTTTATTTATTTTTCGTCTAAGTAGCCACATTCACAAGTTTGTTACTCAAAGCCAATGTTACCTTTTGACAAAAATGCAAAACGTTCCGAGTGATATTTCTTCTGGTGATGTTTTGTAGTTCCGGCTGCTTCTAGTACCTTGGTGGTAAGCTAGCTACATTCACAATATCGTGGCGCTTTTTTTTTTTACTTGAGTTCGTGTAGTGTTACGAGACACATAGCTTTTTACCGTAGTTAGGAATCGCTAGCTGCGGTGCCACGTCACATCGCGATGCCACTTTGCAATCGCTGCAAACGCAGTTCGCAAATATATAAGAAAGTTGCGAAGTGTGTTCAGTGTGCGGTTGTCCATTAAGGAAAAGCAGTATCTGAATGAAAGCGATAATAACGCTTATGCTAAAGGATATACATTTCATTTTTGCGCATTTTACCCGTAGGATGCCTAGGTCGAAATAAGGTCTGGTTAGAAAATGGAATTGTATATTCTGCTTATAAAGGACCTCTGATATTGGAGATAAAAAACCTGCTCCCCAGTGCACGTATCTTATAAAACAGTTCAACTGTAGTCGTAAGATTTGCAAAATGAGTCTCCAGGAGGTTGAGAAGTGATGCACCCCGGGAAAAAACGGCGCAGTGACACACAGTGTGTCATGTCTCTCCACCTAGGGCTGTATATTTTCGTTGTGTAATACCAACTAGCCCAAAGCGCCACCTTAGTAAACTCAGATTTACACCCCTGATCAGAGGCCAAATTAAAGTTTATTAAAAGATTTACGCAGTCAATGATGCTGAAAGCAGGGATACCGGGTGTTTGGAGAAGCATCTTTTCGTGAAGGCAATTAAAGCGTCTAACGGACCAATGTCAAAAATCATTCAGGGGAGCTGTAGGCTGCCGCTAAGATTTTATAATTGCTTTCGCCTCCCTTTGCTGCGGCTGAGTGACCCAGCTGTTTCATCGACCTAATGCTAGTACGAGGTTTGTGTCCGGAACTTAACTTTTCTGCTATCAACCAACCATCACGGATAGCTACGCTCTTCACGAAATTTGTGACGGGATTGAGACACTCCGGTACAAGCTGAGGAAACAACGTTTTGTTAAGCGAAGTCTCTCGCTTCGTGCACGCTGAGCGTTCGTGAAATGAGCGGATAGCAGTGACAAAAAACACTCTCGAAGTTTTTCGGAAACTTTGGCTTTAGCGGACTGTGGTAGAAACACGACCTTCAAGTTTACGTACTCAAGTCGCGGAATAGCCGACAAACCAGAGTAAGGATAATCCCCCCCATAGACACCACCACCACTGCTTTCGCAAAAAGCTGCACAGAGCAGGAGTAGGATTATTCCTTAGTTCTTCTACATAGTTGTCAAACAGATGCATGTACCCTTGCTTGCGTTCAATTGTTCAATTTCAGTTTAACGGTTCCAATGACAACATAAGCATGTAAACTTAATTCAGATTTCCCCTACGACATTACGTCATTACTATGTTCCGCTGAATCAAAGCATGTCGCTTGCATAAATGTAGGCTGCACTTTTCATGACTCCAGCGGTATGTAGTCCTAAATTTACAATACAAGGTTACAGTGAAGTTGATCCCAAAGCTGCGTGAGGCTAAACAAGTAATTTTCCCTCTCTTCAAGTGTCGTCTGGGGGTACGTTGTTTCTGGGAAACGTAGGGGGAGCTACTGGGGTCGGAGTACAAAGCCCTTTTCTTGCGAGCGCGCTGTCATTCTTGGCTTGCTAGCGCCTTGTTCCTGCCGGGTCGGTCTACTGATGCTCAGGCTTTGTGCGCGAGAGGCATCCCCAGAGGGGCGAAAAAAAAGAGAGAGGGAAACCTGCGAGTAGCGGTTCGGAATATGCGCATGTTGGGAAGGGCACGTTTGTTTTCAAGCGAATCCTACTGTTGGGCGTAAACTTGTTGGGTGAGGGTCGGTGTTGTAAGGCCGCAGTGAAAAGCGACTCGCACGTGGAGTCGAGCTGGTGATCGAACCCGCCACGCGCCGAGGCCAAGGAGCGAGCGCTATTGTTTTTTTTTTCTCCTTTTCTCCCCTTTTCTTAGGCGCGGGCGCTCGGGCGCGCGGGAGGCTTGGTTTGTTTCGCCCCTTCGCCCCGAGGCATCGCCAAGAAGCGAACGACAGACGCATCCAATTATCAGCCGGGAACAACAGTGGCACGCTTCTGCGAACCACTTTACGGCCAGCTCGTCCAGCGATGTCCCGCCGTGGCGCCAAGCATGGGTGCAGGGAGACGCCGTTAATGAAGCTTTTTCACTGCCACAAGCGCTCACTAAATGTCCTGCAGAAGGCGACAATAGGCGCGCCCCTCGGCCCTCCCAAGTAGGCAATCAGTCCAGCGGCCTCCCGCTGTGTCGCGAGACATTGTGTCCGGGCAACGGCGAATGTACACTGCTCTGGGACAGTGCCCCCCACCCCCTTTTCCTCGAACGGGACGGCGGGGTTGATTAGTCGCCAGATCCCCCGCGGCGTTTCTTTCACAAAGGCGCCAGCTGCAGGGTCGCGTCGCAAACACGCTGAGGAGGGGAGGCAAAGACAGGCGCCGTGTGAGAGGGTTTGGGGACCAGCGAGTGGAGAGAGTGTGTGTTTTGAATGTTGTATTCTTATTTGGCGTAATTAAGGACCTGGGTCCAAGATTATTGCCAACCCACGGGGGTTGCAGCATGTTTTTAAATAATTTGATTGGCTGCTTCATTTTCGGGGCGGATCACCTAAGGTGATCGCCCTTGGGTCTTTGTTGATGTCTGGTATCAAAAAGCTGTCCTCGGACCATGTTCGACAGCCAAGACTGAGGCTCCGTGCTTAGCACGTATTTACACCCCCTAGGCTTTAACCGAGACGCTCAGTAGGAAAGTAAGGGCCTGTAAAGTGACTTCTCTGTGTGAGAGTCTTCATTTTCTTTTAAGTTACAGTTGTCTGTGTGACTTGTTGCTGTAACTTTGCCTATGTATACTATTCTGCGTCTGTAAATATATATCTCCTCCTGACCATCATCAGACCATCGTCGTCTGCTTCGTACCTGCCGAAGACAGCATAAACGTCACTGGCGCAGCACGACAGGGTTCGGCAACCAGCGACCACTAGCATCACCCAGAGCACCCAGGCCCTGGGAACCCACTAGGCAGCAAGCGTCCGCACGTCCAGCCAGAAGCAGCAAGGTGATCCAGGCCCCGAACCAGAGGCAGCGTTCTGGGGAAGGACTCCGACGAGGCTGCGGCACCAAGGGACGGAGGCCCCAACTGTCGACACCAGCACGGGTAAGCGGGATTTCTTGCGCTTTGTTGAAGTGGCTATGGCTCAAGTGTAAAGTGGCATATAGTTTTAACACGGAGCATGATGGCGATCGTAGGCGAGAGAGAGACAGGGGGAGATATAACAGATGACAGCGAGCAGTCGCAGCAAGCGACAACTCAGCCTGTAGCAGGAGCGCTACGTGAAGTAGCGGAGATGTCGGTATCCGATGCGGTTGCAATTCACCGCATGGAACTAGATTTTGAGCTGGAAAAAGTTGAAAATTCTTTCACAGGAACGCCTAGAGTTACAGAAACTTGGGCTAGATCCAGCGGTTGCAATGGCGATAGCGGGAAGCGGCCAGACGTCTGTAAAGTCAGTCATTGACGACCAGCGTCGAATGGGGCCCGATCCAGTCTTTCAATGCGCTAAAGTCGTTAAGGGACTGAAGCTGCCGTGTGACGCGCACGTGCCGTTATGGTTCGAGGAAGTCGAGAGAATTTTCACGACGTACAAGGTGCCGAACGAAAGCCACGTTCACTTAATCATACCAGCACAAGCTGAGCGTGTCAGGTACCTTCTCCGTAACCTCGGGGACGATGAGTGTGCCAACTACGAGTCGGTAAAAACAGCCATTTTAAAGGAGCTGAAGCTTAACCCCTCAGAATACCTCGAACACTTTGAGCGCGCGACGAAACGCCGCGATGAAACTTGGGTGCAATTCACCTCGCGCACTAAGACGTACTTTCAGTACTACTTTCGGTCACGGGACGTAGAAACCAAAGACTAACTGGTATCATTGATCATCGCAGATCGCATAAAGGGTAGCTTGAGCCCTGAGGCCTTAGAGTATGTGCGTCTTCATGAGGAGAAGTGGCTAAAACCGGATGAAATATCCGACGTTCTCCAAACGTTCGAACAGGCTAAGGGCAAGAGGCGCGCAGCGAAACAAATTGTTGTGTATGCGGAAAAAACGAAGGGACCCCCGCAAGCGGCGAACAATGATAGCAAACGGCCAATTCAGTGTGATGAGTGCCGCGCATCTGGCCACCGAGCCAAGGAATGCCCTCGCGCTTCACAAAACGTGCAGAAGAAGGAGAAACGCGCTCGAGCTCAAAAAGTAGCTGTAGCCAACGTAGAGGCATGCGAAACACCGGCGTCAGTAACCTCCCAGTAGCCTCCCAGGGTGTGGCGACGGAACAGCCCTGTGAAGTAGATCTGGAAGAAAGCGAGAAGGAAGATGTAATCTCGATCCAGGATGACGCGGACGCAGCCCTAAAACAGCGCCAGGTATTCAGATCCGACCAAGCATCAGACGAAACCTTAAAGAAAGCGTGGAGTGACGCAAAGGCAGGGAAGGCAGGCATGTTTGTTTCAGACGGCTTGTTGTATCACTGGGGCTCGATCTCCGGTAGCAAAGTGAAGCAGCTTGTGCTCCCCCTTAGCAGGCGTGAAGAGGTCTCTGCCTTGCGCATGAGTCCCTTTGGGGAGGCCATTTGGGGCCACGGAAGACAGACCAGAATTAAATACAGCTTTTTCTGGCCAGGCTTAAAAGGGGACGTAACGCGACACTGCAGGACATGTCACGGCTGTCAAGTCCGCTCAGACAGGCGAATTAAATATAGGGTTCCCATCACACCTCTCACCAGACCCGACCATCCGTTTCAGGTCGTAAATGTCGATATAATCGGGCCGCTCGATGTTCCGTCGAGCAGGGGTCATAGGTACGCTCTCTGCCTCGTTGACTTGTGCACGCGGTGGCCGGAGGTAGTCTGTTTGCGAGGGGTCATAGGTACGCTCTCTGCCTCGTTGACTTGTGCACGCGGTGGCCGGAGGTAGTCTGTTTGCGATCCCTAACCGCTAGGGCAACATGCGACGCCTTGCTTACGATTTTCAGCCACACAGGCATACCTGAGGTAGTCTGTTCAGATCAGGGAACGAACTTCACGGCGCAGCTGACGCGTGAGATGTTAGCAAGACTGGAATGCGCACCACGTTTTTCGACTCCTGAGCATCCGGAGAGCAACGGGACAGTGGAAAGGTGTAACCGCGTTTTGAAGAACATGTTGTTCCATGTTATTGAGAAAGATCCCAAGAAGTGGGATAGACTGGTCCCGTTCGTTCTCTGGGCATACAGGGAAGTGCCCCATGACACTACAGGCGTGGCGCCGTTCCGGCTCTTATTCGGTTTGGTTTGGTTTGGTTTGTGGGGTTTAACGTCCCAAAGCGACTCAGGCTATGAGAGACGCCGTAGTGGAGGACTCCGGAAATTTCGACCACCTGGGGTTCTTTAACGTGCACTGACATCGCACAGCACACGGGCGCCTTGCTTTTCGCCTCCATCGAAAAGCTGCCGCCGAGGCCGGGATTCGATCCCGCGTCCTTGGGAACAGTAGTCGAGCGCCGTAACCACTGCGCCACCCCGGCGGGGTACTTATTCGGTAGAAACCCTATCGGACCGCTAGCAATTCTGCAGCAAACATGGACAGGCCAGCAACCCCTCCCGAACACACAGGGAAGAACCCGCGAAGTATTTGCGACAACTACGCGAGCAGCTAGAAGTAGCAGCAGAAGTAGCGGGTTTGACGGCGAGCGCACGTCAGGGAAGTTACGCGCAGGCGTATAACAGGCGCGCACGGAGCAAGGCGTTTGTCGTCGGAGACCAGGTATTGCTCTTTGACACAGACCCTGGCAGTAAAATGGCCCCCAACTGGCTCGGTTCATTCGTCGTAACCGCGCAAGAGAGGCAGAACTCGTACAGAATCGACAAGGGAAAAAAGGCTACAGCGATAGTGCATGCGAACAGGCTGCGACCCTACTACGAACGTGTCAGCCATGTCAGAGTCGTTTTCGAAAAAGACGAGGAGTTTGGTGAAATCGAGTACACCCCTCGGTCTGTGCCTGAGAGATGTGGTGGTTGTCTGATAGATGCGGAGAATCTCGCACACCTACTCAGGACCGCCTCGAGATCTCGGAGGTGTTTGCCGCTTAGGCTGATTTGTTCAGCGAAACGCCGGGAGTCGCACGAGTTGGGGCACATAAGATAGAGCTGCACGAAGGCCACCAGCTCAAACGCACTTTCCCATATCGCGTGCCGGAGTTAATAAGGAGTGAAGTGAGCCGCCAGGTAAACGAGTTGCTAGACCTCGGGCTGGTGTATCCGGTGGAAAGCGAGTGCGACCATCCCGTTGTATGCGTGGGTAAGAAGGATGGATCGGTGCGCATGTGTGTTGACTATCGCGCTTTAAACGCAGCGACGCGCACGGATGCCTTTCCAATGTCACCCCCTTAAGAGCTCATCATGAGGGTGGGCCGCACTAGGTATATCACTCTTATCGACTTGCGACGCGGATACTGGCAGGCGTCGGTAGCTCCGGAGAGCCAACATCTGACCGCCTTCGTAACTCACGAGGGACAATATGCTTGGCGCGTCATGCCGTTCGGGCTAAAGAACGCCGCGGCCACCTTTCAGCGGATAATGAACATCCTCCTCTCGAAACATCAGGCTTATGCGTCCGCATACCTCGATGACATCGCCATTTTCTCTTCCTCGTGGACTGTACACTTGCGGCACTTAGAAATAATTTTTTATTTGTTGCGCGACGCCAAGCTTAAAGTGAGCCGGGAAAAGTGTCAGGTCGCACAGGCCCAAATTAAGTACCTAGGACACATAGTGGGAGGCGGAACCCATGGGCCCGACCCAGAAAAGACATCGGCCATTCGTGGGCTCGTGCCCCCCGCAGCAAAGAGACAGCTACGGAGTCTGCTAGGCTTATGTGGTTACTACCGCGATTACGTTGAAGGATACGCCGAGGTGGTCGAATAGGGTTTGGCAGGAAACGAGGCAGTAGGCGCAGCCGCCCGCGCGCTCTCTCACCGGGCTGTTTTCTCCTCCCTACCCTATCAGGAACCCGATTTTAATCCGGCCTACACCTTCAAAGATATCACGACGTACTATCAAAATTGTCATCGCCTTTACCCCAGCCCATGTAAAGGTCTCAAAAAGGCGGATGAGCGGCTCCTTCTCCGCCTTTTCACCAATACATTGCTGTGCCCGGCAGCCCTAAAACATTTTGACCCCTCTTTTAGTGGCAGCTGCCCACACTGTGGAGCGGTGTCTTCTGACATCTATCACATGGTGTAGGCCTGCCCCTCCAACCCGGCTATTCCCCCCATCCCCAACCCAACCCGGGAGAACTGGGAGGCGGTCCTGCTCGGCTGCCACGACTTACAGGCCCAACAAGCCTTAGTCGGACGCGCCCGAGCGGCGGCAACCGCCACTGGGGTCCCCAACTAGGGACCTCCACCTAGTGCTTGTAAGGACCGGTCCCTTATGGGCCGATCCAAACATCCTTGTGTAAATATATGTACTTACCACCACCACCCACCCACTCACGTCTTTGACGAGGCGAGGTGTACCTAACACGATTCCGTGGAGCCAGGCAGAGCGAAACGCGCTCGACAGGCTCAAGTCAGCTCCGTGCGAAGCTGCATCGCTGAACACCCCCGACATTAAAAGGCCATATTGGCTATTCAGCGACGCGTCCGACGTTGCAGCGGGGGCTTGTTTGGCACAGATGGGAGACGAGGGACGGGAAAGGCCGATAGCGTTTGCCAGCCACCGATTCACGCCAACGCAGACCCGTTGGTCTACGATCGAATGGGAAGCATTCGCCATTATCTGGGCACTAAAGAAATTTGATCATTGGGTGTACGGGGCAGAAATTAACGTGGTGTCTGACCACAACCCCCTCTCCTATCTCACTACTAGTACGCCTCATGGGGCAAAACTCGCGCGATGGGCGCTGGCCCTACAGCGCTACAATGTGACGGTGACCCACAGCAAAGGGGTCAAGCAATGGTAACGCCGACGCGTTAACCCGTGTCCCCAATGTGACTGGGGGCGTAGAGCAAGCACACGCTTGAGCCATGGCCTTTCGGCGACGCGTGAATGTTCCCGCGTACCCGGTGCAATGTGTGATGTG
Organism: Amblyomma maculatum; assembly: GCF_055883805.1. NCBI lineage: Eukaryota > Metazoa > Arthropoda > Arachnida > Ixodida > Ixodidae > Amblyomma > Amblyomma maculatum. The sequence goes on from NC_139348.1 coordinate 78,024,030, forward strand.
AACAGTGGAGTGCGCGTGAACTTAGCGTGAGGACATCCAATTGCTCGCGCGCGGGACTTTCACGAACACTGTCCGGTCCGCCGATGCGAATGTGTGATTTGTTTTGTGTTATAACCATCTTGTGTCGCGAGATTCATTTGGTGTTCCATTCACGTGCGAAGTGTCTTACATGTTTGTTTTCTTCGCGGGTTGTTGCGGCCTTTGTTGTATTAGGCTGAAATAACCGGATTCCAAGATCATTTACCTTCTTAGGAGGGACGTGTAAGGCCGCAGTGAAAAGCGACTCGCACGTGGAGCTGAGCTGGCGGTCGAACCCTCCACGCGCCGAGGCCAAGGAGCTAGCGCTGTTGTTTTTTTTTCTCCTTTTCTCTCCTTTTCTTGGGCGCGGGCGCGCGGGAGGCTTGGTTTGTTTCGCCCCTTCGCCCCGAGGTGTCGCCAAGAAGCGAACGACCGACGCATCCAATTATCAGCCGGGAACAACAGTGCCACGCTTCTGCGAACCACTTTACGGCCAGCTCGTCCAGGGATCTCCCGCCGTGGCGCCAAGCATGGGTGCAGGGAGACGCCGTTAATGAAGCTTTTTGCACTGCCACAAGCTCTCACTAAATGTCCTGCAGAAGGCGACAATAGGCGCGCCCCTCGGCCCTCCCAAGTAGGCAATCAGCCCAGCGGCCTCCCGCTGTGTCGCGAGACATTGGGTCCGGGCAACGTGGACTGTACACTGCTCTGGGACAGTGCCCCACCCCCCTTTTCCTCGAACGGGACGGCGGGGTGGCCTATATCTCCAGATCCCCCGCGGCGTTTCTTTCACAAAGGCGCCAGCTGCAGGGTCGCGTCGCAAACACGCTGAGGAGGGGAGGCAAAGACAGGCGCCGTGTGAGAGGGTTTGGAGACCAGCGAGTGGAGAGAGTGTGTGTGTTGAATGTTGTATTTTTTTTTGGCGTAATTAAGGACCTGGGTCCAAGATTATTCCCAAGTCACGGGGGTTGTGGCATGTTTTTTAAATAATTTTATTGGCTGCTTCATTTTCGGGGCGGATCATCTAAGGTGACCGCCCTTGGGTCTTTGTTGATGTCTGGTATCAAAAAGCGGTCCTCGGACCATGTTCGACAGTCAAGATTGAGGCTCCGTGCATAGCACGTATTTACACCCCCTAGGCTTTAACCGAAACGCTCGGTAGGAAAGTAAGGGCCTGTAAAGTGACTTCTCTGTGTGAGAGTCTTCATTTTCTTTTAAGTTACAGTTGTCTGTGTGACTTGTTGCTGAAACTTCGCCTATGTATACTATTTTGCTTCTGTAAATATATATCTCCTCCTGACCATCATCAGATCATCGTCGTCTGCTTCGTACCTGCCGAAGACAGCTAAACATCACTGGTGTTTTCGTTATTTTACTTTTGTTCTTTTTTGTAGAGTCTTGCTCTTCAGTAAGCGCACAGTAGGCGTTCAGTTGGCTGCTACTTTCAATATCTAGAGTACTGTTCGAATTTTGTTTGTGATGGCTGTCGCTGGTCTCACCTTCTTGCCCCAGGGCTTGCGCACGTGCTACTTGCATGGTGTGCATTGCGTGCTGGACGAGGTTGGTGCAATGGCTGTACTGCGTGGCTGAGAACGATTCCGTCATATATATAACGTAGCCCCGACGGACTTTTCTTGAAGTTTGACGCTGGCCACCTTTCATGAGCTTCTGGTCTTGCGCGAGTCCGACACTGTCAAAGCTTGACTTCGGCTTTGCATATGCAGTTAGAATGTTTAGTTCTCGTTTTCGATCCACGCGGTTATATTTTGAATAATCATCTCATGTTATCAACATGTTGGCAGTGCTTTAAGGCCTGAGGTGCTGGTTACGTAGTGTTTTGTAAATGCTAGCACTAAGTCGAAATAAGTGCCAAGAGGGTGTGATTAAGAACGGGTAACAGGCTAGGCAGCAAGACTCATTGCTGCATCCATGTGCAGCGAGTGCAGCGACTGTCGTGCTATCTTTAATGACCGTCGCTGTGATTGCTAACTCGCAGATAATTTAAAACATGGAGCATGCGGACATTGTCCGCTTGATTGAGAGCGTAAGTGCGTGGAGAATTATGACTGTGTGCCTTAGGCATGCTCCACCCCGAACCTTCGCTGCGTGAGTAAAAAGCACTTACACCTGCGAGGCGCTCATCATCAACATCAAGCCGGTGTATTCTCAATATAATAGTATCTTGTTCTTGACCTGTGAGGTTCATGCAGTAAGAAAGTGTCCGATGGCCGTGCTACTTTCCTAGCAAGAAACGGAAAAAATAATGGCGAAAAAAGGAAGAAGCAAACTTTTCTAGTGCAGTGTGGTGGGCAGTCGGGCCGCACAGAAGAGGCGAACTGAGGAATGCATGCCGGCCTATCTTTGGTATCCAAGTGGATGTTGGCTCTCCACGTGGATTTGTTGGCGCGGCGCCCAGAGACATCTTCAGCGGGAAGCTTTTTTTCATTTTTTTTCGTCATTATTACTCACAGCCTGCCCTTCGTGACTCGCTTAAACGGTGGTCCCAGCGCGTCATTTCTACAGTTGTCTTTCCTGACAATTACCACAATGAAAAACCACGCCATTTTCAAGCGTAAGCAACGTAAGCTGAAAATAAATGCCTTCATAATACAACTCATCAGAGTGCTATTGTTATTTACTGAGCTCTACCGATCTATACAATCTAGAAAGCATCACCAATGACGCATCACGGAGAATTGGACGCTTAATTGAAATGAATGTAAATATGTTCCACTGACTAAAAAACGTAATCCAAGACGCTCGGCATACTGTTTAAATTCCAATGTTTTGGAAAAATCTTCCGAATTTAAATGCCCTAGAGTGTATATTAGAGAGTAAATTTCATTGAGAACTCATATAGAATATGCAACTAGCAAAGCACACATGGTATTGAATACCTTAATGAACATTTCCCACCGCCTTACATGTAAAATATCGGCTGCACCTCACACATATATTACATCGATTGTTGAATATGTCAGCGCCGTGTGGGATTAATGTATGGCTACATTATCAGATATCTTAGAACGCGTAAACCGCGTAAGCGGCTTTGTTCTACAATTTTCAGCAAAGCATTTCAGAAGTTTGGCTCGGAGTTTAATTCTTGGTAGATCTAGTAGCAGCCTACACACCTTTATCAATCCCAGTTTTATCAAAACACAACAAATCCGCCTACTAATAGCAGTGCTATAAAATTTCCAGCCAAAAGATTCCATCACTGCTGAAACGTTGTGTTGAAAATTGTAGCCATTAACAAAAAAAAAACGGCTACACGGTTCTGTGTGCGTTCTAAGAGTCTGATAATGTTACCGTACGCGGATGTTATACTGTGCTGACACTATTAAGAATTGGTGTAATAAGTGGGAGGTACAGCAGCTCTTTTACATCTCAGGCTGTGTGAAATTTTTTGCCGAGAAATTCAATATCTTGTATGCTTTGCTAGTTAAATATTCGACATTAGTTCTTCATGAAATGTCATAATTCAGTATGCACGCCCATAAATTTAGATTCGGAAGCTTTTTCCAAAGGATTGGAATTTAAACCGTATGTTGAGCTTCTTGGCATACGTTTTCTAGTCAATTGAGTATATTTGCATTTATTTCAATTGGACGTCCATTTCCCCATAACGCGTCAATTGGTGGAAGCTGTCTACATCGTTTACTGTATGCTGCAAATGTTTTATTCGTTGAGTATCGGGCTGCACATGGTGCAGTCTTGTGCGTACAAGCAAATTTTGCGTGAACCTTTATGAACAATAGTGTTGCTATGTATTAATAGCAATAAAGATGCCAGAAAAGATCCCTGTTGTAGACTGTATGTAGCATCTTTTAAGGCGTAATGAGGTCTACTAGACCGGTAGAGCTCACTAAGTAATAACAGCACTCTGACGAGCTGTATTATGGAGGTATTTGCGTTTAGATTACGGTGCTTACGCTTGAAAATGGCTGGTTTTTCGCCGTGGTAGTTGTCAGGAAAGACAGCCCTGAAAAATTACGCGCGATAACCATCGTATAAGGGAGTCTGGCAGGGCAGGCTGTAACGAATAATGAACAGAATGGAAGAAAGCTTCCCGCTGAAGCGGTCCCTGAGCGCCACACCGAAAAATCCACGTAGACGGCCAACATCCACTTGGCGGCCAAAAATAGGCCGGCAGTCCTCAGTTTGCCTTTCCTGTGCCTGCAGAACTCACAGCACCGCACTAGAAAGCTTTACTTTTTCCTTTTTCACTATTATTTTTTCCGTTTGATTCTCGGAAAGCAGCATGGGCATCCGCCACTTTGTGACTACATGAATCTCATTGATCAAGAACAAGACCCCTTTAGATTGGGAATGCACCGGCCTGATGGCAATGAGCGCGCACGCAGGTGTAAGTGCTTTTTACCCACACCGCGAGAGTTGAGGGCGGAGAGCAAGCTCAAGGCACACATTCAGAATTCACCACGCACTTACGCTCTCAATCAAGCAGAATATGATCTCATGCTCCACTTCGTAAATTATAAGCACAGCAACGGTCGTTAAAGACAGTACAACACTCACTGCACTAGATGCAGCAATGAGCCTTGCCGCCTTGCTTCCGTTCTCAATGACACTCGCATGACAGTTACTTCGACTAACATTCACAAAACACTACGCAACCATCACTTCAAGCTGTGCAACATTGCCAACATAACGATAACATGACACGAATTACTCAAAATAGGACCATGGGCAACTAAACATTCCAACTCGTGCATGCAAAGCCGAATTCAAGCTTGTATACTCTCAGACTCGCTCAAAACCAGAAGCTCATGTAAGGTGACCAACGTCAAAGCTCAAGAAAAGTCCGTCGGGGCTACGCTATATAACTGACGGAATCGTTCTCGGCCATGCTGTACAGCCTTTGCACCAACTTCGTCCAGAACGCAATACATACCCCGGAAAACGTGCACAAACCCTGAGGCAAACAGGCACTGAGACCAGCGACAGCCATGACAAACAATATTCGAACAATATTCTAAATATTGAAAACAGAAGTCAATTCACCGCCTACTGTGAACCCGCTGAAATGTGAGACTCCACTTTACAAAAAAGGACAAAAAATAAAAATACGAAAACACTAACCCTCCTCCCACCAGGCTTACGCCAAACAGTTAGGATCCGCGAGAAAACAAACTAGCACTTGCCAGCGAGCGTACATTCCGAAACACTGTTCGCAGGTTTCCGTCTATGTATTTTTTTTATTTTTTTTTTCTGTTCGCCCCCTTTGTTGGATGCTTCTCGCGCTCAAGGCCGGAATATCTGCAGACCGACTCGGCAGGGTTGAGGCGCTCATAAACACAGAGAAGGCGAAGAAAGATGACGCGCTCCGAAAGAAAGACATTTGTACCCTGACCCCAGTAGTTTCCCCTCCTTTTCCCTCAACCGAAGGACCCGCGGACGACACTTGGCAACACAGTGACAAAGTTACTTCTAACACCACGCAGCATTGCGGTTAACTTCAGAAAAACATTGTATTGTAAATTTAAGAATACACAGCACTGGAGTTATGAAAAGTGCAGCTTATATTTTAAACAGACGACATGTTTTGTTTCAGCGGAATAGAGTAATGACGTAATATCTGTTGTACGGGGATAGTGGATTAATTTTACATGCTTATGTTGTCGTTGGAGCAATTAAATTAAAATTGAACAATCGAACTCAAGCAATGGTACATGTGTCTGTTTGACAACTATGTAAAAGAACTAAGGAATAACCCTACTCGTGCTCTGCGCAGCTTTTTGCGAAAGCAGTGGCGTGGTGTCTATAGGGGGGATTATCCTTACTCTGGTTTGTCGGCTATTCCGCGACCTGAGTACTTAAACTTAAAGATAGTGTTTCTACCACAGTCCGCTAAAGCCAGAGTTCACGATAACCTTCGAGAGTGTTTTTTGTCACTGCTGACCGCTCATTTCACGAACGCTCAGCGTGCACGAAGCGAGAGACATCGTCTAACAAAACATTGTTTCTTCAGCTTGTACCGGAGTGTCTCACCGCCGTCACAAAATTCGTGAAGTGCGCAGCTATCCGTGATGGTTGGTTCATATCAGATAAGTTAAGTTCCAGACACAAAACCCGTACTAGCATTACGTCGATAAAACAGCTAGTTCACTCAGCCACAGCAAAGGCTGGTGAAAGCAATTATAGAATATTAGCGGCAAAGTGCAGCTCCCCTGAATGCTTTTTCAGATTGGTCCGTTAGACGTCCTCATTTCCTTCACCCAAAGATGCTTCCCCAAACACTCGGTATCCCTGCTTTCAGCATCATTGACTGCATAATTCTTTTTATAAACTTTAATTTGGCTTCTGATCCCGGGTGTCAGAGTTTACTAAAGTGGCGCTTTTGGGCTAGTTGGTATTACACAACGAAAATATACAGCCCTACGTGAAGAGACATGGCACACTGTTTGTCACTGCGCCCTTTTTTCCCGGGGTGCATCACTTCTCAACCTCCTGGAGACTCCTCTTGCAAACCTTACAACTACAGTTGAACCCTTTTATAAGATACGTGCACTGGGGAGCAGTTTTTTTTATCTCCAATATCAGAGGTCCCTTATAAGCAGGATATGCAATCCCATTTTCAAACCAGACCTTATTTCGACCTAGGCATCCTACGGGTAAAATGCGCAAAAAGGAAATGTATATCCTTTAGCATAAGCGTTATTATCGCTTTCATTCAGATACTGCTTTTCCTTAATGGACCACCGCACACTGAACACACTTCGCAACTTTCTTATATATTTGCGAACTGCGTTTGCAGCGATTGCAAAGTGCCATTGCGATGTGACTTGGCACCGCAGCTAGCGATTCCTAACTACGGTAAAAAGCTATGTGTCTCGTAACACTACACGAACTCAAGTAAAAAAAAAAGCGCCACGTTATTGTGAATGTAGCCAGCTTACCACCAAGGTGTAGAAGCAGCCGGAACTATAAAACATCACCAGAAGAAATATCACTCGGAACGTTTTGCTTGTTTGTGAACGGGTAACATCGGCTGTGAGTAACAAACTTCTGAATGTCGCTACTAAGATGAAAAATAAATAAAAAGCCAACAGGCCATATTTGTGTGAAGTTGAACCCATGGTGGAATAGCAACCAGAGTAGTTTATGTGTCTTGTTTATTTATTTATTTATTGTTTATTTGGCTTGGCTATGTCTTGCTTTCTAGTCACAATGGTGTGTCTACGTCAGCAGCACCGGCTGATCGCTATCTTCGCATTTACCGGATAGATTGTTCATATTGGAAAGGTACTGCACAAAAAGACACAAGACGAACTGTCGCAACTGTGTAAAAGATTAAAAGAGAAAGAAAACAAAAAGCTGCCGTCCTTTAGTTGCGAACACTAAGATTTTATTTCGACTCCGAGACAAAACAACAAGAGAGCTGATGGAAGCCTACTTGATCCAAAAAAGACAGTCGCAATGTTTAAGCCAGCCTTCGGTTATATTAGTAGATAAGGAGGTGTCGTTCCTGGATAATTCATAATCTTGGCCTGCCTTAGTTTTCACGGGAGATGGGAGGAAAACATCCCCCAAAAATCTATCATCCGGTGTTTATGACGTATGATATGTTTTGACCCCTTGCAATGGGCTTCGCGCAAGTACTATAGGCTTCTTGTAATCGCTTGAAAGACGTATAAAAATGTGTTTCTTTCCAATAAATTTACTTGCGAGTCAGCGTACGCCTATCCGTCTTCTTCTTTTCGCCTTTTGTCTTTTTGCGCTGCACCTTTCCAATGTGAACCAATACCCAATTGTCTATCCTTCTTCGGATAGACTGTTGTTTACACTGAAAGTCAACGTAACTGACAATTCCCACTGTATTCTTCTAACTAGCGGACACAACATCTACTGTATATCCCTGATAGGAAGCTCCAATAATTGGAGAACCCAACGGCACTCTCGGTAAGCTCGCGCAGAAGTTCGCATGTGCGGTCGCGCTTGTGCTCCTCGCGGCAAGCCTGAGGAGCTCATCTACGTTGCATTCCCACTGCAGGTGCTTCGTTTAGTCATTTGATAGACGACTGACTTGGTTTTTTTTTTTTTGTTTTTTTTACTGAAGTTTTAAATAATCGTGATGACACAAACGTGCCTCTCTTTTTTGTTTTCACTATATCTGTAACGGAACCTGGCGATCGATGGTGCCGCACCCAATGTAAAAATGCCTGTTACAAGCGAGACTGAGTATACCAAAATTCAAGGCTAACTTGTTTTTTATAGCCGACTGTCTTCTACATTGAATGTCTGTTAAAGCAAAGGTACAATTAATAAATTTCACATGGCAGCCATTCATTTGGGAGAACGGTGTTTCTTATATCCGACTACCTGTTATATCTATGCCTTTTATGACATTATGTGAACGATGACGTCAACAATCATCTGCATTTCCCATAATCGACAGTAAATGTAAGCATGAAATGGTTAGGGGCACCGGGATGGGTTGGGTGCCTTCTTGAGACTATCAGTTTTGGGCTTGCTTGTAATACATGACATGGAATCATAAGCGCACATCCAGGTGAGGACCAGGAAGGATAGGATACACGCACGAGCGCTAACTCCCAACAATTTGTTTCAAGCCACAGAGGCATATAGCATACCGATATATAGTGGAAAAAGTGTGTAGAGCAAATTGAAAGGTGTCCTAATGATCGCCTCCCTGAACACCGCAGGAATGTGTGTGCACACACATCCGCCGCGCGCCCTTCGTGTGTTGATGGCCGCCCAAACAGTTTCGTTTCTTCTGTACTTCTTGCTTTTTTTTTCACGCGCACTCCGCTTGCGTGGCGTCCGCTTCTCTTCCTTCCTTAATTGTTTGTTCGTTTTTCGTTTGTTTGCTTACGTTCTCTACCCCCTCCCCACCTCTCCCGCCCCTTTTCGCCTTGCGGTTATCTTCGCGGGGTGTACTGAGAAGGAGTTCCGCGTACGCGACTCAACTTGTTTCGTTTGTTTGTTGGTTCGCTAGGTTGTGCTCCAAACAGGCACCCTATGTGCTCGGCCTGGTCCGCAGCACTCTAGGCCTATGGCTCAAAGTTGGCAAAAAAAAAAAATAAGTAGTGCGCAGCGCTCAGATACCAGCGGTTCACGATAAAGGGCAGCAAAATTAAACGAGAACCCACTGCTCATATAGTATCCCAACAAAAAGTGTCATGGCAGTTCGGTTCCAGGTGGAGCTCCAGACCGAGCCGGTTTGTTTGTATGCAATGGTGCGCCGATTAAAATTATAGCACAATGAGGGGCTCGCAATGAGATACATAAAAGGGGAGCCAACAGCCACTACCCACACAAATGAAAACAAGGGGTTGTGTTTTTTTTTTTTAAAGGGGGGGGGGGGTGAGTTCATCAATGCGAAATAAATAATGCAGCGTCATTGGAAAACTTGTAAAGAAGAAGAAAAAAAACGTATGCAAGCTGCGGAACTTGAAACAGTGAGCTCTAATTTTCAAGCTAGAAGTAGAAATTAGACGAATTCTTGGGACATCGAGCCTCATTATTGAATTGGCATTGCATTTTTAATATTGCGGTGCAGTATGGATTCGGCGGCTTGTTGCCGTTAAAGAAAATATTTTACTGCGGTTTTCCACACCTCACGCACGTTTTAAAAGCCTCTACTGTGCTTTTCCTAAATAAAGTGGTAATAAATGCGGTCTGGAGAGTGGTTGCAGTTTCGTTCACTTAGTCTTCGTTTCGGTTTTTTATGTATGACTGGAAAGTAATCTAAGACTAAATGAATTACATATCGGAAGTAATTGTAATTTAATGTGAATACTTTTCGGAGCCGTAATTGGTATTGATTTTTTTATTCCTTTTGAAACGCAATTTTCCCGTGTATGCATCGGCGGCATGTACTAATATATGCAATTGTATACCTCCTAATATTCGCTAGGTTACGCGTGGCGAGAGTTTTTACCACCGAGGCATGCTCCATATTATTATGGCTGGGACTGTACATACAACGCGCCAGTGCAGCGCTGACGCGATTGTCGTTGTGCTAGCCTTCTTGCCGACTTCGCTCCTCTCTGCTCCGCTCGGACAGTGGAGGCTGCTGCGGCGAGCAACCGCGCGACGATGCGAGTGGCGAGAAAGCGAGGGACTGGTGCCCGCGCGTGAGCTTCGTCTCCCCGTGCCCATGCATCCCCACCCCGTGTGGTGGTGGTGGTCGGTGGTCGGTGGTACATTTAATTTACTTTCACACATGCAGAACCGTTCTATGTCAAGCACACAAGCGACAACCTATGTTGGTATCAAATGGAACTTTCGGATATTATTATCAATTTTAATCAATTCTCGGAAACGAAAGAGAACGAATCAGCGAAGAGTTTCCTCTCCGAACGAAAAGCGCTGTTACGGGCCTTCGACGAAAGACGGCAACGAAATACGGCACAGGGCGTCAACAACCAGACTCCATTAGCTGCCTGTAACAGAATTAGGTCACCATTAGCAGTAGAACTTGGCTATTGATCTGCTAGTCTTGGCTGTTGAATAGTGCTGAATGGAATGAATTCCCAAGATAATAAATTAAAGCCAGCGGAGCTGGGGGCGGTTAAGGAAAAAAAAAAGCATCAGTCAGTCCATTTTTGCGTGTGTATGGCATCAAGAAAACATTTTCCATCTATCTATTCATGGAGAGTAGAAGAAGGCACGAAAAACATTGGTAGATTGGTGAGTCGTAATTAATTCAAGGCGTTAAATATAATTTGATAAATGACTTCGGTGTCTGACAAGCCACATGTTGCTAATTGAGCGGAGCGCTCTTTATTTAGCCGTTTTTCTTTTTCATTTTCTTTTTGTTTGTGGAGCGCCACAAAGCACTGTGCAGAGCTCTGGTTCCAAGGGCCATAGCTCTTGGATGGTGTTAAGTGCGCGTTTGAAGCGCCCTGGTCGCGGGCAGAGAACTCTTGAAAAGACTGCCATATGTGTGTGTATTTTGCTGACGTTTGTGTGTGTTTGTAAGCAAACGGAGCGGCCGTGGCAGACGCCTCCTCCCTCTGTACTGTCCCAACTTGCGAGGCGGCCTGCGAGCTGGCGCCGCACGGACGACCAGCAGAAAAAGAGCGTCGCTCCCGAAGACATCCGATCTGCCTGCAACCATCCCCGCCAAGCCAGCGAGTCGGCTTCTGAGAATTCGACGGGCGCTGGCGGTCAACATTTGTAACGGGGGTAGAAGGCGTCTTCACCAGCCACAGCCGCGGCGAAACGACGGGAGAAGGGAGGATTTCCCAGGAGCCTGGCGAGGAGGAATTCGAGGAAAAGAACGACTTTGAAGCGTCCGAGCGACGCGGCAAAAGAGGAGACTCGTTTCGGGTGTCGTGACGAGAGGCCGCACCCTGACTGAAGTTGTGCTGCAATGTGTATATATTGTGAATAAATTCTGTATTCTGCAATTAAAGTGAATTCCGGTCCAGGTTAATCTCGAGAGGAATGAAAATTTGAAGAAAAGAAGATGAAGAAAAGAACCTGATATGATGGGGAACTGATGGGGAACATATTTCGCGCCACCGCCGGGGGACGGCGCGACGTTTTTCTCCGTTCGAATATTTATTCATCACGGTGCGGCCGAGGTGGCCACAGCGTAGTGTTATCTTTATATACAGAGAAGTAGCAGATGCTTTACTTTTTTTGGCACATGAACATCGATCAAATGTTAAGGCGGTCGCAAAAAAGGGTCAGTGTATGCTTCTGTGGACGTTGGTATGGGAGGATTGTTAAAGCTTAACAGAGGGGGGGGGGGGGGGGGGGGAGTGATCTACGTTGATCTACCCGACCTCGGCGGCTGCGTTTCGAATTACTAAACCTATATAAAGGGCTAAGAGTCCAGTACCCCCCACCACATAAATATTTATCTAAGGAGGAAGCCACAGGATGGCGAAGACTGCAAACAGGCTCCTTCCCAAATTTATACATATTAAATAAGATGTTCCCAACACAGTATAGCGCCATTTGTCCGTGGTGCGGAGCAAAACCAACACTATATCATGTCACATGGGAGTGCGGAAGGAATCAAGCATTTCACAAACACAAAACACCAAGTGCGGAGCAATGGGAGAGCCGGCTCACCAGCTGCGAACTAGAGGCCCAAATGACACTCATAGATCACGCAAGCGAGGTGGCCCGACTCAATGGAGCCCTGGACCAGGGGCCCACCCACGGCCAAAGAGGACACAGACTTCAAGACGAAGACTCCGTCCTCTACCCTTACTACTTCTTAAAGAATCAATAAAGTTTTCATTCATTCATTCATTCATTCATTCATTCATTCATTCATTCATTCATTCATTCATTCATTCATTCATTCGATGGAGGCGAAACGAAGAGGCGTCTGTGTGCTGTGCGTTGTCAGCGCACGTTAAAGATCCCCGGGTTGTCGAAATTACTCCGTAGCCCTCCACTACGGCTCCTCTTTCTCTCTATCCACTTTCACTCCCACCTTCCTCCCTTCCCTTACGGCGCGGTTCAGGTGTCAATCCACATAAAACAAGTGTGACAGATACTGCGCCTTTCCATTCCTGTGAACCATTTATTAATTATTATTAAGCGCCGGCTCTAACAGGGGGGATGAAAGGGGGGCGGGGCTGGTTACGAGGCAGACGCGGCCGATGCCGACGCGAAACCCAGGAACGGGCGACAAAGAGCTGCGCTCCAAGTAGTGGAGGACTCCGGCAATTTTGACCACTTGGGGTTCTAACATGCACTGACATCACACAGCACACAGACGGCCCTCTGTTTCGTCTCCATCGAAACCAAGCAGCCAGCGCGGATTCTAACACGGATACTCCGGAACAGCAGTCGGGCGTCGTATACCACTGCAGTACCATGACGGGCTAGGGAAGCAGTGTAAACAATAATTTCGACTCCCTGGGGATCTTTATTGTTCAGTGAAAACGCACAGCACGCGGAAGCCATTGAGTTTCCCCTACATCTCAACGCGAAACGCAAAGGCGTCCTTGGCTATGCGATGTCGTGCAAGGAAAGCGATCGTGCTTTCTTAGAAAGCCTGCTGAAACACCTGAGCTGCGAGAAGCCAGATAGGCGTCCAAACGCGCGGTTCACCATGCGCAAACACGCGCCAAGAACGAACCGGCTAATGCAAAACCAGGCATATAACAGAACATTCGCTCGTTATAACCACATTTAAATAGAGTTAAGAGTAAGCCAATTTTTTTTTTCTGCGAGGCCGTTCTCTTCCACTAATAGTCTACCTAATGCGTTTTCCTTATAACCACTCCTCCCTCTTTTTATTGAGCCTGGTAATTCTTGTCATAAGTATGTTTGCAGAAAAGTAAGCCAAAATCGATACTCAAGTCTTGCTGGTGACAGTTATGAGCTACCGACGCAGGCGGCTGATGGAGTGTATACGTGCTGCTGTTTGGTCTCTTTCTTCGTTTCCTGCCCATGTCTACTCTTTTACTGCGGAAACAAAGCTCTTCAGAGGTCTGTCTGCTCAGAGTAATCTGAGACGATGGCTTGCGGTTGGTACTAACGCTGGTGCACACAATCGAAAACGTGTCGGTTAAATTCGAAAACAAAGCCGTAATTTCTATTTGTCACGAATAACTATTATGTCTGTATGCTCCCCGCAGAAAGTACTTGCGTAAGTAGAGGTTTTAAAAAATGAATTATCAGCAAAGAAGATTGCTTAAGCATACTCCTCACGCACTCTGGGACATACATTATGCATTCGCTTGTGCCTGCGTACTATTAGAACACTTGAAAGAGAAAAGGTTCATTCATCGCAGAAAAGAACAATAAATGAGTGCGAGTTTTAGACACTCGCTCTTCGTTCTGCGTTAACTAGATAAAAACGAGACGCACCACCTTTGCTTCGAGAAGTTTGCTCCAGATGTCCTAAGACCCGAGGGAAGTGCATCTCCATAGTTGTTTTAATGGTAAATTTCGTTTATCTTTTGAGCTCTGCAGTTGGAAACTAGAGTGCATGTCGTCAAGCATATGACTTCTGCTTGTAATTTGTGGCAAGTATATAAATTAGCTTATTACGGGCCACACTTCGTTCATGTAGATGACTACACCATTGCAGAACGACGAATTCCTCTACGAGTGATAGCGTTCACTGTTGCATACATAAGACCGCGTATAAGAGCATTCAAGGCTTCTTTTAAAATGTCCCATCTGAAAAACAATTCGATCAGCCGTTTGGTCAAACTATATGCTTGAGCATTGTATTTTCTTTCTGACATGCATTCGCGAAAGTAAAAAGACCTAAACATATATATTAAATATAACAGAAATGTTATTTTAGACCTTCGTTCAAGGTCATGCTATGCGCCTAATAACCTTGTATTTGGCCACCTTGAGCCCCCTGTCATATGCACTACTGGACCAAGAGATGCTTAGAGCTCTTGCAGCATCCAATTCTTCTAGTGCTGTTCGAATTCTCGTCTACCCACCGCAGATGTGGTCACAATTGAATCCATTTGTTCAGATGTTGCCCGTTCCAGCAAAACTTCTGAAAGGCACCTCAGTGGCGATTTATCAGGAATTCGGAGACTTCACGTTTCCAAGGAAGAACGTGGCGGTACAGTTCGAGTCAACGGAGAAACTAGTGTTCGCACCGTGGTATTGGAACCATACAGTTGACGCCCGAAATATTCTTTTGAGATCAGCGAACAATCATCGCGTTCAGTTCTTCATTACTTCCGAATCGTCGGATTGGGCCGTCAGAAATGTGGAACCATACCTCTGTCAATTAACCATCGTGACCGCCAACGGATTTGACGTTCCTGTTGATCGTTTCAAAAACTGTCGCTTAAGAGAGATGGTGCCATAATCTCGGTTGTTCGCTTATGAGAGACATAGCACAGCTGTTCAGGGAACAAGTAATGAAGTGGTTTTTTCTGTGCCTTGGCAGCTTTATTCAAGCACATTCAAGAAAGCCGTGCTCAGTAAAACAACAACCATGGAGCCCGAAATGCGCCCCGAAGCTTTGGTTCTAATAGATGCATACAAAGCGAGGAACTTTACGGTTAGCGTTGTCACCGGGGACTCTTCTCCGTTACTCATTATAAACAAACAGGCTGACATTTTGCCAATGGCTTACCCTGCGCTGGTCAAGTTTGCGTCGACATTCTTTCTCGGAGCCCAGATGGAACCGACGCGGCTGTGCATCTTCAGTCTGCGTGCAAATGCCATTCGTGTGTCCTTCGCCGATTCTTGGATATCCGCCGTCTGGCTTACATTGGTCCTCGCATTCCACGGAGCTTTCCTCGTGCTCACTCTATGGCTCCAGAATAGATCCGCGTCCGTGCGGCTTGGCTTTCAAACATCTCGCATCGTGCTCTTCATGGTGAGCACTTTTCTGGGTCGCAGTCCCCCCGGCAGCTTGGGATGGCATTCTATGTACGGCTCGTTTCTTTTTACTATCTGGGCGTTTGGTATGCTCTTCTTAGGAAATTATGTTCAGACCTCTGTCATAGCGGTTCAAAGTGTCCCTGTTTTTAGTAGTGGCGTGCGTGACTTGTCGGAACTCAAGCTCCAGCTCGATAAGGGGAATGTAAAGGTTTGTGTCACTGCCTTTTGGCTAGCCCTAAATGCCTCTACGTGTGAGTACAAAGAATGCGCTTCCGAGCACAACCTGGTCACTCAGCTGCTCTCAAATGTACCAGAGAGAATCTATCCGTGGATACAATTGCCTTCTGGATGCTACGAAACGTCGCGAAACGGAAGTCACGTAGCGCTCTCGCAGTGCTCTGATGACGAAGTAGCTGCCGCCGGAACGTGGAACCTTGTCCCCGAAGACAGCTGTGGCCTACTTCCTCGAATGAGGCTCATGCACGAAACAAATCCCGAACGGTGAGGACAAATTTTAACTAATTTGTATGCGCTGGTGTGGGGCTGCGGTGGTTGCCCTATCCTGCACGGAGTTTTCAAAACCCTTCCTCCAGCTGCAGTGAGTGTTTAACTTAGTGCTAAACGAGCCGAAGGGGAGCTTATTTTTATCATGTGCCATTCAGAAAGTTCAGAGTCAATAGCTGCGGTCTGATTGTGGCCCAAAGTATATTTCGGAAACATGAAAATTGATAGTGTTGCCTATGGCATTTGATTTCTGCACGTCCTTTCGACTAGACCCAATGCTTTTTCTCGCCTTGGCATGACGTAAATGTTGTCGTATAATATATTTGCTCTTGGTTTGTAGAAATAACAAGGAGGCGGATATACACAGCCATACCTTGTTCTAAAAAACAAGGCATTGTCAGGTATCAAACCGCTTTGGATGTTTCTTGTTCTCTAGCTAGCTTGTTTCGCTTAGAGCATCATACAGCCCCCATGTTACGACACTGCAATAGAACCGATTCCGATTTTGGACCATTATATATTGAGTTATGCCTTATATTGAACTCTCAGAAAATCCCCTCGCAAAACCCAATGCAAACATACAGTAACAGCATTCGCCTTTATCGAACTCCCATTGAACAAAACATTCAATATATCGAACTGGGCGCCGTGCTCCTGCAATGGGCTTTCCTCTTAATGATGGTGGTTAGCCGGTTCGGCTGTGTATCCTTGCTAGCCTGGTGGAGACGTTAATGTTGTAAAACATGTTGTAAAACAAAAGAACTAGGGAACTAACCAGTAAGTATGCTGGTCACAGGGACGAAGAAATAAAGAGCGTTAGCAACATGTGAAAAACACAGAAGGTAAAATTTGGGTAAATTCGATGGAAAAGAAAGAGAGTGTGGAACTATACCGAAAGTGGAAAAGGCAGATCAGGAAGGAAGCGTTTCTTTGATAACTCAAGAGGCAGTGCCCTACTTTTTGAGGTTAGGTCAAGGTGCCTTAGAACACGCAGCTACAAAAAGAAATTTAACAATGAAGATGATACATGTGCAGTATGTTGTAAATGTACAGAAACAATTAACCATATTATACTCGAATGTAATGGTATCCATCCGGAAGTCGATGCAGGCGCAGTCACTCTTGCTGAAGCTTCGGTGTTTAGAGATACCAGTGGCCGGGTGAATGAACCTGCGGTGCAAGCTAGCAAAAAACGATTGGAAGACTGGTGGCTTAAAAGCAGAAAAGTGACAATGTTAGTAATGTAGAAACAAAAATTCAATAAATAGAATGATGGTATAGTTGACCAATCTAGAACAATAATCAAGATATAGGAGGGAAATGAGCATGATAGCAACTGCTACCACCCCGTTTCGAAGGGGACACCTCTATATTCCATCCATTCATCTATTCATCCATGTCAACTAGGTGAATTTCGAGCGCAAATGAAAGTCGCCTTCGGTCTGGTATCATTGCCTTCAACGAGACACTTTTGCCTGTCAGGGAATCCGCAGTTTGATACGATAGCCTTTATGAACTCAGTCTTGACGACCGAAGGCTTGCGGCGGTTGTGGCGGTGTATGCTTCGCTGCTGAAAGAGAATAAATAAAGTGCACACTATTTTAACTCAGTTACTTTTACACTTGTAGTATACCAGTAACAGAATTACACTTCTTTTGACCAGCAGTGGCTTTTTCCTAAGCGCCACCTGCAGCAGCTTTGATGTCACCTTAAACTCATAGGCCCTTGGCAACGCGATGAAAGATGCTAGCCCTGAAACTCAGATCTGCCCATGTGAATTACTAACAGCACGTGCTCGCGGCCACAGAGTGGCGCGTAGAGGCGCGCCCTTCATTTGAACGCCTGGCGCGAAGTGAGAGGCTCTCGAGGTAGGCTGCCAATATGCGTGCGGGACGCATATCTCAGCAGTAAGCGCGCCGCTAGCTTGGGTACACCGTATTGACGCTTATGGAGCACAGTGGAGGTCATCTGATGGAATGTTTTATATACCGAAGTATCGCTATATCAAACTATTCCGCTGTCCACTCCCAGTTCTCTGTCTCTCTCACTATAAACACACACACACGCACGCACGCACACACACACACACACGCACACAAAGAAATTGCGCAGTAGCTGTCAACTTTCTCTGTAGGGCACCTGACCCGCGCATTAAGAGAAGGGAGGAGGAAGGGCGCTAAAGTGTCAATAACCCCCGCACTATAAAGGGTCCGCCTCATCGCACTTGAATGGTCTAAAGTGCCTCCTAGAATTTTAATTCGCGGTACGGTAGTTGCACTGCTGAAAAAAGCGCAAATGAATGTTCTGAAACTCTTCTGCATTGAAAGTGCGCGCCAAAAAAAAATGAAGGAAGGGGGGAGGGGCACTTTAGATCTGTCTTTAAGGGTATGCATGACAGGGTTAATGGCTCTCATTTGCCGGCTTCTCGTTCGCGTTCATTCGCTCCGTTACTCTACACATACTCACTAGCATACATATAATATGGTGAGGCTTCCCAAAAAAAAAAACTAAATATTGTGCCTCTGCCCGTGCCACTAGGTATAACGACATATAATATGGTGAGGCTTCCCAAAAAAAAAACTATTTTGCCTCTGCCGGTGCCACTAGGTATAACGGGCTTAGGTATAACGACAGACAGTCGTAATGTCCGATTCGGGACAGAAGAGTGCATGAAGGGCTGGATTCCAATTTAAGCCGGCGATCTCAAACGCCGGCCAACGCGGCCTCGTCACGTGGTCTCGTGTCGTCAATCAAGCCGACTACCAATCAGTGCTTGGCCTTGTCACCTGAAAACGAGTACTTGCGCTAGGAATACCCGTCAGCCTTCGTCCACAACTACTCCAGATTTTGTGGAGAACAGAGTCTTTAAATCTCGCGCGTTTAATGCAGAGGGGTAACGTAACTTTTGTGACGCCGTTGCAATCCGACCATTCAGTGAAGCTTCTTCGTCACTCTCAAAGAACATAAACGTGGATTGAAGCGAAAATTAGCTCGCTGGCCACGTGACCGAAGGACCACGCGTTGACACTGAGAGTCCACGGCCTCTCCTGCCTAACAGAAATCTTATAAGGCGGAATACATAGGGGGAGGGAACAGATATGGTAGAAGAGAGAAATATCGGGATTACTTTACGCCATCTGATGGGTGATATGTCACGTCAAATTTGTAGTTCCGCAAGAAGCCCGGTTTTGCGCATGCTATATGGCTATATGGCAGGTGACATGGGTTGGAGGAACTGCAGTACCAAAACTGCTACATGAGGTGGAAACGGCTAATTCGGTAGTTCTTTTGAGATAACAAATGGATGAGAATAGAACAAGTGTGTCCTTTTATCCTGAGTCTGACACGCTCTCGCGTTTCAACCAAGCTACGTCCGGACGGCTTGGTTAAAGCGGGGTGTTATGACTATGTCACTATGTCTAGTGGTCTTTTATATAATGCTGCATCTTGCTCTTATGTCGTAATGAGTATGCAAAACAAGATCCGTAAGGGGAGATGCTGACGGGATCCATTATTGGGGTCTCGTCTTACCGTCACAGGCGAAGTAGAACTGTCCCATAATTTTTTTACACGCGAAATGAATTTGCCAAAAGAATACACATGCGCCAAGGTCGCCCGCGCCGCGTTCCAGACGATTCTCCATGTATAGTTACTTAGTACGTCGGCGGAGCTGGCAGGTATCATTCTGGCCGGACCATGATAACAAATAATAACTGGAAATTGATGGCTTGGCTTGATGGTTTACATCCCACAACATCCCGACTCAGGCTATGAGAGACGCCGCAGTGGTGGACTCCAGAAATGTCGACCACCTGGGATGATTTAACTTGCACGGACATCTCACAGCACACGGGCTCCTTGCTTTTTGCCTCCATCGAAAAGTGGCCGCCGAGGCCGGGATTCGATTCCGCATCCTTAGGCACAGAGTCGAGCGCCGTAACCGCTGCGTCCCCCGGCGGGGTAAACTGGGAAAGTATTGAGTTTAAGTACGAGAATAGTTATGTGTGGGAAGGGAAGGCTTTTATAAGCTGTCTCTTTACACATAAACACATGTCTCTCTCACAATGTATTAAATTATTTACTTCACCATATCGCAAAAGCAAGGTTAGGAATAGACATGTAAAAATTGCGCATTACCGAGTATTGTAATCGCCGGCAAAGTTTTATTTTTACTTTCTCTTTCGCAGGCGCCACCACCGATGGCTCCTCAATGCTATCGCCGAAGCTGGGTTGGTAACTCCTCACCGCCACCTCATGTATCATGGAACGAAAAGCGACGTCCAAGAAGGAGGCGGGGACAACATACAGCTATTCTTAGGCGCGTATTTTGTAGGCTGTGCTGCGTCGCTCGCAGCATTTGCGTGCGAACCTCTATTCTGGCACATTCGACGCAACATTCGCCAGACGTGAGCATCCTGTCGACGCATTGAAGGCTTGGCCTAGGTTATCTTCAGTTTTAAAAACCGTGGATGGCACTCCGTCAGTGTAGGCTTTTGATGGTAATGAGGCGTTGTTTCTCATTGTACGGTATTATGTTTCTTAGCAGCACTTCAAAAATGCTTATTGCGAAATTAGGTGTATTCCAAAGCAACATCTGTTAACCCCCATTCCTGGGTTTCACGTCGGCGTAGTTGAAGTGGTAGTAGTAGTCGCTATAGTAGTAGAAATTTTAGTAGTAGTAGTAGTAGCAGTAGTAGTAGTAGTAGTAGTAGTAGTAGTTATTGTTGTTGTTGTTGTTGTTGTGGTTGTTGTAGCAGTAGTAGTAGTTCTAGTAGTAGTTAAGATGGGGTTATTGAAACGTGTTCAGAATAAATGCAGGGCCAGCAGCGATACAGAGTCTGTGGACTGCCAGGTGAAGACACGGTGCAGTAGCAATGCCGCTGAAAAGAGGGTTCATAGCCTTTTTCTTCGTATCTACAGTAGTCTTAGTAGTCGGCATAACCAGATGGTGGCTTAGGGGCTTCACGCACGGTTGTTGGTCTAAGCGAAGGAGGAGAAGGAGGTTCGCAGAGCAAGAAAATGGTATCGCGAATAACGTGATTATCCTACTCATTGTTAGCTGGTCCCATCCGCTAGAGTGTACTACATCCGCTGCTCCGTCCGCCGGCGCACATACCCAGCATGCATTGGGCAGGATGATATTCATAACGCTGTTGCTTTCGAGGACCAACAAAATCGAAACCGAAACGATAGCACATAATACTACACCTCTCTCTCATTTGGTAAAGTAGTGCTTTGCCTTCGAGGTTACACTGCTCTTTTCGATGAGCCTCTTGGGTTTCATTTTACGACACTTGTTGGCACTGCGTGATGAGCGTGCTTAAGCCTGCTGCGTGTCGCCAGACCCATTGCGGTACATTAATTCAGGCACAGTTGTTTCAGTGATTGACTCTGGTCCTGTTTAGTAACCAGGTGCCAGCAGCGTTTTTAAGTACGTCTTGTTTCTGCATGATATCTTCCTTCTCTGGTTTGCTGCTTTTATGGTGCGCCTTTTTATTGCAATCACAATCAGGCACTCATGGTCATATACAGAGTGGTGCTTTTTCTCTTACTTCTATCTTGAGTACCTCTTCCCTTAAGGAGTCATGATGGCAAGCATGTCTGCGTCGGCGTAGGCCTTCATGAATTGTTTGCTTTGGTGCCTTCTGTAGCAATATGCTGATTCGGCTCTGGTGGCAGTAATCAAGTTAAGAGGCCTTTAGCATTCCTTCCTAACATGATGCGATGCGGCGAGTACCCTCTAGTGAGATGGGATGTCTGTCTGCATCTCGTCAACTATGCACCACGTTCCAATGTCAAGTCCTTGTTTTCGATGTGTGCCCTCTGAATGAGCTTGACTAGCGGCTTCGAGATTCTGCTCGCGGTTATATTTTCCCGGGGAATATGGCTTCATTCTGATGTAATGGAAGTTCAGCTGAGTCGCAAAAGAAGCCATGTCTTCGCTGTTAAAGGATGACCCGTTGTTTGACTTTACTACGCCTGGCCTGCCAAAATAGAAAATTATTTTCTGCCGCTTTAATATAACTTACACAGAATTAAGATGTCGACTGGATGAATTCTACTGTTGGAAACCGTGACTTCTCATCAATGATAATAAGCAGATACTTGTCAGATTGAATGAGGTTATGAGATCAACAGCGACTTCTGACAAGGGTCGTGCTGTGAGGGAGGTCATGATAAGTCGGTCTCGGCATATTCTGTTATCCCGTGACTGGCACAGGATGCAGCTTTGCGTCATGCTTGTACTAAGCTGGTAGTACAATTGATGAAACCGTACTTTTGTGCGCAAAGGTTGCTTTATTTTTTCTACTCCCTGGGGACCAACGTGATTTGTAAAGCCAGTAGGCGAAGAGGTCAAGGTATAAGGATTCTTGAACCTCATATACGATGATGTTGCCTTGTGCGCACTGTGACTCTCACCCTTGAGAGTGCAGAGCTTTAGTCTTAGTCACTCGGAGAAGTCAACTTTGTAACTGGTGCCGGCTGTTGATGGTAATAGCCTGTAGAGTGTATCTGCATACATTTCAGTTACATTTAGGGAAAGTGCTTTCTGCTTAGCTGATTGCAAAATAAGACATACTCCTCAGTGAAGCGTTCAATGTATAACTATTGGGCCTTAGTTAGATGTTGGGAGAAGTATAGGATGCTGGATTGAGAGTTCCAAGTTGATAATATACTTTAGTCATGCAAGCTGGATACAGAGCCACCACATCTCAATCCTTGGAGGCATGTTTGCGCTTTGTCAGAGAGGTTGTGAGTACCGTAGTTCAGTTGGGGTGAGTGAGCGGCTGACATGTCACACAGGTCATGATGAAGGGCAATCTCCAGTGTGCTGTGTCAGTACTGCACATGTGCTAACTGGACTCACATCTACTGTGAGGGTGGTTTGTGCTGCTGACTCAATGTACGCAATACTTGTTGCCTCTACAAGAGCTCCCTTGATTCGGAGGAGGGCATCTTGATGCATCCTGGCATTCTTTTGTAGCAGGTGCAGGGATTTGGAAGAAAATTTGAGGATAAAAGGTGAGCCATGTAGCAAGCCAAGGAAACTTCTGAATTATTTTACAGAATTTGGAGTGGGTGCCTTATGGAGGACGGCTGCTTTGCTTGGTGATACTTTAAGGCCTTCTTTGCCAAAAACAAAGCCAAAAGGCTCAAGATTTGTTTGATGAAACAACTATTTTACAAGTTTCAGGATTAAGCCACAATCCTTGTGTCGTTTGAATGTGGCATACAGTGTACGGTCATGCTGTTTTCTTGTAGCACCATGAACTAGGACGTCACCACTGCTGTTGAGGGCTATCTAACATGTCTGGTATGACATGCTAGATAGTCCGTTTAAACACTTCAGCTGCTGATCATATACCAAAAAGGCGTTTTCACTAGTAGAGGCCAGAGGGTGTCGTGAAGGTAGTAAAGACATGAGACTCTTCATCTAGTTCAAGTTAGTGGTATCCGTTTCTCAGAGCAATCTTGGAAAATACTCTGGAGTGTGTCAACTGTGCAGCCATGCAACGGAGGGTGGTGTTGGGTGTCCTTCTTTCTCATAGCCATGTCGGCTTTGCTCGTATCGACGCATATGCGAATCTGATTGGAATCAGGCGATTCCGGAACCAATACAACTGGGCTGAACAATAGCAGTGGTCCTTCAACAGACTCAATAATTTCGGCATCTAGGAAGGCTTTGATTTCATCTTCTACCTTCGGCCTGATATGGAAAGGCACTAGGCAAGGTTTCTGAGCTACAGGGGCACATGAGCTTCGATGTGTAGACGCACTTGGTGTTCCTTTCAGTTTGCCGAGTCCAATTGTCAGCTCTGGGTACATGCTGAGCGGGTCTGCTGTGCTGAGCAAGCATGTGATATGCGGCAGTCCAAGGGCAGTAGCTGACTCACGTCTCAGCAGTGTGGCTAGTGGGCAGCTGTTCTCCTCGATGAGGTGAACTCTCAGGGTGCGGTTTCATTTATACGTCAACTTTACCCGGAATTGACTAAACATGTGCGATGGTTGTAGAGATCCATATGAATATATCCGATGTGTAAGATTAATACTGGTTAGGTTTCTTTGCAAGAGAGTTGTGCGCATGCTCACGCATTGTGCTGACTTGCTCCAGGATTGATGATAGCGCTGGCAGTACTGTACGGGCTGTGATTACTGCTTTAGGTAGCTGCTTGCTTTGGTCAGCCGTGTGAAATATTGAGTCCATATTTTTTGTGATTAAATTTTTCTGTCCAATAAACTACCATACATCCAGTGGTCATTAGACGTACGTCAGTTCTCGGATATACAACTGTCCGAGGGAGATCAGCCGACATTCGATAGATCGCCCACGGACGTCCGACAGACGTCCGAATGAAACTGTTTAGATCTCCCACAGAAATCCGTATCGGATATCCCCAACGTCCTCAGCAAACCTACAGACGATACATGCATACGAAGCTTTTGTGTCCATTTATGAAACACGCCTCGATGATGACAGCCAATAATATCTAGTAGTATACTAAGAGCTCAGAAACTTCTCTAATTCGGCATACATGTCACTATGCGTATGTAAAAGAATAAGGCATCATGACCGCAGCCAAATAATAAACAGGGCTTGGACCATAGGCTTCTAAAAAGCCCACGGGATGCTCAAATTCTGACACACCCAACCATGTCAGATGCATACCGCGATAAAACTAGTGACTGCAAAGCATATTTAAATAATTTTATTCATGGCATATTAAGGCCTCCGTTCAGTCTTGGAGATGGTACAATCTCCAGCACAAGCTCCATGCAGTGGGAATGGACTGTGTTTAGGTAATATTCTCACTGCTGAACGTTTAGTCCGAGATGGCATGCTTCTCTAAAAAAAAAGAATCATCAATGAAAGGTTAAGCAATAGTTTAAGAAACAGTGATGAAAATGTTACTGAAAGATGGAACCCACTATATCTCTAACTTTCATGCCACATACCAATGAAACCTCGTAGCATTACCTGGTATAAAGCATTTACAGTATGGTGCAGTGCCAAGTACTGCTTGCAGATGCTTTAAAAAAGGCAAATAGATATCAAGGGGCAATTTTTTCTAATTGTGTGAGAAAATAAAACAGCTTACTCCTGTTTACCAACTTACTCTTACGATTGTAATAAGAGGCATACAAGCATGCATGCTTAAGCGGAGATGCAATGAATGGGAAAAGCTATTTGCTAATATTAAACTTAATTTAAAAATCAGGATACAATTTTGGGCCTGCCTTAAATTATAGCATGTCACCAGAGGGCTTATAAGGCAAAAACGCAGATCATGTTATTTGTGTACCTCCTCTCTCTTATAAGGCAGTGCCTGGCAGACAGTATGAAATAAGGTGAACTCTTCAAAGGCACAAAAAAACTAACATATGATTTGCAGTCATGGTTTATAAGGCTGGATTCTTTCAAAATGGCAGTTTTACTCTGCAGAAGGTATTAAGCAAAATAATTCATTCAGAGCTTTATACTCCCCTTCAGAAGCTGTTTGCAGCCCTGTGAGAGGCAAGGATGACTTAAGCCATTTAGGATCCTATGCACTATAATAAGAAACCGTGCACTATGCATACCTCACCCCTTCAATCAGTGGGGTCTAAAGTAGGAGCACACATACCTGTTATAGTGCACAGAGGTTAGAGGTGCCAGGATTAGGCCGGCTAGTCCTGCCCTTGGCAGAGCTGCAAAAGGCTTCGAGGCGGCGCATAGGAATTACTGGAACACTTTACACTGCACGCTGTTCTTGTACCTAGACATGACAAATAGGTGTGCAAGGAGTGACGCATCCTATGTATGGCATATTTCATCAATGGCCGCCAGAAATATTAGCACAAAGTTATAGACACGAAGAAAGCCAACAGTCACTAAAACCAAAGAAAGAATGAGGGAGTATTTATACTTTCTAATTTGTAGTGCTGATCAATGGGGAAACAATATTAATTATTTTATCGCTGAACCTTGACTCATTAGAAAGCAAAAAAAAAAACAGCCACATGCTGCCAGTAGAATCCAAACACCGAACCTCAAAGTTTAGCGTATGTAGCTGGAAGAGCAAGTGTATATAATTTCCGCAGTTCATAACTCATAAGCAACAGATTATTTCTTGAAGTGCAATATAGGTTTTGTTTGGATTATGGGGTTTAACAGCCCAAAGCGACTCGGGCTATGAAAGATGTCGTCTCCGGAAATCTCGATCTCCTGGGGTTCTTTAATATGCAGTGATATCGCGCAACATGCAGGCACCTTGCTTTTTGCCTCCATCGAAAAGCAACCGCCATAGTTCTATTCGATCTGGCATACTAATTAAGGCAGTCGAGCACCCTTATCACTGCACAGCTGCGGCAAGACTGAAATACAATATATATTTTTTTTCCAAACACACTGCAAACACATACCTTAATGTAAGAAGTCTTGCATTCTACAACACAGATGCTATAGATTTGATCACTCTGAGAGTCTAACCAAAAGTGACAGATTCAGTCCATTTCTTGCCACATAGTTGCAAGTTATCTGTGACTCAGTGCCTTGGCAGTAGATAAAAGTACACTGCACTATGGCTGGATACTCCCCTGACTGCATACTGCTGAAAGTAAAAAGAAAGTGTTGATTATGTGAGGGGAAGGAACCTGCACTGCAGTTAAAACTTAACTTCAATCTGCTGCTAAAAACAGGCACCATACTGTCGCTAACAGAGGTCAGTCACCTCCACAGCACACGCCCAAGAAATAAAGTTTTAGAGAGCAACTTATGTAACACACACATGCAGCGTACTAAAATGTGTCATTATGTAGCAAAACATGGCCTTTGTCAGAATTACTCGGTATGAAAGGTTCATTGATGAAAAACAGATTGTGGGGCTCGTTAGTGCATGATACAATGAAGACAAGCAGTCGGACTAGTTGGTTTTCCATCAGTTTAAGCAGCGCATAGCAGGACGAGGACAGAGCACGGAGAAACACACAGGACAAAAAGCGCTGAACCAGATTTAAAAGCAAAAAAGGTATACAATATAAGGACATGTAAAGGGTGCCAATGAAATCAAAAATAAAATCGGATAAAACCACAGATGAATGCAATCTCTGTGCTTGAGAGGAAAACAGGCTGTGCTGGCGAATTCATCCTTGAGTTTCACGATCACGGCTTCTTCCACTATTTTGCATATGAGCTTAATATGGAATTTGTTTAGTATGGTGGTTATTCAAAAACCGAAGTATTCGGTGGGGATACCCGAATTTGGACGTCCGTATCCGTAAGGGTGCCTTACGAATGTCTTCTCATGCCAATGGAGATTCGGATCCTAATCGGACGTACCACGGATATCCGTGGTTGACTGGGTGGTTCATTTGCGGCTGAGGTTGTCGCTTGTATCGACACACATGTGCGAAGTGGTCCAGCGCTCCGCACTTGTAGTAGGTTCGGCCTTGAGCCAGGCACACGGAGGAATGATGCGGCTTTATACCACCTAGAAATCCGTACACATGGTTTTTCTGCTATCCGGATGAATGGGTGCCGTCGTTGGACGTTTGGTCTTTGGAAGGGTGTCGATGTGTAGGGCGACAGGCTGTAGGCACGAATGTGCATTTTCCATGCTTTTGACATGTTGAAAGGCGAGCTCCGTTCTGCGGCCGAGCTTCAATAGCACAGCTATCGCCATTCTGATTTTTCAAAGGGCTTGCCTTCGAAGTGCGGCTGAAGAACAAGTCTGGATCAGAAGTGGCTTTATTTTTGCGTCAATGTCGATGAACCCACAGAGCAGTGCAATTTTCCGAACATGGATGTCGTATGCGTCCATACGTTTTTATTTTGACTGGCGTTCTTGGCAAAATAAACACTGTTGAACCTCTCGGTTGTCTTGTGAGTCAAAGTGTTGTCACCTGTGCAACAGCTGTAGTATATTTGTCTATTGCGGTGGTGCTCGTAGACGAGAAGACGGCTGCGTCAGATGCGAGTAACGTGTCATATATGTCGCTCACTTCTTGGCCAGCATAATAAAGAAGCATTGCCTTGCACCTTGCCGGATCTTTGAAGTTGCACTTCCAAAACGGGCGACCCTTTTGCGCCCAGTGTGGTGTCTTAAATCATTGACTGTGAAACTTGGGAATGGCGGCAGCATGGATATGGCCATGTGCGCTAAGTATTCGGCGAGGCTGGCAGCAGTGATGATCGCGGTATGTCGATGCAAGTGGTTGGGGGTGGTCGATGCGCTAACATTTTTATCAGCGTTGGCATTGTTGTATTTAAAAAATGTTTGTTCTCCGGACTAAACATCATTGTCAAATTCATTACTAGAAGGTCACATCACCTGTTTCCTCAGCCGGCACACATACCCGGCATGCATTGGGCAGAATGAAACTCATAACTCTGTTGCTTCCGAAGAGCAATCAAGTCGAGACATAACCGGTAAAAGGAGCAACACTACACCAGTAATTCATTTAGACACACCTTTACGAGTCATATGCACGAAGCTCGCTGTTTATGGTAGGTACCTCATTAATTCGGAACTAATTGTTCTCCTACACTGATTATTTTCTAAGGAATTACTCCGCTCCCGTAATTAGGAGGAGGATAAGCATGAGATGGCTATGGGCACAGCAAGTTTTAAGCAAGGGTGGGCAGTCCTCTTTTGTGGTGATAACTAGCAAGCCTATCGTTTTTCGTCAAGAGGCTTCCTACAGCTGCTTGATACTAGACTGCATTGCTCGGCTTAAGCAGCTGTGACTTTATGGCATTGAAATGCAAAAGGATGCAGAAGCACGCACATCCCTCGATGGGACGCAGTCCTGACAAGTACGTACGAGGATCAGCACGTTCGTATGCTCCCTAAGCGGGTATAAATACTCCTGCTAAAGGAGAAAAGGCCACCAGCTTACTCCGCAGGACAGTTCAAGACTTGATTCCAGATTGCCTACAGTGCTTTGAACTGCTGCCACCTAGAACACTGGCGTCCAGCAGTGTAATACGTGCGTGAGGGTGTGTCACTGTGGCGTCATCCTTGGTGAGGGCGCTGAAGGCTTAGAGAGCGGAGAACACGTAAATAAAATATAAATCTAAACGGCCACATATTCGCCAAGATATTCTGCAAAACCCTGTAGTCCACATTATAGATCAGAATGGGCCTATAGCTCTCAATAAATTGCAATTATTCTTCATCTGTGCTCTTTGGTATCATACATTATGACTCTGCAAACGTGTTCAGCCTAACTGCGATGACCAGACAAGCAGTAAAAATGTTAAGTAGAATTTAACTCAAGATATGTTGAAGTGCCTCGTAAATTCTCCAGAACAGCCACCAAGCCTAGGTGTCTTTAAATGCCCCAACTGGTCACTTGCGTTTTACAGTTCTGCTAAAGTTAAATGGGCTTGTCAAGCATTCATCTTTTCAAATGGGCTTTAGAAGGAAGATGTGCGCCACGTTCTCAACAAGAAACTGGCAGCAAAAAAAACTTTCAGTACCTGCTGTGCCGAGAGAGGAAAATGGCGTTCACTGTAATTGTAATTATTGTGTCTTTGTACTGTGCTGCTGCGCATGCCGTAGACTAACATCTTTGACCAAGTGCACCGGTGTCGGGCAGCCATGTTGTGTTTCTACAAATCACTCGGCTGGAAATTTCGTCACCGAGAGAGCATGATGATTAGTTCTACAAGTATGCTATGGATGTCAAGGTAAGCCTTATATTCGACAGCGCAGCACAGCGATAGAGTGCGCCGTCTGGTGCTTGATTTCGCAGTGATTATAAAGCGTTCGGCATTTCGGGCACATGACAAAATGACAGACTAATGCGAACAACATACGAAGCGATGTGGTCGCTTACATTCGAATTGCACTTTCAGTGCAATCAAGCTTCGTCACTATGAACCGCTTGCTTCAGAAATAAATGTTATCAAACTCTTTAACCTTATTCCCTTTTGAAAATAAATAAAACACTCAAGTAAGCTGATCTTTTTGAAGCCGCCGAGGCGGCACGAGCCCAGCGTGTGCGCTCAATTAAGGCAGCGGAAGTAAGGCAGCGCAATTAAGGAGAACAAACGCCAACAATATTTCACTTTTTTATTTTGTGTGCCAGGTATAGCACTCACCGAGCAAGAGTAGTGGCGCCACCGCGAGATGCTTTCATATCCTGTTGTGTTCGGCGGGCACATACGCACGTGCGAACCACGCGCTCTGCCATGGATACCGCCGCAGTCACTGAACCTCTCAGCCATCGTATGCGACTCACCGCTGAGGCCTTTGAGCGCAAAGTAGTGATGCAATATTATCTTAAATATACTATAGATAGCGTGAAAACTATCGAAAGTGCTACAATCGATAGCTTTGCATTGGTGCTACTATCGAATGACTATGGCTAGAATTATCAATAGTACAATGTATATGGTTGATATCGATATTACTATAGATAGTACTGCTATGGATATAAATAATTAAGCAGTTTTTGACCAGTGGTACTGCCAAAACATATGACATACCTGATAGGTTTCATGGTTTTACAAGGCAGTCCCAAACCCATTAAGGCAAGGAGGAACGCCGGCGTAGACCGCAGTCGGTGTGCGTGGTTGTTTTTTGTGAATCGATGGCACTATAGAAATTACTAACTATCAATAGACATTTTACCATCGATTTATCGATAGCGGCTCCGTTATTGATATTATCGATAATGTGAGCCTTTCAAGGATCTTCTTCTTTCACGTGTACATACTATCATGATCACCAATTGAAGATGATCATGAAAACCCGCACTCAAACCAACCCGAATCCGGCACCTGAGCATAGCTTGCCTTTCAGCAACCAATCCTGCTTCATACGTCACTTGGACACAGGAACCTCATCATCGCTCACTTCTGGACTTCATAAAATCAGCCAACCTTTTTCCATTCATTTCATCATTTATTCATCCTTCATCTCATACTCTACTGATGCCCTGAGGCCATAAATACCGATTAAAAAAATTGAAGAAAATATGAATGACATGCTCCGTCACAATATTGCTCGTCCTTCAACAAGCCCATGATCCTCCCCATTAGTGTTAGTTAAAAAAAAAGGACGGCTTGGTACGCTTTTGCGTTTATTATTGCGCACTCAACAAAATTACCCGCTAAGATGTATACCCGATGTCTCAAAATGATGACGCCCTCGACACTCTCCAAGGCGCCGAATATTTCTCGGCCTTGGACCTCCGCTCTGGTTATTGGCAAATACCTACGCACAAAGATGACAGAGAAAAAACCGCTTTCGCAACTCCCAATGAACTTTACGAATTTAAAGTTATGTCATTCAGCCTTCGTAACGCACCAGCGACATTTAAAATAATAATCGACACTGTGCTTCGTGGCCTAAAATGGAGAATCTGTGTATGTTATTTGGACGACATTGTTATTTTTTTCGTCAACATTTAACGATCATCTTACGCGCCTGAATGAAGCTCTCACGTGTCTCGCTTCAGCAGGCCTTCAGCTCAACACCAAGAAGTGCCACTTTGCACAGAATGAAATGAAAATATTGGGACATCCAGTTAGTCATGACGGCATTCGTCCAGACCCTAAAAAATAATTGCGGTCCTGAATTTTGCTCGTCCTCTACGAACGGCAGATGTGCGCAGTTTCCTCGGCATTTTTGCAACTATTACTGCGCCAATTCATGAACTACTTAAAGCGCGCAGCCATTTCGTGTGGACTGAACAGTGCGACACCGCATTAACAAACTAAAACACGCCCTCACATCGGATCCTGTTCTTGGCCACTTCAGCGACACCGTTCCAACCATCCTGCAAACTGATGCCAGAGGTCGCTGTCTCAGCGCTGTACTTCTGCAGCGCGACGCAACTTCCCGTGAGAAAGTGATTGCCTTCGCCAGCTCGACATGACTCCAGCTGAGCAAAATTATACCATTACCGAGCAGGAATGTCTTGCCGTCGTCTGGGCCATCGAGAAATTTCACCCTTATCTATGCGGTCGCCATCTGACAAGCCGAGTTGGTCGTTGGGTTTTACGCCTGCAGGAGTACCAGTTCAATGTTTATAAATCGGGTCGCCGCCACCAAGATGCCGACGTGCTTTCTCGCTGCCCACTTTCGCCATCAACCTGCTGTTTTTCTACGCAATGCATTTCCTCCTCTGACCAGAGCTGACCTTCTCTCCATCCGACGCATATCACAACAGTTTCTTTTGACGCCTCTGACAAACATGCTCTCCGCTCGCAGCAACTAGCCCACGCCTACTGCCATCCCATCATAGACCGCCTTCTCGGCACTTCAAACCCACCCAATGCTAGACTCCGCCGACAGTTACGCAAATTCAAGCCCGAAGATGAAATCCTACTCCGCTGCGTGTATTGCCCTGAGGGAACCCGCTGGATCCCCGTCGTTCCACGTGTACATCAGCCACGTATCATAGCGGCTCTACACGATGACGATACAGCAGGGCACCTAGGTTTTCTCAAAACCTGCGACCACGTGAAGAGACGATTCTTTTGGCCTCGCGTATCCTCCAGTGTAGCTAAATACGTCGCGTCCTGCCTCCTATGTCAACGTCACAAACGGTGGCATCTCCACCTGTTGGCCTCCTACAACCCCTTCCTTGTCCCATCACGCCATTCGAAGTATAGTCGGCATCGACTTATATGGTCCCCTGCCTCTCTCCGATCGGGGAAACCACTGGATCATCACGGCTGTCGATCACCTTACGCGCTACGCGGAGACAGCACCCGTGCCCACTGGTTCGGCTCAAAAGTTTGGAAATTGTTTTTTGCGATATATTTTATTGCGGCATGGCGCTCCCCGGGTGCTCCTAAGTGACCGCGGGATGACCTTCTTATCGACAGTCATTGCCGAAGTTCTCCACGCATCACCCACTCTCCATAAGCCAATTTCAAGCTACCATCCCCAGACTAACGGTCTCACTGAACGATTTCATCGCACCTTATCAGATATTATCTCCATGTACGTCACCATCGAAATAGGGACACTATTTTACCGTTCGTCCCATTCGCCTATAATACAGCATACAGCGGACTACTGGCTACTCTCCATTTTTCCTCGTTTATGGCCGCCCTACCACCACAAGTATCGAAAGGTCATTCTCCTCTATGTCCGACTGTTCCTCCACATCAGCACCTGCCCACTTTGTAGCCCGTGTGGCCAGATGCCGTCACCTTGCTCTCCTCAACACAGAAGCCTACCAGGAAGATCGCAAGAGTCGCTACGATTCTACTAATCGCGTGGTCTCTTTTCGTCCTGTTGACGAAGTACTACTTTACACACCACTCCGTACCCCTGCCCTTAGCGACATATTTCACCCCCGCTACCTTAGTCCCTACACGGCCATCAATCAAACTTTCCCAGTGAACTACAAAGTCACACCTGTTAATAATCCAACCGATCGACATCACCGTGATACTGAAATTGTTCATGTGTCTCGTTTGAAGCCGTTTGTGGCCCGCGGTGCATCGGTTGCTTAGGATCAGCCATGCTGGCTGCTTCCGACCCCCGGAAAGATTGTGTGAAACTTCCACGTATACATAGTATCGTCGTCATCTCACGGCGCCACCTGTGGCAAGGACCTCGGTTCGCCGTCAGAATAAACGCCAGACACAGCGTACTTGCCTTGTCTCCTTGCCGTCTCGACCTGGCCTTCTTCCACAATATATATATATATATATGTATATATATATATATATATATATATATATATATATATATATATATATATATATATATATATATATATATATATATATATATATATATATATATATATATTGATTTATTGTCTTTACATGGCACCAAGCAAGAGTGAGCACAAAAAGTATATATAATAAATGATAACACATCACACAATAAGTATCAACTGCACCGCATCAGGGCACGAACAGAAGCAAACTAAATCGGACACAGGAGTACAAGAACATCATGCACGCATTTTTTTTTATTTCCAATAAATGCATCAACACTGGGGCTACCGGCAATATGTTTCGGTAATTTATTCCAGTCGCTTATGGTTCTTGGGGAAAATGAAAATTAAAACGTGTTATTCAGAGCAACATACTCTTGAATCATTTTACCATTATCCAAACGGGAGCTCGCACACGAGGTGTTAGCGGTAATAAAATTACGATTGTTCAGTAGGATATATTTTATTGTACATGAGGTGTAGGTGCTTTAATTGACATTCAGCGCACCTGGCTTTACATGTGGGAAAGCCGAGATACCTTCAGTGATCCCTGAATTCTGAGTCACACGAGTGCGAAGACACTTTCGAAAGTGTAATAGTAAACAATCAGGGTGCATTACTATATCTGCTTGCCGTCCATGCAATGTGGCAGCTCAAGATTTTATCGTATTGAATATGTGTGAATAAATAGAGGTCCGAATTTGGGTATTATTTGTTAATCATGTAACAAAGTGCGTGTACGCAAAACCAGGATCTCCAGAGGCGGGACCCATTAACGGTGTATCGTCATAAACCTAAGGCGAAGCATGTGTGGTCACGTTTAAAGTTATATTGAGGTAATTAATTTGGGATCCGCATGCACCCACTTAGTGGGTAATTTTGTTTTTCAGGAATACTATATCGGATGAATTCGAAATTCGATAAAGGTGCCTTGAGCACCTGTTCTTTTAACATGAGATATTCAGGTTCCTACTATACCCTCCGAATGCGAACCTGTCGGTGCTAGCCACTGTACAGTGACCCTCCTTATTCTCCTCCTCCGATGACAGCAAAATCCGGATGATCATTCTGAATCATCAACTACTACTCATACTTCTCTTACCGCTGCAGTAATACTAATAATTTAACGTTTGCTACAACGTTCAGCTACTTTGGTGCCAACCGCAAAAACAGCTCTGAGAAAATGTCCCTGTGAATCCACGGAACTTCAAAATATCCATATTCTCGAATGTTTCTCTCTGAGCTTCATAATCAGCGCTCAGTTCATAGTGATCGGAATCCTAGGCATATATACTCTGCCACAGATTAATGCGCAGTTGTTATAACGGAAGAGAATCTAGAACACAAAGCTGAACGCGTTCCTTGTGCTGCCTGAATCTTGCGCTTGTTGCGTTCTTGGGGCCATACGAAAAGCTCACACACAAGCGTCGCGAGCGACAAGGTACATCCAGCGAAATACACGCCGAAAATGAGCAGCCATGAGTTGCCAGCCTCTTCTATTTGGACGTCGCTTTCCTTTCGATGATACATGAGGTTGCGGTGAGGTGTTTCCAACCCAGCTTCGACAATGGCGTTGATGAGCCATCGGTGGTGGTGCCTGCGCAGGAACAAATCAGGGTATAGGTATAGTACATGTGCTGCTATAGACGATACCTCGAGACCTTTGGTGAGAAATTACCGACTTCCATTGATGGTTGCCGTATCGAAAACATACCGGGAAGGCATATGACTTGTGCCAAGTGCCAATTTTTATTTTTACCTGTATGAACAGATACATAGAGCAGATATAGGGTAGCTGTGGTTTATACCACCGTTCCTTGACGGAGTCCTCGATAACCGAGCTGTGGTCCAGTTGTGAAATACGTGCGCGTTCAAGCTCGTTCTAACTGTTTCGTAAGATCGGCGGACGTTAATGGTACTTTAATGGGACATTAATCACCACTGCACAGTGCTCGGTGAAAAATGTGTCTGATGACTATGTTAAAGAAGATGATGTAAAGAGGAACAAAGCAAACTACATACAAGGCCTCTAAAGGCCTTTTTTGTGAGCGATTAGCAATGACATGTATATAAATAAATTTTGGAGTTCTCGGAGGGAATCGAGCAAGAACAAATTTGGATATAGTACATGTGGCGCTACAGACACTAGACCTTTGGTGAGAAATTACCGACTGCGATCTGATCGACAACATACCGGCAACGCTTATGCGTTGTGCAAGTGCCAATGTTCCTTTCATCTGTACGAATATTTACGCAGAGCAGATACAGTGGGGCTGTGGGTGATACCACCGTTTCTTGACACAGTCTTGGAAGCGCGGCCTAGGGCACATCGACCTGAGCACTGGCACAGTTCTCGAATACGAGTGCGTTCGAGCTCATCGTATTGTTTCGTTGCCACCGCGGACGTTGATGGCGTTGCCTTCGCCACTGCACAGTGCTCGATGAAAAAATTAGCTGGGGTTTAGCTTTAGTTAAACCCGGTAGATTTCGTCGGCAATGTCAACGAGCTTCTTTTTCTTTCTCTTCTTCTTCTTCTTACAATACCGATACCCCACCCCCTTCCGCGGCGCATTTTTACGCGAATAGCTCCCATAGTCGTTAGCACGTGCGGGAATGACATACAGTCATCAGCATGCTTAACAGTATCGTTCGAAATATGACCTGCGGAAGAAAGAAAAACGATTTGAATCTGCTGCTGTGTTTTAGGGACACCAAGGTAACTTTTTATGCACGAGTGGCACTTCAGTTCGAGGTGTGTTCTAGGCAAGTAGGGCATTAAGTCAGCGCTGTGCCCGTAACGCTGCTGCTGTTAATTTTGGTGTTCGCTGATTCCAAAAATAACTGCCCCTGTCCCTGACTACAACGCCGCTGATAACTATGGTGCAGCCGTGTCTAACTGAAACCCTTTAACTGGGCAGTGTGGGCATACGTGTTCCTTATGCATGCTTTTGAGAGTTATACATGCGCCATGCTTAATATAGTCAAGTTAAGATATGATTTGACGGGCCGCCATTTGACAGGCCAGACAGGCCACCATTGGAAACTGACCCTGTCAACGTTTAACATTAGAACCCTAGCTAGTGAAACTAGTTCAGCAGTGCTGTTAGAGGAACCAGTGGGTATGAAATGGGATGCCATAGGCCTTTGTGATGTTAGGAGGCCGAATGAGGCATATACTGTACTGAAGGACAAGCATGTACTATGTTATCGAGGCTTACCGGAGAGGCGTGAAATAGAAATAGCTTTCCTTGTCATAGTTATATAGCTGGTAATATATATGAATTCTATAGCATTATCGAGAGGGTAGCAGGCCTCGTAATTTAGCTTAATAAGTGATATAAACAGAAGGTTGTACTGGCCTACGCACCTATATGTAGTCATGATGACTAGACAATTGAAAGCTTGTAATAAGATGTAGAATTCGCAATGGGGAAAGGAAAGACGCAGTATACTGTTCTAATGGGCAACTTTAATGCCAAGGTAAGGAAAAAGCAGGCAGGAGACCAGGCAGTAGGTAACTAAGGAATTGGTTCTAGGGATAGCAGCGGGGAGTATTGTTGAGTCTGCACAGCGCAATACCTTAACAATCATGAGCACCTTCTTCAGCAAACAAAAGAATCGGAAGCAGACATGGAAAAGCCCTAACGGGGAGACTAAAATGAAATTGACTTCATACTGCGTTCTAACCCTGTCATTATACAGGATGTAGAGGTAATCGGGAAAGTGCAATGCAGTGACCACATGAATTAGTTTCAATCTTCAGATTAGTGAGAAAGGAATCCACCAACGAATTAGCTGTGTGGGGGAGAGCAGAAAAGTTCAGGATCTCGCTACAGAATAGATATTCAGCTCTAACCGAGGATGAAGACATTAAGAAGAAGGAAACAGAATGAGACTAGTGGGTCGGCCCTATATTCACGATCTCTACCACATGCTAAGGAAAGTGACAGAAAGGCACGATGTCGATGCAAGTCGTATTTTCAACACCAAAAAAAAACTAAAGAGTTTTCATGGTAAGGTCAAGAACAAGAGAACAATGGAAGGAGTGAACACTTGCGGAGGCCTCAAAACAAGTTTGTAGATAGCGCTGAAGGCGTGGTGTACAGAGTTCCACTTTCTTGTGGCGCTATTTACGTAGGGCAGACGAGGAAATGCTTGAATGAGAGGATGAGGAAGTATAAAAACAACCTTTCTCAAGTGACGGTATTCGATAACCTTGCGGCACACTGCGCCGACCACGCGTGCGTACTAAGTTCGTCAGTTCATCGATCCTCCTAAGGTCCAGAAATCTATTGACGACAGAACTGTGGGAAGCTTATCAAATCATAGTCATTCCAAATGAAGATGGGTGTGTGAGCGCGGCTTTGGTAGCTCTGTCAAAAGAGGAAATATCTTTTCTATCGGCACATCATCGTGCGACATAATATTGTCGGTCTCGTACGGGCGAATCTCGTTTATTATCTATCTTTTTCTGTGATTTTTTTGCCACTGTGTATTTTCTTTGTTTCCATTTTTTTTCCTTTCGTTTGCGCAGTTTCACTTCTTTTAAACGTGCATTCCTCAGATATCAAGAGTATATTAACATGCATTTCTCTAAAATAAAAAGTACCTGAAAGTTTGCGCTCGTTGCATTTTGTCGTCTGTGTATTCATTTAGGAGCACCCTTATGCCAGTATGAACCACCAGTTAGTCCCGTTGAATGCTTTGCGAACACAGACACACACACACACACACACACATCTATCTCTCTCTCTCTCTCTATATATATATATATATATATATATATATATATATATATATATATATATATATATATATAGCTATCTACATATACAAGCAGATCCGTTAAGGGGAAATGAGGCTGCTCGTTATAATACATGAGGGAAAGAAGCCAACAGTCGGCGAGGCCAAGGAAAGCGTTGGGGATGGTACTTTGTCTTTTTGTAATGTTTACTTGGATAATCACAGAGATTATTAATGTAATCTCTTTAGGGAAAAGATAATTAAACACAAAGTAGAAGAAAAAGCAACGTGCCGATGGTGGGAACCGAACCCGAGCACCGGACGCGATATATATATATATCATAGGTAAAAGATGAATATGTGTATATATATATATATATTTATATATATATATATATATATATATATATATATATATATATATATATATATATATATATATATATATATATATATATATATATATATATATATTCATCTTTTACCTGAAGCTGGAAGGGCTCTATCATGTTCTCCTGCGTAGCGTAGGCCCAAGCAGGAGATATCTTTTATGGCAACATGCATTCCGGTTTTTACCCATTGCCCCTTCCGACAGATTGCCTACAGCTTTATTTGCGGCCTTTGGAAACCAATTATCCTTGACAAATCACGGTGATGACATATGCACTAAGCACCTGCAAATAAAAAAACACGCAGAACACCTCTGGCCTACGTTGCGATGGTAAATTTGTGTATTCCTGAGGTACGCTTTTCACCATAAACTGACCAAGCCCTGGCAACTAGGCCTGCAGTTGGATCAATACAGATATCCCCATATAGAAATAAAGAGCAATGCAGAATCTGCATTTGAATACTGCAGATATCACTTCATCTCAGTGTCCGACAAAAAAGCGAAAGCTCGAGTTAACAAGGGCTGGACGACATAAACAATATGCACCGTTAATGGTTAAAAACAGATTTGCAACTCTGGCCGAAGAGCTGTTTGATGACCCGCTAGAAGAAGAAGAGCCTGTTGAGGTGGTTGCACAGAACAGTGCATCTTTTGCTTCTACGCTAAAACATGGACGACGCACAAAACGGAGCACAGTGGCATTCACAGCTGATGATTTTCCGGACCTTGAAGACAGCACAAGCCAGTAGGATGCAATAGAAAAAGAAATTGCGATGCTTTCAGCACAAATTGCACAGCTGCGACAAAAGAAAGCACATATAGCCCAGCGACGAAAGGAGAGCTCAGAAAAACAGAAAGAAACGCTTGCAGGCAGTACGACAGCAAGGTTAGTGGATGCTCCGAATTTTAAACCTGCCGAAAACATACCTATTTGGAAGGCGGTACTGGACACACTTACGCAACTGACACACCTCATTCAGAGCAGCTTACATCATGGATAGAAGTAGCCGAAACAAGTGCCAACAGATTACACAATGGAACTGCAGAGGGCTCTCTAATAAAGTTGGGGAAATAAATACAAAATTATTGTACGGCAAGCTACATTCATGGGCGTTCTTGATACAGGAGCACAATAGGTTATATTCAATAACAGGATATATAGGGTACCAGTGTCCTTCTATCCCTGATAAACGAGCAAGAGCTGAGGCCGAAACACCAGGAAAAGCTGCCGTATATATTAGGGCCAACATTCCCCAAACGCCACTTGACTTGAGCAAGTGGTACAACACTCAGCAGGAAGTAGTTGCTGTACTCACGCGTCCGAACAAAACGCCCCTTATATTAGTGTCCATGTACGCTCGGCCAAGAAACACAGTACTTAATCTTGGATGGGTTAAGCATATTCGCCATTCATACCCTGGAATTGCGATACTAATCGGTGGAGATTTTAACGCTCCGCACACCGTATGGGGATATGATTATGATTCTAAAAGGGGTGATCAAGTTCATACTGCCTTCACAGAAATGGAATTTACACTGCTAAATCATCCAGGAGTCGCAACACTACCTGCAACACAAACACGCTCACCAGACTTGACGTGGTGGAAGGGCCCTGGTGCACCACAATGGCAGGCGGAATTAGATGCGTGGGGTAGTGACCATGTCCCCATTAGTATTGGTCTTAATTTGGGACATATGAAGAAAATTCGAAAGAAAGCGTCTGTTACACATTGCGATGGTGTACGGCAGGATACTCGAACGCATTCAGTTAGCCCGAATACTCTCGTTACCACCCTTCAAACGGTACTCAAGGATCACACCATTACAACTACAGTGAACGAAGATCAGCCAACTCCCGACCTGCACCTACTAAAACTTTCGGCACGCCGAAAGCGGGCCGAGATACAGGCTGGTCGCCATCCTGAAGACGTGCAAAGAAAAATTGAGGTAAACAGAGTGACGGCTCAGGCACGCCGATATGAAAAACAGCTGGCTCATAGGAGATGGGATGAGTGGTGCAGTCGTTTGGGCTCAGGAACGACTAACAAGGCCCTCTGGAGGACTTTCCATGGCATGGAAAAGAGGCGGCAGGTTAAAGATCATGCAGAAAGTATTAGACTCGCATTACAGCTTACACCAGAGGAGTTTGCAGATCAGGCTGCTGCCCTTTTCTTCCCGAACCGCGCACATTATCCGGCGCCTTCACCGACAGTGGATGCGGTTGATAAAACAGGAATAACATTACCATTTACCAAATTGGAGTTATTAGCTGCTATAGAAGAAGCGAATGGTAAAACTGCGCCTGGACATCACGATACTCCTTATGAAGTATTCAAGAATTTAGAAGGAGCCGCAGTTGACGGCTTGTTGGATGTGGTAAATGAGGTATGGCAAGGAGGAGATATTCCACTCGGCTGGAAACACTCGGTGGTGGTAACAATACCAAAGGCTGGGAAACCTCCCATAAGTCTAGAATCTTTGCGGCCTATCTCGCTAACACCCACAATTTGCAAAATCTATGAAAAGATGATAGCCACCCGCCTGTCATGGTGGTCGGAAAGTAATAAAAAATACCATGCTCGACAAATTGGCTTCCGAACAAACCTTGGGACAGAAAATGGACTGGCTGTGCTCGCTGAAGAGGTCATACACGTGTCGCCTTATAGCCACCTAGTGCGCACTGTTGTGGCTACCGATATGGCGAAGGCATACGACAACGTGTTACATGCCAAGATTCTTAGCAACATGGAATGTATGGGCATTCCCTTGCAGGTCATAAAAGCAGTACATAATCTGCTTAAGGACAGGACGTTTTCAATCAGGATAAACGGAAAACAAATTGGCAATTACACCTCAAACAGAGGCGTGCCACAAGGGTCAGTGTTAGCACCTTTATTGTTGAATATCGCACTGATCCCATTGGCGTGGAAATTAGCTAAAATACCAGAAGTGGGGTTCATGATATACGCAGATGATGTCACGATTTGGTCTGTTCATAAACAAATTGAGAGACAGAATCGGTATCTGCAAGAGGCTTTAAATACCATAGATGAGTACGTGCAAAGCGCAGGCCTGCAATTATCACCTCAAAAGTCCAGTTACATTCATGTTGCCAACAAGAATGGAAGAAAACAATTGGCAACGCAAAGAGTCTCTCTAAAGATTGGAAATCAGGCATTGGAAGAGGTGGACGAGTTGAGAGTTCTTGGCCTAGAAATTCACAAATCCGGCAAAGGAACACAATCGCTTCATAAGGTGAAAAAAGTAGCTGCGACTTCCTTAAACTTGATAAAACGCATTTCGTCTATTGGAGGAGGAGCTCGAGCGGACATGGCAAGACGTCTTGTACAATCAGTGTTACAGCCGAGGGTACTATACCAGGCCCAATTCCAAAGACTCACGAGGCGGCAATGGGCGAAATTGGAAACAATAAATAGAAACGCAATGCGCACTATCACGGCCTTACCAAAACTTACCCCTATCCCTATTCTCCAAGAGTTTGCACAGATAAATACGTTGACAGAATTAATTGAACAACGAAAGGCAACAAGGGATATGAAGCGAAAGTACGTTACGCCAATAGCATCCTTGTACAACGAAGTGGCAGTTCTAACACCACCAATGGCTGACCCCCCTACGTGGGAATTCACTACTGTCACGACAAACAAGACCACTCGGCTTCGTCGCAAAGAAAAGCTGGCATCTCGACCTCTGGTTGAGGCACTTCCAGGTACCTTAATTGCATATACGGACGCATCAATTATAGAAAATGGCGGTAGAACAGCAGCTACTACTCCAACACACAGCGAACTAAAGGTACATAAAGAATATCTTTTAGAATACCCGGACCCGCTTGTGATGGAACTCTATGCAATCCGCGATGCTATGGAGGCCATAAATAAAATAGATTCGATAACAGAAGCCCACATCTATACAGATCCTTAGCCGCCATAAAACAACTGAAGAAAGTGACGAAGACGCTATGTGTTACCCAGGAAATCCACGCACTCAATAAAAAAACAAAGATAAGCATCCAGATACATTGGACACAAGACAATTCTGAGAACGCTGAGCAGAGAAAAGTTGACCACCTCACACACGAAGTTCCACACACTAATGCGCCCCCCACCAGGCTCCCTTTCGATGCCCGCTCCGCTGTTTCCATTATAGCATCCTCTTTAAGGAAAAGTACACGTGCCCTCATTCCCCCGTGTACATTCCCACTCCCTCGTAACTTAACGAGATTGGAGGAGGTTTCCCTTAGAAGGATAAGAGCTGGGGCGGCCCTTACCCCGTCGGTAAAATGCCGATGGGAATCGCAAGCTGACATCGGACCAACCACATGCCCAAAGCGTTCCACACCAGCTGCAGAAGTGGGTGTTCGCCACCTGCTATGGACTTGTGTAGGGACAAGGGCATCAAGGACACAGATTCTGCGCGAAGTGGGACTAACCACAGCAAGGGAAGAGGACTTTTCTAAATGGCTCACCGACAACGCTAAGAGCGGGAGCCTGCTCCGGTTCCTCACGGAAAACCATTTAC
This sequence comes from Amblyomma maculatum, assembly GCF_055883805.1. Lineage (NCBI taxonomy): Eukaryota > Metazoa > Arthropoda > Arachnida > Ixodida > Ixodidae > Amblyomma > Amblyomma maculatum. The sequence continues at coordinate 78,067,213 of NC_139348.1, forward strand.
ATGAGTTTATATAAATGCCTTATGGCAAGTTTGCGTACAAAAAAAAGAGTACTGCGAAAGCACGGATACTGCTCTTGGTTGTTTCACTTCTTTTTTACCCAATTTAGTCTTCGTTTCTTCAAGTTGCGCGCCAATTCCTTCCTTTGCCCTTTTTCGGCTTCGGCTCTACTTCCGGTTGCGTGACGTTACATCCTTGATGTCACCTTAATTGACTGATTTAATTACCTATTTCAGTATTTGATGCATTCAAATGTGGCGCCAAGCTACTGCCTAATGATACCATTTGCGCTTTTATTTTTACATTTTTTGCCTCTAATTATCTGCTTAATCATATTTTGCACACAACATTACGTCACCCTCTAACGACTGCCACCAATCAATAGCCTCTACCGCTTCTAAATTACTCAAACTGCTGCGGACACAATGTTGCGTGTTTTGACTCTAATCAATTACCTAATTAACTTATTGACCTATAAAGTTTTTAGTAAACAACAATATTTTACCTTCTATCGATTGACACCACTCATTAACCTCTATCACTTCCCAATTACTCACATCTGCTGCGGACACGGTTTTGGGGACACGTTCTGCGAGCGCGGTCTGCGGACAGAAATCTGTGAACATAGCCAAGTAATGCTTTGGCATTAATAAAGTGTTACCTTCATTCCATTTAATTGGAATGAAGGTAAGCCCTTACTGGCTTGAAGACTTGATGTTGGATAGCGTCACCGCCGAATCCCCGCACTTAAGCACACTTATAGAAGAGTTGCCCCTCACCTTTCCGGATTTGTGTTGAGGATGAGCGTCATTTGAGGAAGCAGGCCGCTGTTGTCTCCTGGCACAAGGTTCCAGATTCCGGCTGCAGCTATCTCTTCATCGGAACAATACGACAGCGACACATGACTTCCATCTCGCGATGTTTCGTAGCAAGCAGAAGGCATTTTCATCCAAGGACAATATGCGACTTGGCAGTTAGCAAGGAGTTGAAGGATTATGTTGTTTTCGGGGGCACATTCTTCATACTCGCAGCCAGCAGCCGTTAGGGCTAGCCAAGCAGCACAAAGGCAGACCTTAACTTTTCCCTCATCGAGCTGCAGCTTGAGTGCCGACAAGTCTCGGACGCCGCTGCTAAAAACAGGGACACTTTGGATCGCGATGACAGAGGTCTGAACGTAGTTTCCGAGAAAGAACATGCCAAACGCCCAAACTGTTAGCAGAAACGCTCCATACGCCGATCCGAATCCCGCGCTGTCAATTGGGCTGCGGCCTAGAAAAGTGCTAATCATGAAACTCACAATGCGAGACTTTGAGAAGCGACGCCGGGTGGACGCGAATTTGGTCCGAGCCCACAATGTGAGGACGATGGAAGCAGCGAGGGATGCGAGAACCAGGGCGAGACAGAAAAAAGATGTCCAAGAGTCGATGACGGACACACGGACGGCACTTGCACGCCGACTGAAGATGCACATTTGCGCTGGTGGCAACTGAGAGCCTAAAAAGAATGTCGAGGCGAACTTGAAAAGTGCGGGGTAAGCCATCGGCAAAATATCAGCCATCTTGTCCTGAAGAAGCAAAAAGGAACCGCGCCCTGTTACGACCCTTATTGAGAAGTTCCTCGCCCGGTACGCGTCTACTAGCGTAAGAACTTGGGGGCGCATATCAGGTTCCACGCTTGTAGTATATCCGAGGACGGCTTTCTCGGATGTGCTGGAATAAATTGTTTTAGGCACGGCCAAAACAACTTGCTTATTTGTTCTTCGAACAGCTGTTTCATCATCCTCGTAAGTATACAAACGAAATTCTGGAACCGACTGTCTGATGTGGCAACTGTTGAAGCGATCTAAAGGTACGTCGAATCCCTCTGCTCTCACGATGGTTATCTGGCAGAGGTACGCTTCCAGTGTTCGAAGTCTCGTTTCCGACGATACCGAAGGGATGAATAACCGAACGCGGTGGTTGGCCGCTGACCTCGCAAGCATTTCTCGGGCCTCCAGTGAGTGGTTCCAGTACCATGGTGCGAACACTAACCTTTCCGTTGGCTCGAACTGTAGACGTAGGATGTACATCGGTATAGCGTAGTTTCCGAATTCGCGCTGAATCGCTGCTGCGGTGCCTCTGAGGAGTCTTACTGGAACGGGCATGAGCTGGATGAATGAATGCAAGTCGGACCATATCTCTGGCGGGTAGACGAGGATGCGATCTGCTCCGGATGAATTGGACGCAGCGATGGCTCTCATCATCTCTCCGTCCAAAAGGCCAGCCACGCTTGACAACGAGCTCAAGGCGCTCAGATACAACAGGTGTATTTGGCGCATACTATCTATTACGAATAAAAGGCAGCAGGAGCCTATTGTTCGCTTGTTTAAACTTTATACTTTGATTTTATAAACTTTGCGATTGAGCATGAGAAGAAAGACGCCTTGGAGTTAATAGAGCTTCTTTTGAACAAGCGACCTACGGAATTGATTTTCTCATTAGAAAATATGCATTTGGGTCATATGAAGAAAATTTATGCCGGTCTTACGAATATGCGAGTGGACACAATCGTTGGCAGATAATTCCGCGTTCAGCTACGGTGATCTATCTTGAATGAGCGAAAGATCGGAAAAAGGTCCTTAAATAAACCTGTTATCAATTATTGTAAAATGATGTAAGGCTTGAGGAGCTGCAGTTCGCGTTCAACAGCAGACTTTGGAAGGTACAGTCGAAAGATTACCCGGAAACAGTTGCAGATGTAGAGGTGCCCTATATCATGGAATGCTGAGGGAATTTCTCGAAACAATGGCTCTGCGTATCCTTCCCGCGCATTTAAAGTGAAGCCAAGAAATCAGTAACCAACCGCAGTCATTTCGTTTTTTCCTTGTTTTTAAAAAAAAAACATTTTTTAGTCCTTCGTGCTCGGCATCTACACAAATGCGAGACAGACACATTTCAGTCACGCTATTGTTCAATGGAGAAGTTGCTTCAGCAAACTTTTTGTTTCTGGTAGGTCTATTTTCAGTCTAACCAAGTAGAACCATTCTTCGTCGAGCACACAAGCGTCATCCTATGTTTCTACCAAATGGAATTTTTGGATTTTATTATCGATTTTTATCAATACTCGAAAACAAAACCCAACGAATCAGCGAAGAGTTTCCTCTCCGAAGGAAAAGTGATGTTATGGGCCTTAGACAAAAGACAGCATAGAAATGCGGCACAGCGCGTCAACAACCAGACTCCATTAGCTATCTGTAACAGAATAAGGTAACCATTACCAGTAGGACTTGGCTATCGATCTGTTAGACTTCGCTGTTGAAAAGTACTCAATGGTATGAATGCCCAACATAATAAACCAAAGCCAGTGGAGCTGTGGGCAGATAAGGAAAAGACATTAAGCAGAGAATTTTTGAGAATGCATGACATCAACGAAAAAAAAATTAGAATCTATCTATTCGTTGAGAGTAGAAGAAGGCACGAAAGACATTGGCAGAAAGGCGAGTGTAATTAATACAGGGCGTTCCATAGATATTTATAGATGAGGTCAGGTTCTCACGAGCCACCTGATGTAGTTGATTGAACGAAGCGCTCTTTATTTCGCCGTTTTTTTTTTCTTTTTTTTTTGTGGGGCGCCACAAGGCGCTGTGCAGTGCTCTAGTTCCTGGGACCATAGCTTTGGGATGGGGAGCCTATATTTTGCGCCACCGCAGAGGGTCGGCGCGACATGGTTCTGCGTTCGTCGAATATTTCTTTTTTCTCTCACTGCGTGGCCGAGGTGCCCACTGAGAAGTGTAAGTGTTACATACAGAGAAAACGCAGATGCCTTGCCTTTCTTTGACACCTGAACACCGATCAAATGTTAAGGCGATCCCAAAAGAGGGTCAGTGTATGCTTCAGTGAAAGTCGATAAGAGAGGATTGTTAAGGCCCATCGCCGGAGGGGGGGGAGTTCTACCTCGCTTCCGTTGCTAAAATATGTATACGAAAGTCATCTGAGATTTACTTCTTCGCAAAAAAAAAAAATATATATATATATCCGAGGAGTACATTGACCTAAAGCGACACTCCCGCTCCCCACACCCTTCCAAACATGATTCAGCATGGTCCGCTCGTACATCGAGCCGCCAAAGAAGTTTTAGTCTTTACCGCACGTTTAGGAGAGTTTTTTTTTTTTTTTTTTGCTTTAGTAAGGTGCGACCTATTAAACAAAATTGGATATAAGGTCTGCGTAACGGGCATACAACGGGCCTGAACCAATCAAGTTGTATGAAGGAACGGCATATATTGAAAGAAGAATTTGACATATTAGAAAATTGATATTAAAGGAAATGCAAGCCAATCACGAATGCATTCGCTCTGGTTGCCGACTTTTGAGGTGAACAGAAAAACACCGTAATAAAGATAAACGCTCAAGCTAAGAATTAGGATTGTTTATCTCATTGGGCCAACGTTGCGAATGAGAGCACTTACACTTGTCTCAACATCGTCCAGGACTGAGGCTCTCCTTTGGTCATCCTCTTTTAATGCGAAAGCATTCCTTGGCCAGCGCCTCCTCTGTAAAAATATAGGCGGCGTTGTCTTGGCTTATTATTGTAGTGGATTGA